>NC_141101.1:37757329-38357329 GCF_041138505.1 Cibotium barometz | reverse complement strand
AGAAGCCATCTAGTCTACAAGCTTGCGTAGGTAGAATAGGCAAAAACGTCTGTATATAGCCACAAACGCGCCATCTTTAGAACGCATTGCTTTTCCACATTTTTAGTATGCATGGACTCTAAATATGTAAAAGTACTCTAAAAATGATCTCCTATTACCTAAATTCAAATTTTTATTTTTGGAGATACTTATCTCTTAATACGCAAATCGAGGTTGGCACCCCAAATTTGGAGATTTCACCCCAAAAAAGGGAACGTACACACTTATCAGGGTATGACCGCACAAGAACCAAAGGTCAACCGCCCACCACTGTGTGGTCCACACGCACCACTACGTGGACACCATGCTGCCTTTGACCATATAAGGTACATGCGTACCACTCCTTTCCCTGTTAACCACCACCATACCTTTCCCCTAGAGCCATGCGGGCCACTGATCTATAGCCTTTGTCGACACACCGTCCTTTCGACCTTGCTTTGCACAGTGCCCACACTCGTATCCCACACATAGCTATATAAACCCATGCGGGCCACTGATCTATAGCCTTTGTCGGCACACTGTCCTTTCGACCTTGCTTTGCATAGTGCCCACACTCGTACCCCACACATAGCTATATAAACCCCTGGGGTGGTCCATGGGCAGCACGCATTTTTGCATAGCCTATACTCTGTCGTGTCGCCGTCCGTACTGCCATCTGTCTCCCTGTGCAGTGTACTTGCTGTAGTAGTGCAGCCGCCCTTGTTGTCGCCCCTCTGCACACCCCCTCATTTGCCACTTTTTAGATATGGCAACTTTCCTCTACTCCCCCCTTGTTAGAAGGCAGTGTCCTTAACTCTCCCCCCCGTGTGAAGAGACTTACAGTAGCACCCTTCTCCCCCTCAGCAAACATTTTTGTGTTAATAAGGACATCTCACAATCCCCCCCCCCCCCCCCCGAACTAGGTATGAATCGTATCCTTGAATCTCTGCATGTTTAAGGTGTCGATGGGTAGGAAATTTTCTCCAAGATAAGACTTAGTGGACTATCTTAAGTGTTTCCCCTATTTTGGAAGGGGGGAACCTTACAAGTGGTATTAGAGCCAATCTTAGTTCTTAGGATTTATTTTTCAAAGGTTATCTGTCAAGGGATTAAAACAAGTGATTGTTTATCATATGAGGACGAATCAATCATCTCTATTGGCCATAGATGTGGTTTGAATATCCTCACATGTTGAGACAATCATCCTATGAAATTGTGCTTGTATCTTGGGGGTGCACACGCAAGATATTTGTACAATAAAATTTGAGAAATAATATTGGGGAGAAAACCTTTTGAGGAAAAACATAGGGTGATCGCATTAAGAAATCAGTGAACTGAATGACTAGAAGGATAGATCGAAACTTTGTTTAGAGAAATTTTCAGGATATATCTCATTAACTTGCATATTATAAATGATTAAGATTATAACTCCATTAAGGTTTGAATAGTTGACGTGTGAATGCCATCCATTGGATGCTTTACACTAGGACGATCATCCAAGATTAAACCCATCTCAAACAAACATGGTTCTAACTTCGGATGTGTAATTCCCAGAGGATCATGCTATTAGATGTGTTAATCCCAAGATACTAGATGTGTAATTTTTAGAAAACTAATCATCTTAGACGTGTTAATCCTAATAATCTTTGGATGTGTCAATCCCAAGGCACCAAATGTGTAATTCTCAAAAAAATGAAGATCTTAGATATATTAATCCTGACTGCCTTCAAAGGTGGTGCTATGATAAGTATTTGTTTTGAACTTTTAATGGATACAATGAAAGAGGCAAGTTCACCCTTGCTCGCGTCTAAAAATCATAAGAAATGCCAAATTAGTTGGAAGCACTATTCTCAATCTAACCACTAGAACTAGAATCAGTTATTAATATGAGATGCCATGAAAGTACACCTTCGTGAAAGGTTTTATTCTCTAAGGATTTCGAGAGGATAAAATGAATGAATTTTTGGAGCTAACCCAAGAAGGGAAGACTCTAGAAGAATACCACCAAAATCTTTCTAAAACTTCTCCGATTAGCTCCAGAGATGGATGAGGTAACTCTTCTCCATCGATTCATTTGGAAGCTTAATCTACCATTGAATAACCTCGTCAAGAATGCAAAACCATCCTCTATTTTACAAGCCATAATTATATCCAGAGACTATGATAAAGTTTTTTTATATAGAAAGTGTTGAGAGGGACATGAGTCCTTCCATGTCAATCAAGAAGAGGTCCCTAATTCAAGAGGAACGTCAAGCCCACCCTTGGCTACAAGGAATTATGAGCTAGAGCAAATTTAGGTCAAGAAATAGGGATAACAGGGTTAAAGATAATCAAATTCAACAAGTATTTCTATGAGTAAATAGAAGAGGATTGGTGCAAGATTCATGTGAAGTAATGTGCATGATGAATAGAGCTATTCTACAAGACAATACTAAGATTATGAAATTGCTATCATAGGTTAGATTGCATAAAGGATTGATTCCCTTACATTTTTCTATGACAATTTGTTAAGTACCATATTACATGGGGGTATAGAATAAGGAATTCGAAGGTTCATAGCATATGAGAGGTATATGGATGCATGAACTTAGGATAATAAGGCCAATTAACTTTAGAATAATAGACCTTTTGGAGGCACAACAAAACAAGCCAAACACATGAAATAAGGGACTCGGAACAATGTTTAGATAAAAGAAGATTTCTACCTAGTGGGGACACCACTCTGAAAGAGATAGAAGGATTTACTCAGATACTACCCCAGCTCGCGAATCTTTTAAGTGGGGGAGATTGTAAGGTCCCTCCCAAGCCATGTGTGTCTCTTTTAATATAGATTTCAATAAGGAAAGAGAGTGTACTTAGAGAAGAGTGAGATAATAAGGCTAGAAACATTAGGAAAGTGTTAGAATAAAAATATTAGCTCCAAAAATCCTAAAATAAATAAGAAGACGAGAATAGTTCTATTAAGAGATAAGTATCTCCAAAAATAGAAATTTGAATTTAGGTGATAGGAGGTCCTATTTAGAGTACTTTTACATATTTAGAGTCCATGCATACTAAAAATGTGGAAAAGCAATGCGTTTCTAAAGATGGCACGTTTGTGGCTATATCCCGGCGATTTTGCCTATTCTACTCGTATTGGCTTGTAGACTAGATACCTTCCAATTCTTTTGACTGGTTATACAACCATATTCTGAGTTTTTGTCAAAGAGTTATGGTCGAAAAAATTTGCTGATTTTGTCAGGGTCTCTACACAGGAAAAACTGTAAGAAGACATCAACAAGTAGCCTCAAGGTAATCCTAGAGCTTGAGATGTATATATCCCTTTTCTTATCTAATATCTTAGAAGAGAAGGTTAGATTGCTATGGTCTCTCAAACGAAGAGACCAAAAGCGGATGATTTCAATCTCGTAAGAAAAGGTATTAGAAGACTCTCTATTTTTATATGTCAAGTTCTAAAGCTCTTGTTAACGAGAAAAGGAAATGATAAATGACACAACAAACCATATCAAAGTCCACAATCTAAGCCCAAATTTGGAATCTACATGCGACTTTACCATAATATAGGATTTTACAGCATCCAAAACGAACACCGGCTCAAGCTTATATGCAAATTTTGGTTATTTTTAGTTAAAAAGCGATGACCTTTAAACCATAATAAATGCACAACTGGGCGTCTGATCGACAAATGGTCTACACCCCAATTACCAGGAGAACATCCCGGACAAAAAAAAATTGCCTCTCCCCGGGCGGTCTGGCATGCAAATCGAGATCGACGTCCCAAATTTGGAGACCCCGCCCCAAAAAAGGGACCATACACACTTACCAGGGTGCTCGTACGATGGTCACACAAGAACCAAAGATCGGCTACCCACTTTGTGTCCACATGCACCGCAACGTGGACACCCATACTGCCTCTGACCAGATAAGGTACATGCGTACCACTCCTTTCCCTATTAACCCCACCACTGTACCTTTCCCCCACCAGAGCCATGCAGAGAGGCCACTGATCTACAGCCTTTGCCAACACACCATCCTTTTGACCTTGCTTTGCCAACACACCATCCTTTTGACCTTGCTTTGCGCAGTGCCCACACCCGTACCCCACAACTATATAAACCCCTGGGGTGCTCCATGGACAGCACGCATTTCTGCATAGCCTATACTCTGTCATGTCGCCGTCCTTACCGCTATCTTTCCCTACGTAGTGTACTTGCTGCAGTGCAACCACCCTTGTTGTTGCCCCTCTCCAAGCCCCCTCATTTGCCACTTTTTAGATAAGGCAACTTTCCTCTACTCCCCCCTTGTTAGAAGGCAATGTCCTTAACTCTTCTCCCCATCCCCCACCTACCCCCCTCCCCCGTGTGAAGAGACTTATAGCAGCACCCTTCTCCCCTTCAGCCAAACATTTTTGTGTTAAGGACATCTCACAATTCCCTCCCCCCATTTGTGTGGACTTTAGCAAGAGGTTTTGGCCTTAGAGAGGGTTCATGCACTGTGGTCTTTTCTTCATACGGTGAGCAAACGATCTCAAAATTGAGATCTAACTGGAGCGTTTCGACCGCGATAGTGAGCTCTACAAGGCGACGTCCAAGATGGCCCTATCCAAAAATGTCATAATATTACCTCGGGAGGAGTGCGCAACAATGAGATTAAAGAAGACGCTCCTAATGCAGTCCCAATCCTCTCGTTACAAGCTCCTCAAGAAAATGGTGGCCAGGTTAGCTTGGTTATCTTTTAAAGAAGAGTTTTTTTTAATATTAGTGTTAATAAATCTGTATCTTTTCCTTTTAAAATAATGAAATAAAAGTGTATGAAGCTACGATTTGAAGTGATGCTGTATTCAATGAATTATATTGAAATTGTTATCTTTAAAGAGTGCAAGTTTTTCCTGGCTTCGACGCTAACTCCGTTTTGTGCTTGTGTAGCCGGGAGACGTTGTTAGCAAAGCCCGAGAATGGCCCAAGCTATCCCTCATACCATTGGGAGAATAAGGTTCGCTGATTGAGATAAGAGATTATGATGTTGTCTAGTTCTGAGGGCCCAGGCTAGACCAGTTGTAAGGTTCCCCCCTTCCAAAATAGGGGAAACCCTTAAGATAGTCCACCAAGTCTTAACTTGGAGAAAAATCTTCTATTCATCGACACCTTGACCATGCAGAGATTCAAGGATATGATTCATAGGTAAAACCTAGTCCTATCCCGCAGGGGGAGCGTGATCTTCTAAAAATCAAATCACCCATAGGGTAATTGATCGTAAATTGGGCAACTACTAGACTTGATTTCTAGAGGCAATGCTTTTTTTCTCATCCATGCAAGGCATAGCCGTTGGCCTAGTCTTTTAGAATAGAATTACCCAAGAACCTATTTATCTAGCGTAGGGCTTTCACTTAATTTGTTGGAAAGCTACCCGACTAGTCGGGTCCACCCATCCGTAGGATGGTCCGTCGGGGCATTCCATCCTCCCACTTTCCACCCTACTCACGTGTCAATTTGTTTTCTAATTAATCCTACCACATTGTTTGACATAAATAAACATGTTCCTTAATTAAGGCCCTTTTCAAAAGGTTCGTGAAAATAGCCTTTTTCCACAATACAATAATGCCAAAGACTAGATTTTTAAAAAAAATTATACATGAATCAATTCCATACAAGCCAAACCGGCTCTCTTATTCTTTTTCTTTATACTGCCCATGATCTAGAATTTGGCCTTCCAGCCTCTACGTGCTGGGAAAAACCCTACGGGACCATACACCTCATTGTCGGCCGCTAGCAAGGACTCAAGTTGACTTGTTGCCCTCTCAGGCTCCGTCGCTCGATCCTCCCGCCCCCCCTCAAAGGGATGTCTACACACTAGGGTGGGCTTATTCACCGCACTAGCCTGGGCCATCAAAACTAGACAGCATCATAACCCTCTCACTCTAAAGTGTCTCGGCTCATTGTAGTCAAAACACAGAGGGCCTTCTCTGGAAAAAGCAGCATACGAGCGGGGGACAAAAGAGTTGCCTTGTCGCCCTCTATAGGAGAAATTCTGTTGGGGTTTCTTGTAGGGTTGATCTTTAGGATTCGCCTCAGGGTAAGATCTCTTTTGAGGCTTAGGTTTGCCAGTCCTCATTTCTTTTCACAAGGGACTTTGCTCGTATGAGAGCATCTTATAATGCGCTTGGCCTCATTGCTTCAAGGCAGGAATCTAAGGGTTCATTTAACCCTTGGCAGAAACGAGCCACTTTTTGGGAAGTAGTCACAGCTGGGGCATACTTCCGAAGAGTGATAAATTTGGAATAGTAGTCCTTAAGAGTTAAGCTGCACTGCCTAAGACTAAAAAACTCATTCATCTTTATGGATTCATGGGATGGGGAAAGATATCTTTTCTTCATGGCTTGTTTGATGTCTTCCCACATTTGAGAATGTTCGATGACTCCCTTGTCATGGCACCACTGTTTCCACCAGAGTTTAGCATCTCCGATGAGGCAAAACCGTGCAAGCATAGACTGATTTGCTACTCTAGTACTGGCGACAGAGAAATATCCGTCCATCGCTTCAATCCAGACTTTAGCATCCTTCTCAATATTTGAACCTTCTCCTTTAAAGGAAGGAGGTTGCATTTTCTTGAGCAGGAGCTTATTTTCCTCGATATCAGTGTAAAGTGCATTGGGAAGTGGAGGCTGATTGTCCTGGCCACCATCATTGAAAAAACAATTTTAAGATTACAAGATTTATACTTGCACAATGCTTATTTTGGAGAGTAAAACATTGAAATCATTTTATTTCCAAATATTTACAAGGATGAGTTTTATTACAAAAATCTAAGATTAATATAATTAGTCTTATTTACCATCAAGGGAAATTCCTAAGCTTGACTATAACATAAGGGTAGAGCGATCCACATAGGTGAAGTATGGGGGTTCCGCTGTAGTTTCTAAGACTCTAAAAACTGATGGTGGCAAGGGTGGTAGACTCTGGATTGGGGTAGGTCCCAACATAGCTACTCTGTCCTCAGCAGGTATCTATCAGCAGGTAAGATCTGCATCACTTGGTCATACACCCAGCAATCCTGAGGTATGTGAATCCCATCCATAGTCACAGAGGTGTCGGCCCTAGGAGTACCAAACGAACCAAAATAAACGGATCATCTTCACCTTTTCAATCCAACGAATCCACTGTAGGTCAATGGTAGGGTTCCCAATTTGATCAGCTCGGATGAAGAAATAGCTCGGCCCGCGACTCCAGAAATCTCTACCCTATCCTCTTTCAATAATACGAGAGAAATGGGGGAGGGACATCTTCTCTAATATCTGCACCATGGTATCACGGAGGAACTCAAAATTTGAGAAGTGACTAGCAATCTCGAAGATACATTAGAAAACTAGAAACTTCACCTTTAATTTAATATGTTGGAAAGCTACCCGACTAATTGGGTCCACCCGTCCATAGGATGGTGTCGTCAGGGCATTCCATCCTCCGACTTTCCACCCTACTCACGTATCAATTTATTTTCTAATTAATCCTATCACACTGTTTGGCATAAATAAACATGTTCTTTAATTAAGGCCCTTTTCACAAGGTTTGTTAAAACAGCCTTTTTTCACAATACAATAATGCCAAAGACAAGATTTATAAAAAAAAGTTTATACATGAATCAATTCCATACAAGCCAAACTGACTCTTTTATTCTTTTGCTTTATATTGCCGATGATCTAGAATTCGGCTTTCTAGCCTCTTCATGTTGGGCAAAACCCTATGGGACCATACACCTCATCGTCGACTGCTGGCGAGGACTCAAGCCAGCCTGTCGCTGCCTCAGACTCCCTCTCTCGATCCTCTCGCCCCTCAGAGGGATGTCTATGTACTAGGGTGGGCTAATTCACTGCACTAGCCTGGGCCCTCAAAACTAGGCAGCATCACAATCACTCGCCTCAATCGACGAGCCTCATCCACCCAATGGTATGAGGGATACCATGGGTCAACTCTCTGGGCCTTACTAACGTCTCCGCCATCTGGCTACATAAGCACAAGAACGAGGCAGCGTCAAGGCAGCGAGAAGTTATACCTGTACCTTAATTTAACCAAGATAACAATTCATTTACTCAACTAAACCATAGGACTAGAATCCATGTTACCTTCTTAAGAAAACAATCCTTTTCACAAAGATTTTAGCATTTCAACTTGAGATTGCGATAAGACATTCTTTATTAAGGCATATGCTGTTGTTTAAAAGAATACAAACTTTAACTAGTAAATCAATCAAATAGATCACTATTAACAATTAATAGAGAAGCCGGGGCCATACCTCAACCCCTAATAATGATATATAATTGAAAAACAAAATATGTATATACCTTATAGAAATTTATCGTTTATCATTGCCTTTGCTCGTTATTAACAAGAGCTTTAGAACTTGACATATGAAAATAGAGAGTCTTCTAATACCTTCTCTTACGATTGAAATCATTCGATAATCCCCAAGATTTATCTCCTCTTACTCGTACTCTGACTTTTCTCTCTTTCGAGAAGGTCTCTGGCAAAATAGCCTATTGAGGTTAGGAAAAGGAATGAATTTCATAAAGTTAGAATTTACCTTATGGTTAGAAGTTCAATAGATTTTTATCTGAAGAAAATCCTTAGGAATTAAAGTTATAAGTAAACCGAATAATTTTGGTAGACCACGACCATGAGAGGGGTGGCCAGTAAACTACTTGCCCGTCTCTCAAATCTGAATCAAGCCAAAACCTCGAGACCAATTCCAATTCTTGACACAAAGAATAGAATACCGTCGAATTAGCGTAATTTTACCTTAACCAAAATCACCAAGAATCTAGTTGAAAATTAAGTCAAATGATGGGTAGATTACCCTGATGAGAGATCAATGATTCTCATTAAGAAAATATGGATTACACAAAAAAGGGTTTTGTGGAACCAATCTCAAATTGGGAATTTTACTTGCATAGAACCTTTGTTTTCTTTTAAAGGGCCGTTTTACGCTAGAATGCTGGAGGAAGCATTTGGTATGTGATTAACTAAGGAGAGACTCGTTTTTCAACAGCTGTGGTGGGGAGTCCTCGAGGGACGTCGCTCGTCGCGGCAAAGCCTACCGAGGTCTTAACATGGTGCGCTTCACGTACGATGGGCGAGGACCGATGAAGGGGTCCCTGAGTGAAGTGTTAGGACACCTAATTAGGATCCTAGAGGATTCTGACTAGGTGATGCACGGGCTCGCGGTTGCTAGGACACCCATACGTACATCGAGGAAGATAAAGATGAATTAAAAAGAATTATTTTTGTGAACTGAATTTTGATATTGGATCTCGTTGTGGTTGACCAGTTGGAGAGCCTGGATGATATATTTTTTAAATCAATGGACTCAATATTTTGGAGGATTATGATCAGTAATACTATGATTTCATTGAAAGATTGTTTTAAAGACAACCGAATCTATTAAAATGGCAATTTCATATTGGGTGTGTAAGTGGTATGACTACCTTGAATTTTGCTTGAAGCATCGGCTAGGGGGCCTGGGAACTCTTTTCCTCAGTACCCAAGCAAAACATAACCAAATTTTTATAAAGGAATCCCACCAATACAGTGGTTGGGCGGTTGGCTAACCCATGGGTTGGTGGGGGTTAGTAGGCTGGATGGAGGAATTCCTGGGATACAAATAGTTACAATTAAGTTACGTTAGTTAGATTAAGTCCTAGCAAGACCCTTGTTCTGTGGGAGGGAATCAGCAGCGCTGTGCCTCACAAAAAGGAAAAAAAGCGGTGATTCTATGGACCAAGTGCAAGTCTCTTCCTTGATCTAGCCATGTGACTTTTGGGTTCAGTAGGATCAGTTTGGTTAGTTAAGACGTTGACTCGTTAGATCAATTCTCCCATTAGATGATAATTCTGGCGAAATTGCCTGTGCCTCCTGGGCAAGCAAAGCTTTTCCGAGTTCTGTTTCAGAGGGACCGCCGGGCTAGTCTATTGTCTAGATATCCATGTGGGCGAGGCCCCAAGTGTGGATCCTTGCCCCGTGCGAGAGGCTAACGCTAATTCGACCCTGCCACCAGCACCCTCACAGGGGCATCGCAGAGGGGGCGGGGGTCTCACAGCTGGTATCAGAGCTTTGTGAAAAGCCAATAAGGAAAAATGAATTCTTATCAAAAATTTATAATAAAAACTCAAAAAGAGCATTTACGTGTTGTATTTTCATTCCTTAAGCTTCATTAATGAAGATTTTTAATCAAAGAATTTGGTTTTATAGATGAAAGTTCCATGCTTATTCGGTATTCTCAATCTCACCTAGTCACAAGATATGACTGCTTTCTCCTTCGAGCATATCATCTCTTCCGCTCTACTTTGACTCGAATGAGCCGAGCCAGACTCACAAGCCATTTCGAGGATTTATATTTCCCAGACCCAACGGAGAGACGGCAGCACAAGTGGTTTGCAGGGTAGTACGTCCACGCATCGTGGCGACCAGCGCGTGATACTGAGGGAAAATATCTCCTTGGCCATGATTCTAATGAGGCTAAAAGTGATTCATGGTGTTATTCTATATCACCCCACGCCTCCAGATTTCTGATTTTTCTACCATATCTATAGACTTCTTAGCCACTTTATTCCAAAGAATAAGATAGTAGCTCCCTTAGCAGTGAGGGAACATTTGTATCGGGGCATGTCTGTATCCCAGTATCATCGTCTTATGCATTTCTTGAGGAGGTTTTGACTTTCTAGAGCCGAGATACTCTATGTACATATTGTAACCTTTATATAAATAAAGAAATATTTTGTGGAAAATTCCTTGTTATATAAGTGATTGTTTATTATATGACGAATTGAAGAAGCAAGATCTATTAGTCGGACATATGTCATAGATCTCCAATAAGATCGTTTATCTTGTTTAGGCAATTATTTTCCAAACCTCTTAAGTCTTAGGATCTTATTGACGAAATCAAAATAAAAATTTAATAATGTATCATTTTGGTAGAATCATGAGACAAGCAAACTGTGGCCGACAGCTAGATCCTCTCACTGATGAGGAGTAGCTTGACCCTGACATTTGCAAGGCCCTTTGCAGAACTCAGCTAGGTCCCTTCAAGGGTGAAGGGGAGAACTTTGGTGAGGCTATGGAGAAGTGGGTCGAGGCCATGGAGGAATATTTTGATGTCACCGGATACAAGGAAAGGAGCAAATGGCTCTCGCTAGGCTGAAGATTGTGGAAACAGCCAGGGTGGCATGGAGAAACCATTGTGATACCAACCATTTGGATAGGAATACCCAGTTTTGAATGATCTCAAAGCCTATCTAAGGAAGAGATTTTGTCCCCTGAGATTTTTAGAAACCAAGATGAATGAATTCTTAGAGCTAAACCAGGGGAGCAAAACTATTGAAAGAATATCACCAGGCATTTGCTCTTCTCCTCAAGTACTCACCACCACTAGATGAAGAGCAACTCATGGCCAAGCTCATTCGGGGAATGAACAAACCTTTAGACACCCTGGACAAGAATGCCAAACAAGCAGTTTCCATGGCTGAAGCTGTACGAATGGCAAAGGACTTCACCAAAGCCTTCATCGTTAAAGTCCCGCCAAAGCCAGCTCCCTCATCCTTTTAGAGATTTCAAACATTGGTTCTTCCAACCTTCCACTTCCAAAGAGACACCAAGGTCCCAACCAGAATCTGGAGACCAGAAGTTTCAGGAGTGAAGGAAGACCTTTTCCTCGAATCTCTTTCTCAGGAACTATGGCTCTTTCAAGAATGCAGAGGGAAGAGCTTCGAAGTGAGAACAAGTGCTTTGGTTGTCACGGGTTTGGGCACTAGCTCAAGGATTTCCCATCTCCTTCTATGGGCCATGGAAGCGAGGGTCCCAGAGTTCAGAGATAGACCCCTTCGTATCAGTCCAATCAGGGTCCCCCGCACCAAAATCAGGGTAACCCCAGAAGAGTGCAAGCTCCTCCAGCCTCCATGCAAAGTAGTCTCCAAACTCCCTCCCAAAATTGGGGAAACCAAAGAGAGAGCGTTCCACCTCAGACTGCAACAACTAGAGCCATCACTATAGCTCAAGAAGTGGAGGAAGAAAAAGGACAGATCTATGCCACAATTGAGCATCAAGGAAAGAATTGTCAAATTTTCAATCCTCCACACTCCATCAGAGTACTAGGATAAGAAATTCAAGCTTTTGATTGATTCAGGTAGTACTCATTCTTTTATTTTCCCAGGATGTCTGCGTAAGTTGGTCCTAAATAAAAAATCAGGGAAACCTATGCAAGTGGAAGGATTCTTTTTACACACCTTGAGACAGACCTTATTCAGTTTAGTCTAGATGGGAACATAACAAAGTGCCAATTCAGAGTCCTACCCTTGGGAATCTATGATGGAATCCTTGGAATGGATTGGCTCCATAAGAATCAGACTGACATTCATTATTGTGAGAAAGAAGAGATGAGAGAAGAGGAAAAAATGGAAATGAATGCTATAAATCCCAAAAATGCCTAGAGGCTAAAGAGCATGACACGATCTAGAGATGACACCTATCCAACACCTCCTCTTCAGGTCTAGATGGGAGGACCAACGCCAACGCGCTAAAGAAGATAATCCAAGGTAGGTCGAGGAAAAGGCTTAGTAAACAAATCAGCAACATTATCTTTGGTAGGACAATACTCAAGCTGAATGCGACCTTTAGAAATCCAATCACGATCAAAATGAAAATGAACATCAATGTGTTTGGATCGTCCTCAAATAACTGGATTTTTGGCTAAAGCAATAGCACTCTGTGAATCTGAGTAGATGAGTGTCGGAGTAGATAAACATCCAAGGTGATTCAGAATTTGCTGAAGCCAAAGTGCTTCAGAAGTGGCATCAAGATATGACTTGTACTCTGCTTCTGTCAATGAAGAAGAAGTAATTCATTGCTTTTGACATTTCCAAGAAACAAGTCCTTTACCAAGCATAAAACAATAGCCTGACATGGAACGCCTAGTATAATACGCCCTGCCCAATCAGAATCTGAGTAACCAATAAGTGTATCTCCACCTGCATAAGAAATGCCATACTCAAGAGTTCCATGAAGATATCGAAGAACCCTCAAAGCTTCCGCCAATGAGATCAACGAGGCTGTGAAGAGAATTGGCTGAGAATACTCATAGCATAGGAGAGATTTAACCAAATAAATTAGAGAACCAATAAGTTGGCGATACCCTGTAGAATCAACCTCAGGGGAATCATCATCTTTGGATAATTTTGAATTAGGATCCATGGGACAAGTGAGTGATGCACAATCATGCATGCCATATTTCTCAAGCAACCTTAAAGCATACTTCTTTTGACAAAGAAAGATGCCAGAAGCAAATTGCCACACTTCTAAACCAAGAAAATAGTGGAGTAGTCCAAGATCAGTCATGGCAAATGATGTTGTGAGTTGAGTTTGAACCCATTTGAGTAGGTCCAAATTAGAGCCAGTGAGTGTCAAATCATCCACATAAAGCACAAGAATGCATATATCATCATCCACAATAAGCACATAAAGATTAGGATCTGCATGAGTACTCTCAAAATGTAGAGAAAGGAGAAAACTGTCAATCTTGTGATACCAAGCTCGAGGAGCTTGCTTAAGACCATAAAGAGCTTTCTGTAATAAATACACATCATGTTCATGACCCTGTGCAATAAAACCTTCAGGTTGTGCCACATTAACTTCCTCCTCTAAATCTCCATTCAAGAAGGCAGATTTAACATCCATTTGATATATAGGCCAAGCATAGTGTGAAGCAAGAGCAAAAACAACACGAATAGTAGAATAACTAGCAGTAGGAGAAAAAGATTCATCAAAGTCTTCACCTTCTTTTTGAGCATAACCTTTAGCAACAAGTCGTGCCTTGTACTTATCAAGAGTACCATCAGAATGAAACTTGACTTTGAAAATCCACTTAACACCAATGACCGGTCGTGGAACTAACTGCCATGTGTTATTAGATTCAATAGCAGAAATCTCTGCTTGTATTGCTTCACACCAATGTGGTAAGGAAAGAGCTTCCTTAACCGTTTCAGGCTCAAACACATCACCAATATGAGACATCAAGGCAATATTTATTGAAGGGCGTGTATGTAAGACATGTGTAGTAGATTGTTGAGCATCTGAAAGTGATATACCTGAATCCTGAAGTAGAGAGCGAACCCATTTTGGAGGACCAAAAGTCCGTGTAGAATCCAATGAAGTAGTAGGTGTCGCAATCAAAATGGATGAAGGGGATGAAGTAGGAATTGATGGTGTAGATGAGGATGAGACTATAGGGAATGAGAGAGGCTCAAGCTCAAGAGATGGAAATGGATCTGAGAGAGATGTAGAAGGTGGTAACTCATCAAGACCAAAAACATGCTCATCAAATATGGCATCACGTGAAAGAACAATATCCTCACAAGAAGGATCCCAAAAACGGAACCCTTTGGAGCGAGAAGCATATCCTGTGAATATCATAGGTTTGGACTTAGCATCAAGATTCCTCCTCTTAGAAGAAGGCACATGCACATGAGCAACACAACCAAAGACATGAAAATGAGAAACAGTAGGCTTGTGGCCTATGAAAGTCTCCTCTGGAGTCATGCCATCCACTGCTTTTGTAAGAGAGCGATTGAGAAGATAAAACTAAAGTAGCTATAGCCTCACCCCAAAAAGAGGAAGGTAGCATCGCATGATGTAAAAGGGAGAGGGCCATTTCCTTCACCATTCTATTCTTTCTTTCAACCACACCATTCTGCTGAGGAGTGTAGGGTAGGTGGTTTGTCATTGTATGCCTTTTGAAGCTAGAAAATCCTCAAATGCTGTAAACTCACCTCCATTGTCAGTCTTGAGAAAAGATACCTTTTGACTTGCTTGATTCTCCATTTGGGCAAGCCAAACCTTGAAATGAGAAAGAGCATCATACTTCTTAGGTAAGAAATAAACCCATGATTTGCGAGAGAAGTCATCCACCACAAGAACCATATAGTACTTGGATCCACCAAGCGATTGTACTTCCATAGGTCTTGCAAGATCAGCATGAATAAGCTCAAGTATGCGTGTGGCCCTATGAGTAGCCTCCTCTAAAAAAGAAACCCGATGTTACTTTCCTTGAGCACAAGAAGAACAAATGTGATGGCAAGGTTTCTAAAGCTTTTGTAGACCTATAACCATGTCATGTGAGACAAGATGTTGCAAAGTAGCAAGAGGAACATGGCCAAAGCGGAAATGCCATAGATCACTATCTTCATTAGAAACAAGTGCTTTAGGAGAAGCAAATAATTGATGAAGATGAGACTCATGTGGTGGCAACTGTGCTATAAAAGAGCTTATATGATAAAGCCCAGCATTTTGATAACCATGTGCCACACAAGAAAGTGACTATCTATCAATGATTTCAATCACTTCATCATCAAAGTAAACCCCAAGACCTTTAGAAGTAGCCTTAGAGATAGAAAATAAGTTGGCAGACATCTTAGGCACATGCAAAACATCATGTAAGATAGCATCTCCAAAAGAAACATCACCAATACCAATCACAAGGAGAGACGAAGCATCACCCATGTGTACTGGATGAAGAGATAGACTTATGGTTTTCCAATAAGGAAGAACTATTCATCATGTGAGAGGTAGCACCACTCGGACTCAACAAATTCTCATCTAAAAAATTGATATTCTTAATAGATTTATAAGTTTTTATTTCACAAAAAGTGTCGGCAATCCACTCATCCGTAGTATGCGTATCAAGATCTTTGATTACCACACAAGTGATGTGTCACATGAAGAAGTAGAAGACAGCAACATATGCAACCTTGGTGTTACCGTCTTCCTTCTTGTCTTTGTCTTTGTTGCAAGAAGATGTTGATGTAGAAGAACCCTTAGATTTGGATTCAAGTTCAGCTTTTACCTTCTTGGATGCCGCCTTCTTAACAAAACAACGATCCTCTGTATGGCCACTACGACCATAGAAAGTGCACTCCTTGGAAGAATCCTTTGATTTGTCGTCTTTGGTTGAAGAATCTTTAGCATTGGAATTAGAGCCTTTGCGTTGACCATTCCCCTTGCCTTTGCCTTTGCCCTTGCCTTAGCTTTGTCCTTGTCGTCTTTGGTTGAAGAAGCATTGGAATTAGAGCCTTTGTGTTGACCATTCCCCTTGCCTTTGCCTTTTCCCTTGCCTTAACTTACAAAAGCCGAGTCCTTTTTGTTTTGCTTGTGAGTAAGGCACTTATCATGAAGAAGAAGACCCATAGTCTCTTCAAAGGAAGGGAAAGGAACTCGAAGAAAGATGTTATCTTTGAATGATTCAAAAGAAGAAGGCAATTTACCAAGTAGCTTGTGGACCGGATTTCTTACCAATGTACCAAACTCTTCAAGTTGCCGCTTGATTCGATTGAATTCTCCAAGCTTCTCCACTATGTTGTCGGATTCGGAGATAGAAAGCTTATCCAAATCTTCTTCCAACTTAGCCATCTTAACCGTTGAAAGTCTTCCAGCATTTGTATAGCGTTTGTATAGCGTGCCATAATTGTTGAGCCGTACTCCTTGTAGAAAGAAACTGAGACACAACCGATGTAGACATGCCATGCACAAGTAAAGCTTTGGCCCGTGCATCCATATAGGTTTGATATTGAGAAGGCACCATATGAGGAGAAGTGATTATAGACCACACCCCAGCACTTTCCAAAAGAAGTTGCATAAACAAGGACCAAGTGTGGTAGTTGTTTGGGGTAAGCTTTTGTGAATCGAAAAGACTTGGAAGGCTCAAAGATTGAGTGAATGGGTTAAAGGGCTTATATGATTGAGTGGGGAGAGGAGCAGTAATGGAAGTAGTAAAAGGAGGAATCATAGTAGATGAAGTTGCCATAAAAGGCATAGATGATGTAGGGGGATATACCATAGAGGGCATAGAAGTATGTGGATAGGAAGGCATAAAGGACAAAGAAGAAAGAGAGAAAGGATCCGTAGAAGGTAATGGATATGACGGAAAAGAGAAAGTGGAAGCACCTACCGAAGAAGGAATTGCACCAACTTCCGCTGTAGTAGTTGCCGGTCCAACAATCGTAGGAGATGTAGGATCCATAGTATCTTCAAGTTTGCCTTTATCTTTTGGAGTAGAGGACTTTGGAGTTCCCATAGGGAGAGGAGGTTGGGAAAACACAAGGGAAGAAGTGTTGTACCTCCTAAAAACGCAGCCAACAATAGACTTCGTAGAAACCACCAAAAGAGGGCTGAGAATGTAGCCTTAGGTAGAAGGAGTATGGAGGAGTTGATTGTCCACAAAAACGCAAACACAAAGTGTGTAGCAAAGTGGAATTTTCAGCCGGTAGAAAGGTGTAGAAAAGAGGATGAATATGTACCTCAAAACACCATGAAGAGGGCTGAAGTTGATGATGAAAATGCAGCCAAGAAATGGCTACTAATCTCTCCACAAGACGCCTCCAAAAAAATGGTACCGCATGTAGGGAAAACTAGTTGGTAATGTTTTCACCACAAGTAGAGTTGTAGGACTCAAATTGAAGTGCTTTAAAAACACAATTGTAGAGGATGGTAAGGGGCTGGTTTGAAGCCTTTTGCATCATTAAATGAGTGCAAGGATGATGAGTAAGGGCTTTTGTAAAAAACGCAAGCAAAAATTCTGCATGCAGGCAGTTTGCAAAGAATAACTCAAAAACGGTGAGGAATTTGCGAAAACTTTCTTCTGCTAAGTTGTAGACCACAATAATTCCAGTAGGTCACGCATGCACAATCCTCAAAAACACATTCGTTTAGCAAAAAATCAAAAATTAATAAAACGCCATTGAAAGCGGGGTTGTTGAAGAGGACTAGAGGCAGAGAGGAAGAAGGATAAGGAGGTTTTATGTGCGCCACCACCTTGCTCTGATACCATGTGAGAAAGAAGAGATGAGAGAAGAGACAATGTACTCAAGAACTCATCAATGAACACTAGCCAACTTGATTAGAAATGAACTACAATGCCTCATATATATAGGCACAAGATGAACGGATCTCTAGAAAAGTTCCTCCACCCAAAAATGTGTAAATAGGAAAAAATGAAAATGAATGCTATAAATCCCAAAAATGCCTAGAGGCTAAAGAGTGTGCCACTAGCATGACACCATCTGGAGATGACACCTATCTAATAATTATCACAATGGAACCATCTCTTTCCTTGACCTTCACGGGAATAAAGTTTGAGGAATTGGAATTTTTGGATCCCTAGTACTGCAATTAGTCAAAGCTTCTAAATTGTTAAAAGGGCTCATAAAGAGACAAGCTGTTTATGTCGTTAAGATGAATTCGGGAGGTGCTAGCAACGGAAGTAGCACTTCTTGCGCAGGGCAGAGCCTCTCACTCGGGGCCTCACCCATGGATATCTGGACAAGAGACTAATCCCTCGGTTGTTCCAAAACCGAACCTGGAAAAACTTTCCTCGCCCAGAAAGCACGGGCGATTCCTCAAGGATATTTTTATTCTAACGTAGTCAAGAGCTTTAACTAATCAAACTGATCCTACCGAACTCGTAAAGTCACATGGTCAGATCAAGGAAAAGACTTGCACTTGGAACATAGAGTCCAACGCTCTTTTCCTCATCAAGAGACACAACCGTTGATTCTTTTCCATAGAATAAGGGTTATCCGAGATTTACTTCAACTATCGTAACTTAACAGAATTGAGTCTCATTTTAAGAATCCATCAGTCCAGCCTAACTTATCCAATCCCATGGGTTAGCCAACCGCCCAACCACTATAGGGATAGGATCCATTTAGGAATTTGGTTATGTTTTGCCCCGGGTACCAGGGAAAAGAGTTCCGAGGCCCCCTAGCCAGTGCTTCAAGATAGTCACACCACTTACACACCCAATATGAAATTGCCTTTTTCACAGATTCAGCTGTCTTTAAAACAATCTTTTAATGAAACCATAGTATCACTGATCATAATTCTCCAAAATATCTAGCTTGAATTCTAATTTCTAATCATTCCTTTATCGGTGTACCTATGGCATCATTGGCAAACCAGAACGCTCACCACCTGTTCACTCAGGGGCCTTTTTTATAGTTCCTAGCTCATAGTACTCGGTAATATAATCACATAAGAAAATCCAGATGGACTCCGAGGCCGGACATTCAGTTTGTAGTCTCACAGGTGAGCAGGTTTATGCATAGCCCAGGGTCTCAGCATTGGAAGGCAGTTAAACGTATCTTTTGCTACTTGAGTGGCACCATACATCTTGGGTTGTTTTATCCCAAGGGGGGATCGTTGCCGCCAGATTTACATGCTTTTTTAGACTCAGATTGGGCTGATTGCTATGACACAAGAGTGTCCACAAGTTGTTTTTGTTTCATGCTCGTCGGTAGCTCATGCATATCTTGGTTGAGCAAGAAGCAACCTACTGTGGCCACTTCTAGTTGTGAAGCTGAGTACAGGGCAGCTTTCACAACTACGGTTGAGTGTGTGTGGCTCAAACGGCTTATGGCTGCTGACTTGGGTGTTGGATAAGAGTCTGCCACCTCTATCTTCACACTGACAGTCAGAGCGCATTGGCAGTTGCGAGAAACCCAGTTTTTCATGCTCGCACAAAGCACATTGAGGTGCATTATCACTATGTCAGGGAGAGACTCTCAGCAGGAGAGATCAGCTTGGCCTATGTGCCAACACAGGACAACCTCGCCGATCTTTTCATAAAGGCGCTTCCTCGTCGTGAGAAGTTCGAAGCTTTCCGCAAAGCTTTGGGCTTGCTCCCCTTTGTGGATTGATCTACTTCGGGCATGGCACTCCCCTATACATGAGTGCCAGCTCTCGTTCACACCATCACTCCTCAGGGGGGATTTGTTGCCATATATATAGGCAGTGATGTGTGTTAACACACTTAGGACCGCCGGGGCACTTTTTTTCTCTTTAGGAGGTTTTTTCCCCTGGCTTGTATATACGCCCATCATACTAGGGCTAACTTATCTTTGTGCATTGACACAATCTAATACGCTTTGTGTTGTGTGCATTCTTGCTTCTTCTTCTCCAAGCTTTGTGCGCTTTCCTACAACCCTAATTCCAACAATCCTTAGATCAAAATCAAAATCCTTAACTTAGTTTCAGATTCGGTGGGTGTTTTGAGTGCATTTTTCTTGAACTGAGCACATCTTCATTGACGAAGGAATTAGGTCTTGGTCAATAGTCAGAATCAGAGTTTGGGTCTGGAAAGGTTCTTCCTAAACTATCTCTCTCGAAAGGTACTATTTCAATTTCTCTTTTTCTAAATTTCGTTCGACAAATATTTGCTTACAAGTTTCTAAAACATGAATTTCTTATGAGGAATAAGATAGTCATTTATCTCGATCTCTGACTTCGATAGTTTTATTGAATTTTTTCCATTACGGTAGCATTTCTTCTCACAGATTATCTACTTATTCATTTTTCCAATTTTTGCGAAAATTAAATAGAGGATTAAGGAGAACTCTTATTTAATTATAAAGATTCTATATGCATCTAATTATGCATACAATCCGATTCTGATGAAAGTCACACTTTTATCATAAAAAAGAATCATTTATGGTGAAAATCACTCTTTTAAAAAATATCTTTTATGCACCCATTTATGCATAAAAACCATTTATGATGAAAATCACACTTTTAATGTAAAAAAATATCTTTTATGCACTCATTTATGCATAAAAACCATTTATAATGAAAATCACACTTTAATAAAAAACAATATCTTTTATGCATGAAAATCAAATATGATAAAAGTAGCACTTTTATAATAAAAATTAATCTTTTATGCATACTTCTATGCATGAAAATCAATTAATATGATAGAATTAACACTTTTATAATAAAAAAATCTTTTATACATACTTTTATGCATTAAAATCAAATATGATAAAAGTAACACTTTTATAATAAAATAATAATCTTTTATGCATACTTCTATGCATGAAAATAAATTATGATAGAAGTAACACTTTTATAATAAAAAAATAATCTTTTATGCATACTTCTATGCATGAAATCAATTATGATAGAAGTAACACTTTTATAATAAAAAAATAATCTTTTATTTATACTTCTATGCATGAAAATCAATTATGATAGAAGTAACACTTTTATAATAAAAATTAATCTTTTATGCATACTTCTATGCATGAAAATCAAATATGATAAAAGTAACACTTTATAATAAAAAATAATCTTTTATGCATACTTTTATGCATAAAAATCAATTATAATGAAAGTAATATTTTTATAATAATACTAATTTTCTTTTATACAGATAATCAAAATGCATCTTCTATGCATGAAAATGATACTTTAGAATATAGAAACCATAAGGATTACTCTTTTAGAATAATAAAAGATGAAATTTATTTCACTAATTTTCAAAAATTTTGCCATAACCTCCTTTGTATGGCTGACCATTTTTCAATTTTTAAGTCTCTAAAATTAATTAAAAATGCACCAAGAGTATTGAGATTATTCTAAAGTAAACATTTTTCTACTTATTTAAGACAAACATTATAAAAAACTTGACTTTAATCATTAATCATTCACCTAGGATAGAGAATGCTTGGATTTACTAGAGAAGAGAGGGGAATGCCTTTTGTAATGAGGCATAACATCACTTGCAATTTTAGAGAAGACAAAAAGCATAAAAAACCATAAAATGAATGGAAAAGAGAAGAATCACCAACTTACTAATGAATTTGAGAGCTTTCCTTTGGCTTGATGGTTTGAGGGTTCAACTCTTGTTTGAGACAAGAGTGGCCACCAATCTTTTGGAAGAGGGAAGGTCAAAAACTAATGAATTATGAATACAATTCACTATTTTTGGCACTTGGGAGAGACAGGGTAATAGTGCAAAACACTATTGAGTTTCAACAAAGGGGAGGGCTTCTATTTATAGGAAAAAATGAGCTTCTAACCAAGCCAACTGATTCTAGAATTTTCCAGATCAGTTTGGTCAATTTTAGACCATTTTTAGGTCAGTTTTGCTCACTTTTTGGATCTAGTTGAAACAAGAGAGAGGAGAGATAAAAAATATCCCATTATTTGGGAGTTTAAAACTCATTTAAGCATGTGAAATAGGTGCCTCCTTCATGAGGGAAATTCCCCCATGCAGAGGTGTCAAAAATGCATCATTTCACCTAAATATCTCTCTTTTTTAACTATTAACCTTGTCTCCTTAGTCAACTCTTCATCTTATGTGAGTATTTACTCATTTTTGGGAGATTTTCCTTTTATTCTTCTATTTATCTCCTTCCTACATTTGGATGAATCTTATTGGTCCATAGGAACCTTAATTTAAAATTTCAAAAAAATCTTCACCCCCAGGATAATGCCTCTTGAACAGATTATACTTAATTTCTAATGCACCTTCTGAAAATCTTTTTAAACTTTTGTTTCAGGGTATTTTAGTAAGATGAGATATTTTTCTATCCAAAATATTTAAAATCTGAATATTCTCTTTCTAGAACATTTTCTCTCTCTAGGCCAAAACTGGTAGAAACAAGATCTTTTATATTTCTGAAGAGGGATTTGATTGCTGGACATCTTGAGAGGCTGGTGAGGAATCTTACATTCTCTCCCACTTGAAAAATGCGAGATGTCCTCATCTGGCAAATTGGGGGTAATCCCGCAACAACAGATCGACTTCATTCTTGTGAGATCCCTCTGCCCCCTCCGCGCGAGGCAGGGTTTCTCACTCGGGGCCTCGCCCTTGAATGTCTGGGCACGAGACTAAGCTGGTGGTCACTCCAAAAAACGAAACTGGGAAAAATTCCCATGCCCGAAAAGTAGGAACGATTCCACCTTTATGAAATTTTTTTTAAAAAAAACAAATTTTTCTAACGTGAACAATTCTACGCTATCCTTCAACTAAATAAATCAGATAGAAGGAAACTATCACTAATATAATTTGATCATTTTAGTAAATTCAACGCTTTTTTCCTGATCAAGGTCAGGCACAGCCGTTGATCCACTTATTTGAAAAATTTATCAAGGAATTATCTAACTATTCGAATCTTAGCGTAATTCTAATATTTTTCAGTTTGTTTATTAAAACTCCACTGATTCCAGCCTAACCCCATCCGGCCCATGGGTTAGCCACCACCCTACCACTGGAATCGGTGGAACCAAACAAGTACTCACCCACCCATAATTGAAATGCCTTTCTTAACTTTAGCTTTAGAAAACAGATACGCACACACTCCTCTTTATTAAACTTTAATAAAAACAATCCTTGATAAACAATTTACGGGTTATACATGTCGTCATACTTCAAAATTTTCCATTGAGTCTTTGTTTCTCAACAAAACAGTATCACTCTAGACTCTCCGTTGAGACCAGCGAGTCAACAACGAGATCCAGTGATAGATTACAAAAAACATAGGTCCATCATATAATATCTTCCTCGACATACGCATGGATGTCCTCGGCACCGCGAGCCCCTGCATCGCCTGGTCAGAACCCTCCAGGATCCTCCTTAGGTGTCCTGGCACTTCACTCAGGGACCGCTTCGTCGGCCCTCGTCCATCGTACCAGAAGTGCACCATTTTAACCATACCGAGGCTGGTCAAGGCCTCGGCAAGCCTTGCCGCGTGAGCTGTCCACACTCCCCGCCAGCTGTTGCAACCGAACTTCCCTTAGATAAACATATATGCCAAATGCTCCCTCTAGCATTATGGCATAAGACAGTCTTTTAAGAAGGCAGGGTTTCTATGCAAGTTTACAGTTTTGATTTTGTTTGAATACCATGAGTGTATCTTAAATCCATATCTCATTACTTCTAGATCCAGTTCTCAATTCTAAATAGAATTCCTCGAATTCTGTTAACTTGATCCTTAGATCAAAATCACAAATCTTAACTTAGTTTCAGATTCGGTGGGTGATTTGGGTACATTTTTCTGAATTGGTACATCGTCATTGATTGAAACTGACGAAGGAATTAGGTCTTGGTCAATAGTCTGAGTCAGAGTTTAGGTCCTAAAATTATCTTTCTCGAAGATACTATCTCAATTTCTCTTTTTTTTCTAAAATTTCTTTCAATGAATATTTGTTTACAGATTTCAAAAACATGGATTTCTTGAGGAATATTCATTTACGTCGATCTCCGATTAAAATTTATCTTTATGCATACTTCTATGCATTAAAATCGAATATGATAAAAGTAACACTTTTATAATAAAAATTTATCTTTTATGCATACTTCTATGCATTAAAATCAATTATGATAAAAGTAACACTTTTATAATAAAAATTTATCTTTTATGCATACTTCTATGCATTAAAATTAATTATGATAAAAGTAACACTTTTATAATAAAAATTATCATTTATGCATACTTCTATGCATGAAAATTAAAAATGATAAAAGTAACACTTTTGATATAAAAAAAATTATCCTTCTATGCATGAAAATTAAAAATGATAAAAGTAACACTTTTGATATAAAAAAATTTGTCCTTTATGCATACTTCTATGCATGAAAATTAAAAATGATAAAAGTAACACTTTTGATATAAAAAATTATCCTTTATGCATACTTCTATGCATGAAAATTAAATACGATAAAAGTAACACTTTTGATATAAAAAAATTATCCTTTATGCATACTTCTATGCATGAAAATTAAAAATGATAAAAGTAACACTTTTGATATAAAAAAAATTATCCTTTATGCATACTTCTATGCATGAAAATTAAAAATTGATAAAAGTAACACTTTTGATATAAAAAACTTATCCTTTATGCATACTTCTATGCATGAAAATTAAAAATTATAAAAGTAACACTTTTGATATAAAAAAATTATCCTTTATGCATACTTCTATGCATGAAAATTAAAAATGATAAAAGTAACACTTTTGATATAAAAAAATTATTCTTATGCATACTTCTATGCATGAAAATTAAAAATGATAAAAGTAACACTTTTGATATAAAAAAATTATCCTTTATGCATACTTCTATGCATGAAAATTAAAAATGATAAAAGTAACACTTTTGATATAAAAAAATTATCCTTTATGCATACTTCTATGCATGAAAATTAAAAATGATAAAAGTAACACTTTTGATATTAAAAAAATTATCCTTTATGCATACTTCTATGCATGAAATTTAAAAATTGATAAAAGTAACACTTTTGATATAAAAACTTATCTAGTATACATTTTTCTAAGTCTAGAATGAAAATAACCCTTTAAGAATACTCATACGATGGGGATTACTCTTTTTAACATAAAGTTTAATTACTATAATTTCTCTTTTTCTTAATTCATCAATTATGTATAATATAAAAATTCAATTTCTCCATGATTACAATGAAATTCTTTCAATTAATCTAGGATGATAATTCCTAGAATATGGTAGGAAGTCCTCTTTTCATGCTTTGAATGAAATTATTTTATGTGTAAATTTTTACAAAATTTTACCATAGCTCCGTTGCTATGACTGATAAATCTCAATTATTTTAAAAGATAAAACTTATCTTTAAGGGAATGATTAGAATGATCCCTAATTGGATCATTAATCCATAATGGATTGAATAAAAAATATTCATGAAATACATAAACTAAAAGCATAGAAAAAAGCCATTAATTTGGTCTCAAGCATAGATTAATCTTGGATTAAGAAAAAGCTTTATGAAAAGCTTCATTTGGATTGAGAATGGGTCATGAGTATGACCATTTCTTGAGTGAGAGAGAGAAATTACATAAAAACCATTTGAATTAAGCATAAATAAAAATTTAGACAATTCTTTACTATCATTAATCAATTAACTTCAATAGCATTCATTAAATTATGTAATTCTTCACTACCATTCATCAATTAACTTCAATACCATTCAAAAACCATTCCAATTAAGCTTCTCAAGCTTGAGAGGGGTTGAGAAGAGAGAAACATTGAGAAATTATAGAAAAGATCAAAATTCACCATTTACCTTATAAATTGCTTGATTCTTTATTCACGGTAGAGGCCCCCAACCAATCAATTGGTTTAGTATGTTGATGGAGCCACCAATGGGGATTGAAGAAAGAGGGAAGTGTCAAAAGCTAGTGAATTATTAATGAATTCACAATTCTTGGCTTGGGTGGAGTAGAGTAACAGTGCATAAAACACTATTGATTTTCAATAAGGGGGAGGCTTCTATTTATAGGAAAAATTGAGCTCCTAACCAAACAAACTGATTCTAGAATTTTCCAAATCAGTTTGGTTGAATTTGGACTAGATTTGGATCTAGTTTGGTTCTTTTTTGATTCGGTTTGGTTCCATTTTGATTTGGTTTGATTCAAGAGAGAGGAGAGATAAAAATATCACAATTTTTATGAGTTTAAAACTCATTCAAGCATGTGAAATATGCACCTCCTTTAATGGACTCCCCTTCCTTACATATGTGTCAAAATGGAATCATTATACCAAAAATATCTCATATTTTTAATATTGCTCATAGTTTTTTACTAATAAACCTTGTACATTTTCAACTCTTCATCTTATGTGAGCATTTACTCATTTTTGGATACCCAAAATATCTCATAGTTTTGATATTCCTCATAGTTTCTTACTAATAAACCTTGTACATAGTCAACTCTTCATCTTATGTGAGCATTTACTCATTTTTGGGTATCTTCTTTTACAAATTGGATTTATCTCCTCCCTACACATGGATTGATGCTATTGGCCCATAGGAACCTTAATTGGACCATAATCCAAAAATTTCTGAAAATCTAGACCCTTAGGCTAAGGTCCTTTATACCTATTTCCAATTAATTCCAATTGCACATTGGAAAATTCTTTTTGAATTTCTATTTCAGGGAAACTTATTTTAATAAGATGAGTTATTTTTCTATCCAAAAATATTCATAATCTGAATATTCTCTCTCTAGAATAATTTTCTCTCTCTAGGCTAAAACAGTTAGAAATAAGATCTTTTATATTTCTGAAGAGGGATTTGATTACACGGGAAGATGCTGGACATCTTGAGAGACTGGGGAGGAATCTTACATTCTCTCCCACTTGAAAAACGCGAGATGTCCTCATCTCGCAAACTAGGGATAATCCCACAACAGATCGGCTTCATTCTCCCAGGTGGCATCTTCAAAAGGATAGAACTTCCATTTTACTAATAATTCTCTGAGAATTCTGTTCCTGAGAATCTTTTCTCGAACATCGAGAATTTCTTCAGGTTGGAGTTCCATCTGTCGTTGGGTTGAAGAGGTTAGGATTTCACCATCATGTTGGGTTTGGCACATATTTCTTTAGAAGGCTTACATGAAATACATTATGAATTTTGAGATGAGGAGGCAGAAGAAGCTCGTAAGCTAAGTCACCTACTTTCTTTGTAATCAGATATGGCCCACAATATCTGGGTGATAACTTCTTGTACTTCCCAAGAGATAAGGAACTTCTTTTGGGCCGTACTCGAATGAAGACCATATCTGCTTCTTTGAATTCTCTATCTGTCCTCTTCTTATCTGCATATTGCTTCTGTCTATCTTGGGCAGCTTTAATATCTTTACGAATTGACTGCATCTGTTGCTCCATATCGTCAAGCATCTGTTTGGACATCTCGACCTTAATCAATGGGTCAGACCAAG
Source organism: Cibotium barometz (assembly GCF_041138505.1). Taxonomy (NCBI): domain Eukaryota; kingdom Viridiplantae; phylum Streptophyta; class Polypodiopsida; order Cyatheales; family Cibotiaceae; genus Cibotium; species Cibotium barometz. Next base: position 38,329,752 of record NC_141101.1, on the reverse strand, counting down.
TTAATGGAGTTAAGCAATCTTGTCCATACAGAGCTTTAAAAGGGCTCATCCCGATACTTCGATGATAAGAAGCATTGTAGGCGAACTCGACTAGATGCAGATAGCTTAGCCACTTCTTGGGTTCCCTGCCCACAGCATGTCCAAAGTATATCTTCAATTACTTGGTTTACCCTTTCAGTTTGACCATCGGTCTCAGGGTGATAAGCTATGCTGAGATCCAAGAAAGTTCCCACTGCCTCGAAAAATGCAGTCCAAAACCTTGAAGTAAATTTGGGATCTCGGTCACTTACTATTCTCCTCGGTAGGCCATGCAATCTGAAGATTTCTTTGAGGAACACTCTGGCCACATCCACTGCAGTGTAGGTTTCTTTTACTGGAATCAGATGGGCAACTTTGGTTAGTCTGTCGACTACCACGAAGATGGAGTTGTAACCTGATTGTATTGAAGGTAATCCAATAATGAAGTCCATACTGATACATTCCCACTTCATCTGGGGGATGTCCAATGGATGTAACTTCCCAAGCATTTTTACTCTCTCAGCTTTGACTTTCTGGCATGTCAGACATTGACGTACATGATTCAGCACATCCTTTTTCAAACCAGGCCAAAAGAAACTTTTCTTTACGGACATGTAGGTCTTGATGAAACCTGGATGTCCTGCAATAAGGCTGTCATGGGCTTCATTCAAAATTTGGTCCTTGGTTCCCTCATCATTGGGAATGCATAACCTGTGGTTATAATACATAATGCCATCATTCAGGCTGTACCCTTGAACTCTGTTCAACTCCTGCGGAGTTTTGCTTTCCTGCATAAGTAGGGTAGCAATAGGGCCAAAGAATCTATCCTCCATGATCTTCTCACTTGCTTGAATAATTAAAGGATTTGATATTACAATAATTGCAAGCAAGGAGGTTTTTCTGCTAAGAGCATCTGCTACCACATTCTCTTTGCCTGGGCGGTACTTGATTTCAAAATCAAGTTCCTGCAAGGTCTGCATCCACCTTCTTTGGTGCATGTTGAGGTCCTTCTGAGTAAAGATCCACTTTAAGCTATGATGATCTGTCATCAAAGTAAATCTTTTACCCAGTAGGTAATGTCTCCACAACTTTAAGGCATAGACTACTGAAAGCAATTCCAAGTCATGGACAGCATAATTCCTCTCATATGTTCTGAGCTTTCGGGATTCATAGGCCACTGCATGACCTTCCTGTATGAGTGCACCTCCCAGGGCAAAACCACTTGCATCAGTTACTACCTCAAAGGGTAGAGAGAAATCTGGCAGTTTCAGAACGGGACTGGTTACCAAGGCGGTCTTCAGCTTATCAAAAGCACTTTGGCACTTGGCAGACCATTGAAATGGGATATTCTTTTTGAGAAGGTTAGTCAGGGGGGAAGCTATGAGAGCATACTTTGGTATAAAAATTCTATACCAACCAGTCAATCCCAAGAATCCTCTGACTTCTTTCACTGTCTTTGGTTCAGGCCAATCTATGACAGCTTGGATTTTTGCAGAATCTAGAGAAATTCCATCTTTGGATACCAGAAAGCCCAAGTATTCAACGTGGTTGGTAGAGAAAGTGCATTTGCTCTTTTTGGCAAAGAGTTGATGCTTCCTTAGAATCTCAAGAACTTTTCGGACATGAGTCTCATGGTCGGCTGCATTTCTTGAGTAAATCAGAATGTCATCAAAGAAAACTAGAACAAAGTCATCCAAGTATTCTCTGAGGATGTCCTGCATTAGGCGATTGAATGTAGCTGGGGCATTAGTTAATCTGAACGGCATGACAGTAAATTCATAATGCCCATAGCGAGTATTGATGGCTGTTTTTGGTATATTTGGATCATTGATCCTGATCTGGTAATACCCGAATTTGAGATCTATTTTTGTGAAGATCTGGGCTCCATTTAGCCTGTCCAAAAGCTCATCAATCCTTGGGATAGGATACTTACTATTAGTAGCTGATTTAGACCTCTGTAGTCCACACAGAGTCTAAGCGTTCCATCTTTCTTTTTCTGAAAGAGAACTGGCACACCCCAAGGTGAAACACTGGGTCTTACAAACCCTTGTTTTAACAGCTGCCTAAGCTGTTCCTTGAGTTTGATGGCTTCAGGAACTGGCATTTTGTAAGAGCGTAAGGCTACTGGTTGAGCTCCGGGGGTCAATTCAATCACATGATCTATTTTCCGAATTGGAGGCATTTCAGTTAGCTCTGCGGGAATAGATCATCAAATTCACTTAACCATTCTGGTTCTTTAGCTTTAAGCTTTGAGTCTACTGGGTTCATTATGACAACATAAATTTGCTGCTTCTTCCTAAGTCCTTTCAGTAACCTGGAAGCTTTTACTAACTGAAGGTCTGGGGATCCGGAAACTCCAGTTCCATGGACTTTGTTCCCGTGAAGGTCATGGAAGGAAATGGTTCCATTATGACAGTGTATGTCAGCTTGATATTTGTGGAGCCAATCCATTCCAAGGATTCTGTCAAAAACTCCTAGAGGTAAGACTTTGAACTGACAGTCGGTTACATTACCATCTAGATTGAACTGGATAAGATCTATCTCATGGTGAGTGAAAAGAGTCTTCCCAACCACTGGCCAATTCAACTTGCATAGGTTTCCCTGATTTCTGTTCTAAGACTAGCTTACACAAGCATCCAGGGGAAATGAATGAATGAGAACTGCCTAAATCAATCAAAAGCTTAAAAGGCTTACCCTGATACTCTGCTGGAGTATGGATGACGGAGAACTACTGGTTAGGCCCTTGATTTTCAATTGCAGCATAGATCTACCCTTTTTCCTCTTCTACTACATCTGAAATTTTGACTGCTCTGGCTGCTGCAGTCTGAGGTAGAACTCTTTCTCTTTTGTTGTTCCAATTCTGGGAAGGAGTTCTGAGATTACTCTAGATAGAGGCAGATGGCTGGGTTGGAATTCTTCTGGGGTTTCCCTGGCTTGGGTGAGACGGACTGTGAGATCCCTGTTCCCCACCGATCAACGGATTCGGGGTACTAGCAGCGGAAGTAGCACATCATGCGTGGGTAGGGGTCTCACACTCGGGGCCTCGCCCACGGATATCCGGACAAGAGACTAATCCGTCGGTTTGTCCAAAACCGAAACTGGAAAAACTTCCTTTACTCGGAAAGCATGGGCGATTCCACCAGGATAACTCTTTACTCTAACGTAGTCAAGATCATTACGGATCAACTGATCTGACTGCACCTTTAACGGTACTTGGTCAATTCAAGGTAGAAACTTGCACTTGGATCATTGGGATCAACGCTTTTTTCCCCACCAAGAGGCACAGCCGTTGATTCCTATCCATAGAACAATTTCTATCCGGGATTTACTTTATCTATCGTAAAAACAAAGTTGAGTCTCGATTTATGGATCCATCAGTCCAGCCTAACCCCATCCGATCCCATGGGTTAGCCAACCGCCCAACCACTGTAGTGATGGGATCCAATTTGGAATTTGGTTAGGTTTTGTCCCGGGTACCAAGGAAAAGAGTTCCAAGGCCCCCTAGCCGGAATTTCATGCAAACATAAAACTAGCCACACCACTTACACACCCAATATGAAAAATGCCTTTTTCTTAGCATGAGCTAACTTTAAAACAATCCTTTAATGAAACCATAGTACCACTGATCACAATCTCCCAATTTATCCAGTTGATTCATAATTTCCCATCATTCCTTCATCAGAGTATCTATGGCATCATTGGCAACTAGAACGCTCACCACCTGTCCACACAGAGGCCGTTTCCATAGTTCCTAGCCCATAATACTCGGCAATATAATCACTTATCAAGATGGACTCTCGTTGAAGATCAGCAAGATCAACCAACAGATCCATATAAAAGAGCCATGGACTCATCCGTTGAGGACCAGCAAGGTCAGTCAACCAGATCCATGCCCGGTTTCACAAAACAACTCTTACTCCTTGTTCCAATATCTTCCTCGACGCACGCGTGGGTATCCTAGGCGACCCAGAGCCCGAGCACCGTATGGTTAGCACCCTCTAGGATCCTTCGCAGGTGACCTAGCGCTTCACTCATAGGCCGCTTCCTTGGTCCCTCATCCACCGTACCGGAAGCTCACCATTTTAATCGAACCGAGGCTGGTCAAGACCTCGGTCGACCTTGCTACGCGAGACGTCCTCCATTGACTCTCCGTCAGCAGTTGCAACTTTATCAGTTAGGTCTCCACGACCTTAATCACAAGACTGTCAAAATGCTTCCCCAGCATTCTTGACATAAAACAGCCATTTACAAACAGCATTTACAAACAGTTTACAAATACATTTTCTATATTAACTCTCATTTTTCCACATTATCCCTCATTAATCCACATTACTTATTCCACATTCCATGTATATGTGTACTCATCCAATCACCTCCTTTTCCATCTCTTCACTTCAGATTCCTTCACATCACATATCATATATTCACATCCATATCCACATCCATACATCCACATCCACATTCACATCCATACATCCACATCTACATGCTTATCTCCATTTTCACATCCTCATTTATACATCCACATCCCATATCCACATTCATACATACACATCCATATATCCACATCTACATCCACATACATACATACATCCACATCCACATTCCACATTCACATCTATACATCCACATCTACATTCACATTCACATACATCCACATCCACATTCCCATACATCCACATCTATACATCCACATTCCACATTCACATCTACATTCACATTCACATACATGCATCCACATCTACATGCTTACCTCCATTTTCACATCCTCATTTATACATCCACATCCCATATCCACATTCATACATACACATCCATACATCCACATCTACATCCACATACATACATACATCCACATCCACATTCCACATTCACATCTATACATCCACATCTACATTCACATTCACATACATCCACATCCACATTCCCATACATCCACATCTATACATCCACATTCCACATTCACATCTACATCCACATCTACATCCACATTTACATCTATGCATATACATCTTCATGCATATATCCATTTTCATGTTCATACATCCACACTCCCATCTCCATATCCACACATCCACATACATACATCCATTTTCACATTCCCATTTATATAACCCCATATACTTTCACATCTAATCTTTTACATCACATCCATTCTTGCCCTATCACAACCCATATACATCTTATCCTATCACATACACTTCTTACCTCATCCCCCCATACACATCTTAATTCATCTTATCACATCCTAACTTATTTCATAAGCATCTTATCACCTCTTATCACACCTCTTATCACATCCTATCACTTTTCATACGCATCTTATCAATTCTTATCACATCTCATACACCTCTTATCACATCTTATCACATTTCATATCTTTTTTTTTTTTTTATAAAGAGAATTCTTTTATTTGATATAAGATTTCTCTACACATTTATTTATACATAAATTCCATTTAAGGAGACTAACACTTTCGAAATTAAAATCAATCTTTTATGCATCTTCTTATGCATGATTTCAATTTGGTAGGGAATTATACTTTTAGAATAAAAGAATTTCTCTTATGCATCTAAGTTAAGCATAAAATCCATTTATGAGGAAAATCATACTTTTAGTATAAAAAGAATATCTTTTATGCATACCTATATGCATGAAATCCAATATGATAAAAGTAACACTTTTGATATAAATTTTTTTCCTTTATGCATACTTCTATGCATGAAAATTAAAAATGATAAAAGTAACACTTTTGATATAAAAATTTTCCTTTATGCATACTTCTATGCATGAAAATTAAAAATGATAAAAGTAACACTTTTGATATAAAAATTTTCTTTTATGCATACTTTTATGTATGAAATAAAAATGATAAAAGTAACACTTTTGATATAGAAATTTATCCATTATGCATACTTCTATGCATGAAAATAAAAATGGTAAAAATAACACTTTTGATATAAAAATTTATCCTTTATGCATAATATTAAAATTCAATTTCTCCATGATTATAATGAAATTCTTTCAATTAATCTAGGATGATGATTCCTAGAATATGGTAGGAAGTCCTCTTTTTATGCTTTGAATGAAAATTTTTTTATGCATAATTTTTATAAAAATTTTGCCATAGCTCCGCTGCTATGACTGATAAATCTTAATTTTTCTAAGGGATAAAGCTTATCATTAAGGAAATAATTAAAATGATTCTCTAATTGGATCCTTAATCCATAATGGATTGAATCATCAATATACATAAACTAAAAGCATAAGAAAAAGCCATTAATTTGGCCTCAAGCATAGCTTTATCTTGGGTTAAGGAAAAGCTTTATGAAAAGCTTGATTAGGATTGAGAATGGGTCATGAGTATGACCATTTCTTGAGTGAGAGAGAGAATTTACATAAGAATCATTAGAATTTAAACATAAATGAAAATTAACTTCAATAGCATTTATTAAATTATGTAACTCTTCACTACTATTCAAACTTCAATAGCATTTAAAAAAAACCATACCAATTAAACTTCTCAAGCTTGAGAGGGGTTGAGAAGAGAGAAACATTGAGAAATTATAGAAAGATGAATATTCACTAATTACCTTACAACTTGCTTGATTCTTTGTTCACGGTAGAGGCCCCCAACCAATCAATTGGTTAAGTATGTTGATGGAGCCACTAATGGGGATTGAAGAAAGAGGGAAGCTCCAAAAACTAGTGAATTATTAAATGAATTCACAGTTCTTGGCTTAGGTGGAGTAGAGTAACGATGCATAAACACTATATATTTTTCAACAAGGGTGAGGCTTCTATTTATAGGAAAAATTGAGCTCCTAACCAAACAAACTGATTCTAGAATTTTCTAAATCAGTTTGGTCAATATTTGACCATTTTTAGGTCAGTTAAGCTAACTTTTTGGAACTAGACTTGAATGAGGAGAGAGGAGAGATGAAATATCTCAATTTTTATGAGTTTAAAACTCATTCAAGCATGTGAAATATGCACCTCCTTTAAAGAACTCCCCTTCCTTACATATGTCATATTTTTAATATTGCTCATAGTTTTTTACTAATAAACCTTGTACATTTTCAACTCTTCATCTTATGTGAAATATGCACCTCCTTTAAAGAACTCCCCTTCCTTACATATGTCATACTTTTAATATTGCTCATAATTTTTTATTAATAAACCTTGTACATTTTCAACTCTTCATCTTATGTGAAATATGCACCTCCTTTAAAGAACTCCCCTTCCTTACATATGTCATACTTTTAATATTGCTCATAATTTTTTACTAATAAACCTTGTACATTTTCAACTCTTCATCTTATGTGAAATATGCACCTCCTTTAAAGAACTCCTCTTCCTTACATATGTCATACTTTTAATATTGCTCATAGTTTTTTTACTAATAAACCTTGTACATTTTCAACTCTTCACCTCATGTGAGCATTTACTCATTTTTGGGTATTTTCTTTTTACAAGTTGGATTTATCTCCTCCCTACACATGGATTGATGCTATTGGTCCATAGGAACCTTAATTGGACCATAGTCTAAAGATTTCTGAAAATCTAGACCCTTAGGCTAAGGTTATTTATAGCTATTTTCAATTAATTCCAATTGCACATTGGAAAATTCTTTTTGAATTTCTGTTTCAGGGGAATTCATCTGAATTAGAAGAGATATTTTTCTATCCAAAAATATTCAAAATCTGAATATTCTCTCTCTAGAATATTTTTCTCTCTCTAGGCTAAAACAGATAGAAACAAGGTCTTTATATTTCTGAAGAGGGATTGATTACAGGGAAAGATACTAGACATCAAAAAGGGGGTGGGGGAGGAATCTTACATTCTACCCCACTTAAAAAAATGCGAGATGTCCTCATCTCGCAAACTAGGATAATTTCGCAAGATGCACGAATATGAGACTTAGAGAAAAATTTTAATCAAGATTAACCACCAAGATAAGTCTTAAAGAGAGCAAGATTCAAAATACGAACAAGATTTAAACTTTATTCATTCTCGGAACTTATACAGTAAAGATAGAGGAACTCTTTACACTTCCATAAGCCCGTCCATCATATGGTCACAAAAGCAGTCCTCACAAGCTGCACAAGTATAAGGTAACTCATCTATGGGAATGATTCTGTGGGTTATTGCTGTGCCTATCTCAGTGGTATGAGGTGTTCTAAGAAAAGGACCTCTGAGAGGCAAGCCAAAAACGGGGTAAAGGCATATCTTCTCATGAGGAAGAAAACACGCCAGTAAGAAGACCCGCTCAGAAAACCCAGGATGCCTTGATCTCATGACGCAGTAGTATCGGGGACCCAAACCCAAAGCTTCAATAACCATGGCCAAGCGGACATTGTTACGAAAGTGCTGCTGACCCCAGGGTGTTACCCTAGTTATGTCTTGATAGGTCCGCCATTTTGTCTGCGCTACAGAAGTTCCCAAGTGAGGGAAAAGTGAGCGCTCATACTGCTCTATAAAATCTTTCTTCACAGACTCCCTTGCGTCTTGAAGGTGAGAAATCATCATGGATAAAACTAATTCTTGTTGCCAAGCCATGAAGGAGATTAAGAAAGAAAGGAGATCGATGGAAGTAAGATTACTGTGAACGACAAGTATAAGTTACGACTTATATAAAGGAAGGAGCTAGCGTAACTTAGAAGCCAACGGTAACTTGCCACTGAAGTTTTACCGTCTTTCCATGATTTGGGTTTGGCACATTTTTCTATAGAAGGCATTCAAACTTTGAGATGAGGAGATAAAAGAAGCTCGTAAGCTAAATCACCTACTTTCTTTGGTCCACAATATCTGGGAGATAACTTCTTCCCAAGAGATAAAGAACTTCTTTTGGGCCGTACTCGAATGAAGACCAAAACCTTGATATCCAAAACATCGATTCTCCTTCTGAACTCATTGTTCTGAATCTTAAAACAGGTGGGACTCTTGAGAAGTATTCAGGAAAAAGGTTCTTCCTTTTTTAAACAGAATCTTTCTTTTATTTTAGAGAGAGAATAATTATAAGATCAGAAAGGGAGATTCTTACTCCTGTATACCTCTAAGGCTGGGGGAGAATCTTACATTCTACCCCACTTGAAAAGTGCGAGATGTCCTCATCTCGCAAGGTAGAGGACAACTCTTTTTCTTAAGATCCAATTTATTCTGGGGTTCCTTATATTCTGGTCAACCCAACAGAATACGGGGATAATTATCCCTTATATAGAACTCATCATTAAATAACAATTCATTCAGATCATATCATTCATATCTTTAACACGATAATGGCCCATTAGTCTGAAAATTTTCCTTCTGAACATTCCTCCACAGGAATTTTAGTTAAGCAAGTTCTCAATTTGTCATCCCTTAACTTAATCTACCGTCTCAAGTGTTAACAGTAGCAATCTGACATCACAATCCACTAATCTCATAGTGATTTGCTGAAATCATTATCATCATTCCAGTCATGAATATCATCACTGGGACTCGTCCCATTCATCCTCATTGTGGTTTCGCTCAGCTTATTACATTTCAACTAAATTTCAAAAATCGTCATTTTTCAATCAGAATCCAATTCAATTCATCAATTCTCAAACAGAATTAAAAATCATATCAACCACATTCGAAATCATCATCTGGATAGCATTAACGCTTATAATTTCAAGTCTTAGATTTACTCGTATATACTATCAGTAAAGAGCTGCAGTTATACCCTCGGTATATACGGATAGTCATGATACTCGAAACTATAAGGTAAATACCATCATGTCTAGGTCTCAAGCAAGTCAGGGTTCCATACAATTGCGGTACTTCCAATTGAAGACCCAATTACTAATTTACGAATTTCAATTTGAATTAACAATTTGTATGAATTATATCAAACAATTACAACCTTTTTGTGCGTCTTGATAAACTTTTGACATAATTTGCTCCTCAGTTGATCTTATTGGAGATCTATGACTTAAGTCTGATAAATAGATTTTTCTTTATCCGATCGTCCGTAAAAAAAACATTTGTATATTTATATACAAGTTGCAATAATTACATAGAGTGGTTCGGCTCCAAAATTCAAAATCTCTTCGAGAGACGTATAAGACGACGGTACTGGGCCATAGTCATGCCCTGTTACATAAGTTCTCTAACTGGAAAGGAAATTATTATTTTCTCCTTAGGGATAAATCGACTAAGGAGTCTATAAATTTGACATGAAAGTCTGAAATTTTGAGGTGTCGAATGATATAGAATGACACCACGCACCATTTTCAGCTTTAACAGGATCATAGTCAATGAGAGATTTTGCCACAGCATTGTATGGCGGTTGCAATGAGCGTGGACATATTGCCCTGCAACCCACTTATGTTGTATTCTCTCCACTGGGGTAGGAAAATATAAATCCTTAAAATGGCGTGCAAGTCTTACTCGGCTTGTTTGAGTTGAAGCGGAAGAGATGAGATGCTCGAAGGCAAATGCAATCATATCTTGAGACTGGGTGAGGTCGGGAATACCAGATAAATGTGGAACTTCCATCTATAAAAACAATTTCTTTGATTAAAATTTCTTCATTAAAGAAGCTTACGGGATGAAAATACATTATGAAAATGCTATTTCTGAATTCTTATTACCAATTTCAGATAAGAATTTAATTATCTTTATTAGCTTTCAAAACCTGCTCTGATACCAACTGTGAGATCCCTGTTCCCCACCGATCAACGGATTTGGGGTACTAGCAGCGGAAGTAGCACATCATGCGTGGGTAGGGGTCTCACACTCGGGGCCTCGCCCACGGATATCCGGACAAGAGACTAATCCGTCGGTTTGTCCAAAACCGAAATTGGAAAAACTTCCTTTACTCGGAAAGCATGGGCGATTCCACCAGGATAACTCTTTACTCTAACGTAGTCAAGATCATTACGGATCAACTGATCTGACTGCACCTTTAACGGTACTTGGTCAATTCAAGGTAGAAACTTGCACTTGGATCATTGGGATCAACGCTTTTTTCCCCACCAAGAGGCACAGCCGTTGATTCCTATCCATAGAACAATTTCTATCCGGGATTTACTTTATCTATCGTAAAAACAAAGTTGAGTCTCGATTTATGGATCCATCAGTCCAGTCTAACCCCATCCGATCCCATGGGTTAGCCAACCGCCCAACCACTGTAGTGATGGGATCCAATTTGGAATTTGGTTAGGTTTTGTCCCGGGTACCAAGGAAAAGAGTTCCAAGGCCCCCTAGCCGGAATTTCATGCAAACATAAAACTAGCCACACCACTTACACACCCAATATGAAAATTGCCTTTTTCTTAGCATGAGCTAACTTTAAAACAATCCTTTAATGAAACCATAGTACCACTGATCACAATCTCCCAATTTATCCAGTTGATTCATAATTTCCCATCATTCCTTCATCAAAGTATCTATGGCATCATTGGCAACTAGAACGCTCACCACCTATCCACACAGAGGCCGTTTCCATAGTTCCTAGCCCATAATACTCGGCAATATAATCACTTATCAAGATGGACTCTCGTTGAAGATCAGCAAGATCAACCAACAGATCCATATAAAAGAGCCATGGACTCATCCGTTGAGGACCAGCAAGGTCAGTCAACCAGATCCATGCCCGGTTTCACAAAACAACTCTTACTCCTTGTTCCAATATCTTCCTCGACGCACGCGTGGGTATCCTAGGCGACCCAGAGCCCGAGCACCGTATGGTCAGCACCCTCTAGGATCCTTCGCAGGTGACCTAGCGCTTCACTCATAGGCCGCTTCCTTGGTCCCTCATCCACCGTACCGGAAGCTCACCATTTTAATCGAACCGAGGCTGGTCAAGACCTCGGTCGACCTTGCTACGCGAGACGTCCTCCATTGACTCTCCGTCAGCAGTTGCAACTTTATCAATTAGGTCTCCACGACCTTAATCACAAGACGGTCAAAATGCTTCCCCAGCATTCTTGACATAAAACAGCCATTTACAAACAGCATTTACAAACAGTTTACAAATACAGTTTCTATATTAACTCTCATTTTTCCACATTATCCCTCATTAATCCACATTACTTATTCCACATTCCATGTATATGCGTACTCATCCAATCACCTCCTTTTCCATCTCTTCACTTCAGATTCCTTCACATCACATATCATATATTCACATCCATATCCACATCCATACATCCACATCCACATCCACATTCACATCCATACATCCACATCTACATGCTTATCTCCATTTTCACATCCTCATTTATACATCCACATCCCATATCCACATTCATACATACACATCCATATATCCACATCTACATCCACATACATACATACATCCACATCCACATTCCACATTCACATCTATACATCCACATCTACATTCACATTATGCATGAAAATTAAAAATGATAAAAGTAACACTTTTGATATAAAAATTTTCCTTTATGCATACTTCTATGCATGAAAATTAAAAATGATAAAAGTAACACTTTTGATATAAAAATTTTCTTTTATGCATACTTTTATGTATGAAATAAAAATGATAAAAGTAACACTTTTGATATAAAAATTTATCCATTATGCATACTTCTATGCATGAAAATAAAAATGGTAAAAATAACACTTTTGATATAAAAATTTATCCTTTATGCATAATATTAAAATTCAATTTCTCCATGATTATAATGAAATTCTTTCAATTAATCTAGGATGATGATTCCTAGAATATGGTAGGAAGTCCTCTTTTTATGCTTTGAATGAAAATTTTTTTATGCATAATTTTTATAAAAATTTTGCCATAGCTCCGTTGCTATGACTGATAAATCTCAATTTTTCTAAGGGATAAAGCTTATCATTAAGGAAATAATTAAAATGATTCTCTAATTGGATCCTTAATCCATAATGGATTGAATCATCAATATACATAAACTAAAAGCATAAGAAAAAGCCATTAATTTGGCCTCAAGCATAGCTTTATCTTGGGTTAAGGAAAAGCTTTATGAAAAGCTTGATTAGGATTGAGAATGGGTCATGAGTATGACCATTTCTTGAGTGAGAGAGAGAATTTACATAAGAATCATTAGAATTTAAACATAAATGAAAATTAACTTCAATAGCATTTATTAAATTATGTAACTCTTCACTACTATTCAAACTTCAATAGCATTTAAAAAAAACCATACCAATTAAACTTCTCAAGCTTGAGAGGGGTTGAGAAGAGAGAAACATTGAGAAATTATAGAAAGATGAATATTCACTAATTACCTTACAACTTGCTTGATTCTTTGTTCACGGTAGAGGCCCCCAACCAATCAATTGGTTAAGTATGTTGATGGAGCCACTAATGGGGATTGAAGAAAGAGGGAAGCTCCAAAAACTAGTGAATTATTAAATGAATTCACAGTTCTTGGCTTAGGTGGAGTAGAGTAACGATGCATAAACACTATATATTTTTCAACAAGGGTGAGGCTTCTATTTATAGGAAAAATTGAGCTCCTAACCAAACAAACTGATTCTAGAATTTTCTAAATCAGTTTGGTCAATATTTGACCATTTTTAGGTCAGTTAAGCTAACTTTTTGGAACTAGACTTGAATGAGGAGAGAGGAGAGATGAAATATCTCAATTTTTATGAGTTTAAAACTCATTCAAGCATGTGAAATATGCACCTCCTTTAAAGAACTCCCCTTCCTTACATATGTCATATTTTTAATATTGCTCATAGTTTTTTACTAATAAACCTTGTACATTTTCAACTCTTCATCTTATGTGAAATATGCACCTCCTTTAAAGAACTCCCCTTCCTTACATATGTCATACTTTTAATATTGCTCATAATTTTTTATTAATAAACCTTGTACATTTTCAACTCTTCATCTTATGTGAAATATGCACCTCCTTTAAAGAACTCCTCTTCCTTACATATGTCATACTTTTAATATTGCTCATAATTTTTTACTAATAAACCTTGTACATTTTCAACTCTTCATCTTATGTGAAATATGCACCTCCTTTAAAGAACTCCTCTTCCTTACATATGTCATACTTTTAATATTGCTCATAGTTTTTTTACTAATAAACCTTGTACATTTTCAACTCTTCACCTCATGTGAGCATTTACTCATTTTTGGGTATTTTCTTTTTACAAGTTGGATTTATCTCCTCCCTACACATGGATTGATGCTATTGGTCCATAGGAACCTTAATTGGACCATAGTCTAAAGATTTCTGAAAATCTAGACCCTTAGGCTAAGGTTCTTTATAGCTATTTTCAATTAATTCCAATTGCACATTGGAAAATTCTTTTTGAATTTCTGTTTCAGGGGAATTCATCTGAATTAGAAGAGATATTTTTCTATCCAAAAATATTCAAAATCTGAATATTCTCTCTCTAGAATATTTTTCTCTCTCTAGGCTAAAACAGATAGAAACAAGGTCTTTATATTTCTGAAGAGGGATTGATTACAGGGAAAGATACTAGACATCAAAAAGGGGGTGGGGGAGGAATCTTACACGGACCCTGATTAGACTGGAATGAAGGGGTTGGTCTCTGAATTCGGGGTTCCTGACTTCCCTGTCCCCTTGACATGGCAAGAGTTGGGCAGTCTTTTAACTGGTGACCAAAACCCTGGCATCCAAAACATCGGTTTTCAGTTCTGAGCTCATCCTTTTGATTTTTTGAAAGTGGTGAGGTTCCTGAGAAAGTACTCTGGGGGAAGGGTCTTCCTTCACTTTTGAATCTTCCTGCATCCTGATTGTGATTCAGGCCTTATTGCCTCTTTGGGGGTGGAAAGTTGGAAGTACTTCCCTGGGCTTGGAATCTCTTAAAGTTAGAGGGTGCAGGTTTTGGTGGGACCTTTACTACAAAAGCTTTGGCAAAATCTTTTGCCATTCTTACTGCTTCAGCCATGGACACTGGCTTGGCATTTTTGACCAGTGTGTCCAAGGGTTCGTTCATTCCTCGAATGAACCTGGCCATGAGTTGCTCTTCATCAAGAGGTGGTGAATATTTGAGTAGAAGGGCAAAGGCCTGGTGATATTCCTCGATGGTTTTGCTCTCCTGCTTTAGTTCTAAGAATTCGTTCATTTTGGTTTCTAAAAATCCAGGAGGGAAAAATCTCTTTCTTAGATAGGTTTTTAGATCATTCCAGGATTGAGTATTTCTATCCAGACGATTGGTGTCACAGTGGTTTCTCCATGCTACCCTGGCTGTTTCCACTATTTTCAGCCGGGCAAGAGCCATTTTGCTCCGCAGATTGTATCCTGTGACGTCAAAATACTCCTCCATGGCTTCCACCCATTTCTCCACAGCCTCGCCCAGGTTCTCTCCTTTGAAGGGTCCTGGCTGAGTCCTATGAAGAGCCTTGCGAACATCAAAATCAAGCTCGTCATCTTCAGAGACAGGGTCTGGTTGACGACCACGGTTTCCTCGTCTCATGATTTTGTCAAAATTTATATATTAATAAATTTTTATTTTGATATTATTCATGAGATCCTAAGACTTAAGAGTTCGAAAAACAATTTCTTAAACAAGACAAGAACTTATTGGAGATCTATGACATATGTCCGATAACAGATTTTTCTTTATCAGCAGATCGTCCACCGTAAATAATCATTTATACAATAGAAATTTTTTTTTTCGAAAAATATTTTTTTTATTTATATAAAAGTTGCATTATGTACATAGAGCAGCTCTGCTCTAGAATTCAAAATCTCCTCGGGAAACGCATATGACGACGGTATTGGGCCATAGCCATGGGCCATAGCCATGCCCTGATACAAACGTCCACTTACTGACAAGGGAGCTATTATATTCCATTTAGGAATAAAACAACTAAGAAGTCTGTAGACTTGGCATGCAAGCCTAAAATTCCAAGGTGTTGAATGATATAAAATGATGCCACGTACCATTTTCAGCTTTAACAAGATCATAGCCAATGAGAGGTTCTCCCACAGCATTGCACGGCGGTCGCAAGAGGCGTGGACATATTGCCCTGCAAACCACTTATGCTGAAATCTCTCCGTTGGGTTAGGAAAATATAAATCCTCGAAATGGCGTGCGAGACTTGTTTGGCTTATTCGAGTTGAAGTGGAAGAGATGAGATGCTCGAAGGCAAACGCAATCATATCTTGAGACTGGGTGAGGTCGAGAATACCAGATAAATAGGGGACTTCCATCTATAAAAACAATTTCTTTGATTAAAATTTCTTCATTAAAGAAGCTTACGGAATGAAAATACATTATGAAAATGCTTTTTCTGAGTTCTCATTATCAATTTCAGATAAGAATTTATTTATCCTTATTAGCTTTCAATTTGGCTCTGATACCAACTGTGAGATCCCTCTGTCCCCTCCGCGCGAGGCAGGGTTTCTCACTTGGGGCCTCGCTCTTGAATGTCCGGGCACGAGACTAAGTTGGTGGTCACTCCAAAAAACGAAACCGGGAAAAATTCCCATGCCCGGAAAGCAGGGACGATTCCACCTTTATGAATTTTTTATTTTATTTTTTAATGAATTTTTCTAACGTGAACGATTCTACGCTATCCTTCAACTGAATAAATTAGATAGAAGGAAACTATCACTAATATAATTTGATCATTTTAGTAAATTCAACGCTTTTTTCCTGATCAAGGTCAGGCACAGCCGTTGATCCACTTATTTGAAAAATTTATCTCAGGGAATTGTCTAACTATTCGAATCTTAGCGTAATTCTAATATTTTTCAGTTTGATTATTAAAACTCCACTGATTCCAGCCTAACCCCATCTGGCCCATGGGTTAGCCACCACCCTACCACTGGAATTGGTGGAACCAAACAAGTACTCACCCACCCATAATTGAAATGCCTTTCTTAACTTTAGCTTTAGAAAACAGATACGCACACACTCCTCTTTCTTAAACTTTAATAAAAACAATCCTTGATAAACAATTTACGGGTTATACATGTCATACTTCAAAATTTTCCATTGAGTCTTTGTTTCTCAACAAAACAGTATCACTCTAGACTCTCCGTTGAGACCAGCGAGTCAACAACGAGATCCACTGATAGATTACAAAAAACATAGGTCCATCATATAATATCTTCCTCGACATACGCATGGATGTCCTCGGCACCGCGAGCCCATGCATCGCCTGGTCAAGACCCTCCAGGATCCTCCTTAGGTGTCCTGGCACTTCACTCAGGGACTGTAAGATTCCTCCCCAGACTTCGAGGTATACAGGAGTAAGAATCTCCCTTTTTGATCTTATAATTATTCCCTCTCTAAAATAAAAGAAAGATTATGTTTAAAAAAGGAAGACCCTCTCCCTAGAATATAATATTTTTTTCAATATGCATCTTTCTATGCATAGAAATTAATTTCAATAATTAATATCAATGATATCCATGCATATTCATTGATGAATATGTACATGGAGTAAATAAAAATATTTCTTTTAGAATGCACAAACGGTGGGAACTACTCTTGAAGAATAACATAAAGATAAACTTTATTTTTCACAAAATTTAAGAAAATTTTGCCATAACCTCCTTTGTATAGCTGACCATTTCTCAATTTTTACATTCTAATATCAATTTAAAATTAATCCCAATTTGAAGTAAAGTACTCTAATCTACTCAATTTTCACTTTCTAAAGAGTAAACAATAAGAAAAGTTTAAAACAATTTATTTGTTACTCATTTTAGGATAAAGAAAGGTTGAATTCTTAAGGAAGAGAAGGGGGTAGCCTTGTCATCAAGGCATAACATCCAGATTCACTTTAATCAACTAAAAAAAAAAGCAAAGAATAAAAAAATCATAGATTTGAAATTAAAAAGTAGAATTTTTAGCTTACATGGAGTTTTGTGAGCTTTCCTTTGGCTTGAGGGATTGAGGGTTCTACTCTTGTTTGGATCAAGAGTGGCCACCAATTCTTTTGGAGAGGTTTTAGTCAAAAACAATTGAATTATCAAGTGAATTCAATGTATTTGGCTCTGGGAAGGAGTAGAGTAACAGTGCATAAACACTATTAAGCTTTTACAAAGGGGGAGGCTTCTATTTATAGGAAAAGTGAGCCTCAAACCAAGCAAACTAATTCTAGAATTTTCCAGATCAGTTTGGTCAATTTTTGAGCATTTTTGGGTCAGTTTAGCTTACTTTTTGGAACTAGACTTGAAATAGGAGAGAGGAGAGATGAAATATCTCATTTTATTGATTTAAAATGGGGAGTAATGATGAGAAAAAAGGTGCCTCCTTCATAAGGGGGAATCCCCACTCTGAGGTGTCAAAAATCAGTTTTTTAACTATTTTCTTTGGTCCTTAGTCCACTCTTCATCTTATGTGAGTATTTACTCATTTTTGGGAGGTTTTTTTTTTATTTCTTCAATTTATCTTCTCCCTACATTTGGATTAATCTTATTGGTCCCTCAGAACCTTCATCCAAAATTTTCAGAAAATCTAGACCCTTAAGCTAAGGTCTTTTGAGCAGATTATAATTTATTTCTAATGCACCTTAGAAAATTATTTTTAAACTTTTGTTTCCAGGGAATTTATTTTAATAAGAAAGGATATTTTTTCATCCAAAGATATCTAAAAATTGAGTTATCTCTCTCTAGAACTTTTTCTCTCTCTAGGCCAAAATAGGTAGAAACAAGATCTTTTATTATTCTGAAAAGGTGATTGATTACAGGCGAATAAACTGGACATCTTGAGGGGTTGGGGAGGAATCTTACATTCTCTTCCACTTGAAAAACGCGAGATGTCCTCATCTCGCAAACTGGGGGTAATCCCGCATCAGTTCGGTTTCTTTCTCCCATGTGGCGTCTTCTCAAAAGGATAGAACTTCCATTTGAGTAATAATTCTCTTAGAAATCTGTTCCTGAGAACCTTCTCTTAAACATCAAGGATTTCTTCAGGTTGGAGTTCCATCAGCCCCCTTGGGTTGAAGAAGTTAAGAGTTCATCATTAAGCACATGATTCGGGGCTTGTTACATACTTCTTAAGTAGGCTGACATGAAATACATTATGTACTTTGAGATGAGGAGGAAAAAAAATTTCATAGGCTAAGTCACCTACTTTCTTTGTAATCAGATATGGCCCACAATATCTGGGGGATAACTTCTTGTACTTCCCAAGAGATAGAGAACTTCTTTTGGGGCGTACTCGAATGAAGACCATGTCTGCTTCTTTGAATTTTCTATCTGGTCTCTTCTTATCTACATACTGCTTCTGTCTATCCTGGGCAGCTCTTAAATGTTTACGGATTGACTGCATCTGGTGCTCCATGCCGTCAAGCATCTGTCTCTGGACATCTCGACCCTAATTAATGGGTCGGACCAAGTTAATGGTGTTAGGCAGTCTTGTCCATACAGAGCTTTGAAAGGGCTCATCCCGATGCTTCCGTGATAAGAGGCACTGTAGGCAAACTCGACTAGGTGCAGATAGCTTAGCCACTTCTTAGGTTCCCTGCCACCACAGCATGACCAAAGTATATCTTCGATTACTTGGTTCACCCTTTCTGTTTGACCATCAGTCTCGGGGTGGTAAGTTGTGCTGAGATCCAAGAAAGTTCCTACTGCTTCAAAAAATGCAGTCCAAAATCTTGGCGTGAACTTGGGGTCAATCACTTACTATCCTCCTAGGTAGGCCATGCAATCTGAAGATTTCCTTGAGGAACACTCTGGCCACATCCACTGCAGTGTAGGTTTCTTTTACTGGAATCAGATGGGCAACTTTGGTTAGTCTATCAACTACCACGAAGATGGAGTTGTAGCTTGATTGCACTGAAGGTAGTCCAGTAATAAAATCCATACTGATACATTCCTACTTCATCTGGTGGGGGATGTCTAATGGATGTAACTTCCCAGGCATTTTTACTCTCTCAGCTTTGACTTTTTGACATACCAAGCATTGACGTACATGATTAAGTACATCCTTTTTTAGACCAAGCCAAAAGAAGCTTTTCTTTACAAACATGTAGGTTTTGATGAAACCTGGATGTCCTGCTATAAGGCTGTCATGGGCTTCATTCAGAATTTGACCCTTAGTTCCTTCATCATTGGGAATGCATAGCTTGCTATTATAATACATAATTCCACCATCCAGGCTGTACCCTTGAACTCGGTTCAAATCCTGAGGAGTTTTGCTTTCCTACATAAGTAGGGTAGCAATAGGGCCAAAGAATCTATCATGCATGATCTTCTCTTTTGCTTCATTAATCAATAGATTTGACACCACTATGATTGCAAGCTGTTGAAATGTCAAGCTCGTATACAGCTGGAGGATAGCACATGGGTGCTGACAGACTGACAGTATGGTAGATAGATATCGTGTGGTGTGTTTATGACCGCGTCCAGCTGGTCATGTGTGGTGTGGACATTACATTAGGTTTACTTTGTAGTGTGGACATAACACTATGTTGTGTTCTCTTGTGTGTGTGTGAGAGAGATGGTGACTATGGCTTCTCTCCTTCTTTATGGTTGATGATTATGGATTAGGGTTTGCTTCCCTTGTGTGTGCTGCCTCCTGCTTCTGTTTTTTATCATGGTATCAGAGCCAAGAGCTCATTAGCTGAGTTGTGAGAGTGAGTGAGAGAAGAGGGAAGAAGAAGGAAAAGCTGTGAAGGAAGCCATTGAAGCTGTGGAGCAAAAGAAAGCTGTGGAGCACACACCGGCATTAGATCTGAGAGCTAAGGACCATTGGTGAGTGTAGCAAGACCCCCTCTGCGGATTGCAGGTATCAAAGAGCAGGTTCAGTGAAGATTGAAGGGCATAAAGCAAAGGAAAAATTCTGGTTTTTTCTCTAAGCTTTCATGGAAAGCTTGAAGTGAATGTATACTCTTGGCAAATGTATACACAAAGGCACATGTATTTGGGCTTGCAAATGTATTAGCAAAGTGGGCACAAGCAACATACAGAATCTTGAAGCAGATTGATGCATACAAATTTGAACAAAATCAAGAGCAAGTGAGTTTATGTAAAAGTTTCTGGTTTTTCACAAAACCAGTGGACATACCCCCCGTGGAGGAGCTACAGAGAAAATTGAGCTAAACCCTTCATACCCAAGGTAGATTAGGTCATTTCTAACAAGCCTATCAAGTCAATTTTGATTTCCCCTCTCTCTACAGCCCACAAGAGCAGGCGGCGCATGAAGATGCAGAATTCTGGACAGTTTGCAGAGATTACATCCTAATTCACTCATTTGGACACCAAATTGAATGCTTTAAAGCTTGGAGAGTTTAGCAAAGTCATTGCTAAGGCCTTGTGATGCTTGGTTGCAGCTCATTTCATGTATTTGGAGCTCATTGAAGTGATTTATCAGAGGTGTGCAGGTTTGCAGAAAGTCTGTCCAAAAACAGAGCAGTTTTAATCAAGGCATTAATCCTTGTCTATATCAAATTGGCCTAATTCCTCTGGTACAAGTAGAGTCCTATGAGTTGCTAAACTTTTGAATCAAAAAGTTTTGGATTTGGAGAAGATTTGAAGGAGATAGAGCAATTTTAGTGAGAGGTGGTACCTGACAGATGCAGAAAAATTCAAACCAGAGGTTACAAAAATTGGTGGTTCTCATTCCCCTTAAAGAATTGGATCAAACCCTTCTAGGATATGTTGGAGCAATGTGTTGGGAAGCCAATGCAAGTTGAATCATTGAATTTGGACAAGATTTGAAGGATTTAGAGCATAATCTTGACTGGTTATTGGCGAGAATTTACTGGCGAGAAAAAAACCAGAAAATTTTTTGTGAAGGAGTTTCATTTGATTTCAACTTTGATCGAGTGTACATTGTTGGTGAATCATTGTGGGATGTTAATGCACACAATTTGCAAGCATTTGATGTGATTTGGAGAGATTTGGAGCATTACAGGTACTTCGTACATTGTAATCGAAAGGGTACATCTACTCTATTTTTTTGCAACAATGGGAGATGGTCCGATACAGATTGTTGGAGAGAAGCTTGACCGCACTAACTTTCAAGTATGGAAGTTTCGAATGAAGAGTTTTTTGAAAGGCAAAGGGTTGTGGAGTCTCGTCTCGGAGGAAGACCCGGAGCCATATCTACCTCCTCAACCAAATAATGCTCAGTTACTGGCTCACAAGCAATGGGTAGAGCGGTCTTCGAAAGTGTTGCATTATTTTTCCATATGTGTAACAGATGCCTTGCTTATTCACATCCAAGATGCAGATACACCAAAAGAAGCATGGGGTATATTATGCCGAATGTATGAGACAGACACTGGTGCAAGGAAGATACAACTAAAGCAACAGATTCACAGTGTAACACGAAGGAATAGGAGTATACATGAGTATGTTCAGGAAATCAAGGGTTATGCTGATTCCTTGTCATCAATCCATGCCCCGATGGATGATGATGATTTGGTTGCTCTCACATTGCGTGGTTTAGGCAAAGAATACAAATCTTTTGACACTTCCATCTCAGTAAGGTTGGGAGGAATGCCAGACTTTAATGAGCTTGTGTCATTGCTCATTGTGGAAGAATTGAAGCTTGGCCTTGGTGGTATGAGTGTTACAGGTGGTGCATCCTCGTCAAGCAATGATGAACATGCAAGAAATCAGGCTTTTTACTCATCTAGAGGCTCTCGAGGCAGGGGGAAATTTACCTCTCGAGGCCGTGGAGGACGTGGTTGGAATGACAGGTCTACTCAACCACAATCAAATCAGAATTTTCAGAATTCACAGTCATCATTTGGATCACGTGGAGGTCGTGGATTTCAATCCCATAGGGGGAGATTTGGAACAGGTGCTCGTGGTAGAGGACGATGGCAAGGTCCTCAACAAAATTTGAATGGGATTGAATGTTACTATTGTGGCAAACTTGGACATTTGGCAAAAGATTATTACAAAAAGCAGAATGATGTGAGGAATGGAAGACCACAACATGGAAATTATGCATCTACTAGTAACAATGATGGGAGTTCGAATCATCTTTTTGCAATGAAGCATGTTATGGGGACAATGGATTCTCAGAATGCAGGAGATGAGTCATGGTATATGGATTCAGGTGCCTCAAACCACATGACATGTCATGGGGAGTGGTTTGAGAAGATGCAACCATTGGATACAAATGGTTATGTGGTCACAGGAGATGATACTCAGCATCTTATAACACATGTTGGCAGTGTGCCTTTGAGGATGCATGATGGAAATGTGAAGAATATGTCAGAAGTGTTATATGTACCATCCATCACAAAGAGTTTGGCATCAGTAGGACAAATGGTTGAGCAGGGACTACAAGTCAGATTCAATGAGAAAGGCTGTTTTGTGGAAGATTTTAAGCATGGCTGTAGATTGATTGCCAAGGGCAAGAAGGAAGGAAGGTTGTTCAAATTGGATGCAGGCATACCAGAATTGAGCTCAGCCATGTTTTCAAAGAGCAATGGGATTGTGCAGGACATTGACATGTGGCACAAGAGGATTGGACATGTTAATATACAGAGATTAAAGAACATGCAAACAAGAGGCATTGTCAGTGGATTGCCTCGATTTAAATATGATGGACATATGCATGTTTGTGAAGCCTGTCAGTTTGGAAAGCAGGCAAGGTTGAGGTTTCCTAGAGAAGGAAACATGAGTAATAGACCACTTGAGATAGTGCACAGTGATGTATGGGGCCCAGCACAAAACCCATCTATCAAAGGAAGTCTATACTATGTGACATTTATAGATGACTTCAGCAGGATGACATGGATATATTTTTTGAGAGAGAAGAGTGAAGTGCTGGAAAAATTCATGGATTTCAAAGCTCTTGTAGAAAAACAATATGGCTGTTGGATTAAGTGTCTGAGAACAGATGGAGGTGGTGAATACACCTCAAAAGCATTTGAGCATTTCTTGCGGAAGCATGGGATAAGAAGACAGTTGACATGCAGGTATACACCTCAGCAGAATGGTGTGGCTGAGAGAAAGAATCGTGTCATATGTGAAGTGGCAAGGGCAATGCTCAATGAAAAGAGCATGCCAGATTACTATTGGGTAGAAGCATGTGCTACTGCAGTGTATATCCTGAACAAATCACCTACAGCAGCCATTCATGGAAGCACGCCAGAGATGCGGCTTACAGGTTACAGGCCAGACATTGGACATCTTAAAGTTTTTGGATGTGTAGCTTATGTTCATGTGCCTAATGAAAGAAGACGGAAATTGGATCCTAAGGCAGAGAAATGTGTATTTGTTGGATATGCACAAGATCGAAAGGCTTACAAATGTTATAACCCTCAAACTAGACAAGTAGTCATCTCACGTGATGTGGTGTTTGATGAGCTTGCTAGTTGGTACAAAGCAAGAGATGAGGGAGTTATTGACACACTTGAGGCTAATGTGCCTGTGAACTTGCCATCACAAGCAAGTTCTAGCTCTACTACTATGTCTGGGCCAGCAGCAGCAGAAGCTGAGAGTAGTAGCAGTGTACGTCCATGGTCAGGACGTCTGAGACATGAGAGTGTGAGCACTGGGAGTAGTGCTATGGATAAAGGCAAGAAGAAAGTCGAGGGAATTGGGATCACAGGTTATGAGTATTCTAGCTCAGAGAGTTTGGATGAGGAGCTCGGCATACCTGTTGTACGCACACCTGGTGCTAGGCAGGACAGATATGTGCCACCACATGCTCGTGTTACAGGTGTACAGAGTGACCCGCATGCATTGCGGAGATCACAGAGAGTCAGATATCCAGTGGAGAGATTGACATATAGAGATTTTGCTATGCACTATGCATACATGACATCTATGGTAAAGCATGTGGAACCTACATGCTATACAGAGGCTATTGGAGAGCATGTATGGCAGAAAGCCATGGATGAAGAGATGGATGCTTTGGACAAAAATGATACATGGGAATTGGCTGAGTTACCTAAAGGAAAGAATGCAATTGGATGCAAATGGGTGTATAAGGTAAAGTGCAAGTCAGATGGCAGCCTAGAGAGACATAAGGCAAGGCTGGTCGCTAAAGGGTATGCACAAACTTATGGTCTTGATTATGATGAAACTTTCAGCCCAGTGGCTAAGATGGCTACAGTGAGGTCTATCATTGCACTAGCAGCACAAAAAGGTTGGGCTTTACATCAAATGGATGTAAAAAATGCTTTCTTGAATGGTGAACTACAAGAAGAGGTGTACATGGAACAGCCAGAGGGATATGTACATCCAAAATATCCGACTTTTGTTTGCAGGTTAAAGAAAGCACTCTATGGTTTGAAGCAAGCACCTCGTGCTTGGAGTGACAAGATTAGCAGATATCTTGTCAGTATTGGATTTGTGGTTGGAAATGCAGACTCTTCACTTTATGTGAAGAAGACACATGATGGTATCGTGATGATAGTCATTTATGTTGATGATCTGATTATCACAGGTGATTGTGGGAAAGGCATTGATGAGGTTAAGGCCTCTTTATGCAAAGAGTTTGATATGAAAGACCTTGGTGATTTAAGATTCTTTCTTGGCATTGAGGTGATTAGAACAAGCAAGGGTATATGGTTGGTGCAAAGGCAATATGCACTTGACATGCTGGCAAAGTATGGTATGACAGCATGCAAACCAATGTTGACACCATTAGAGCAAAACATGAAGCTTAGGGCTGATTTGGGTGATGAGCTTGATGATATCACCATGTACAGACAAATGGTTGGTAGCCTTATCTACATGACCATTACGAGGCCAGATCTCAGTTATGCAGTTGGTTTGGTGAGTCAGTTTATGCAGAGTCCTCGTAAACCTCACTTGGATGCTGTGAGACGGATTCTGAGATATGTCAAAACTACCGTGCATTATGGTCTTTTCTATGAGGCAGGAAAAGACATGCATGTCTATGGATATACAGATGCAGATTGGGCCGGTAGTGCATATGACAGGCGGTCTACCAGTGGCTATGTTTTCAGCCTTGGTAGTGGAGCTGTGAGTTGGAGCAGTAAAAAGCAACCTACAGTTGCTTTATCTACCACAGAGGCTGAGTATCGTGGAGCAGCCATAGCTGCATGTGAGGCTATGTGGTTGAAGAAGTTGCTAGATGATGTCAGGATACAGAGTGATATGAGAGTTGTCATTCATTGTGACAACATGAGTAGTATTCAGCTTGCTAGCAACCCAGTTTATCATGCCAGGACCAAACATATTGAGGTCCACTATCATTTCATCAGAGAGAAGGTGCTAGATGGGCATGTTGATTTGACATATGTGCAGACAGATGAGCAAGTTGCAGATATCTTTACCAAAGCACTTGGTAAGGATAAGTTCGAGTATTTTCGTACCAGATTGGGAGTCCTAGAGATGGACATGTCGAGCTTGAGGGGGAGTGTTGAAATGTCAAGCTCGTATACAGCTGGAGGATAGCACATGGGTGCTGACAGACTGACAGTATGGTAGATAGATATCGTGTGGTGTGTTTATGACCGCGTCCAGCTGGTCATGTGTGGTGTGGACATTACATTAGGTTTACTTTGTAGTGTGGACATAACACTATGTTGTGTTCTCTTGTGTGTGTGTGAGAGAGATGGTGACTATGGCTTCTCTCCTTCTTTATGGTTGATGATTATGGATTAGGGTTTGCTTCCCTTGTGTGTGCTGCCTCCTGCTTCTGTTTTTTATCACAAGCAAGGAGGCTTTTTTTGCTAAGGGCATCAGCTACCACATTTTCTTTTCCTGGGCGGTACTTGATTTCAAAATCAAATTCTTGTAGGGTCTGCATCCACCTTCTTTGGCACATGTTGAGATCCTTCTGAGTGAAGATCCACTTTAAGCCCTGATGATCTGTCATCAAAGTGAATCTTTAACCCAAAAGGTAATGTCTCCAAAACTTCAGGGCATATACTACTGAAAGTAGCTCCAAGTCTTGGACATCATAATTTCTTTCATGCGTTTTGAGTTTTCGTGATTCATAGGCAGACCATTGAAATGGGATATTCTTCTTGAGAAGATTAGTCAGGAGAGGGAAGCTATGAGAGCATACTTAGGTATAAAAATTCTATACCAACCAGTTAATCCCAAGAATCCTCATACTTCTTTCTTTGGTTCAGGCCAATCTATGACTGCTTGGACTTTTGCGAAATTTTGTCTTTTGATACTAGAAAGCCCAAGTATTCAACATGGTCGACAGAGAAAGTGCATTTGCTCTTTTTTGCAAAGAGTTGGTGCTTCCTTAAAATCTCAAGAACTTTTCGGACGTGAGCTTCATGGTCAGCTGTATTCTTTGAGTAAATCAGAATATCATCAAATAAAACAAGAACAAAATCATCCAAGTATCACATTTGTAGGAAAATCAGCCCACACCAAGCGCACACCTCCAAGACTATCGAAGGCATCCATGCTTCCCCACCTCGTTCAAAGATCCCATGAATCATTGTAATATTGCAAGATTCTTGGAATAACAAAGCATGTAAGGGGAGTGAAAATGCTATAATTGATAAAAAACAGAAGCAGGAGACAGCACACACAAGAGAAGCAAACCCTAATCCATATCCATCAATCATAAAGAAGGAGAGAAGCCATAGTCACCATCTCTCTCACACACACAAAGGAGAACACAACATAGTGTTATGTCCACACTACAAAGTAAACCTAATGTAATGTCCACACCACACATGACCAGCTGGACGCGGTCATAAACACACCACACGATATCTATCTACCATACTGTCACTCTGTCAGCACCCATGTGCTATCCTCCAGCTGTATACAAGCTTAACATTTCAACACTCCCCCTCAAGCTCGACATGTCCATCTCTAGGACTCCCAATCTAGTACGGAAATACTCGAACTTATCTTTACCAAGTGCTTTGGTAAAGATATCTGCAACCTGCTCATTTGTCTGCACATATGTCAAATCAACATGCCCATCTAGCACCTTCTCTCTGATGAAATGATAGTGGACCTCAATATGTTTGGTCCTGGCATGATAAACTGGGTTGCTAGCAAGCTGAATACTACTCATGTTGTCACAATGAATGACAACTCTCATATCACTCTTTAACCTGACATCATCTAGCAACTTCTTCAACCACATAGCCTCACATGCAGCTATGGCTGCTCCACGATACTCTGCCTCTGTGGTAGATAAAGCAACTGTAGGTTGCTTTTTAATGCTCCAACTCACAGCTCCACTACCAAGGCTGAAAACATAGCCACTGGTAGACCGCCTGTCATATCCACTACCGGCCCAATTTGCATCTGTATATCCATAGACATGCATGTCTTTTCCTGCCTCATAGAAAAGACCATAATGCACGGTAGTTTTGACATATCTCAGAATCCGTCTCACAGCATCCAAGTGAGGTTTACGAGGACTCTGCATAAACTGACTCACCAAACCAATTGCATAACTGAGATCTGGCCTCGTAATGGTCATGTAGATAAGGCTACCAACCATTTGCCTATACATGGTGATATCATCAAGCTCATCACCCAAATCAGCCCTAAGCTTCATGTTTTGCTCTAATGGTGTCAACATTGGTTTGTATGCTGTCATACCATACTTTGCCAGCATGTCAAGTGCATATTGCCTTTGCACCAACCATATACCCTTGCCTGTTCTAATCACCTCAATGCCAAGAAAGAACCTCAAATCACCAAGGTCTTTCATATCAAACTCTTTGCATAAAGAGGTCTTAACCTCATCAATGCCTTTCCCACAAGCACCTGTGATAATCAGATCATCAACATAAATGACTATCATCACGATACCATCATGTGTCTTCTTCACATAAAGTGAAGAGTCTGCATTTCCAACCACAAATCCAATACTGACAAGATATCTGCTGATCTTGTCACTCCAAGCACGAGGTGCTTGCTTCAAACCATAGAGTGCTTTCTTTAACCTGCAAACAAAAGTAGGATATTTTGGATGCACATATCCTTCTGGCTGTTCCATGTACACCTCTTCTTGTAGTTCACCATTCAAGAAAGCATTTTTGACATCCATTTGATGTAAAGCCCAACCTTTTTGTGCTGCTAGTGCAATGATAGACCTCACTGTAGCCATCTTAGCCACTGGGCTGAAAGTTTCATCATAATCAAGACCATAAGTTTGTGCATATCCTTTAGCGACCAACCTTGCCTTATGTCTCTCTAGGTTGCCATCTGACTTGCACTTTACTTTATACACCCATTTGCATCCAATTGCATTCTTTCCTTTAGGTAACTCAGTCAATTCCCATGTATCATTTTTGTCCAAAGCATCCATCTCTTCATCCATGGCTTTCTCCCATACATGCTCTCCAATAGCCTCTGTATAGCATGTAGGTTCCACATGTTTTACCATAGATGTCATGTATGCATAATGCATAGCAAAATCCCTATATGTCAATCTTTCAACTGGATATCTGACTCTCTGGGATCTCCGCAATGCATGCGGGTCACTCTGTACACCTGTAACACGAGCATGTGGTGGCACATATCTGTCCTGCCTAGCACCAGGTGTGCGTACAACAGGTATCCCGAGCTCCTAATCCAAACTCTCTGAGCTAGAGGACTCATAGCCTGTGATTCCAATTCCTTCAACTTTCTTCTTGCCTTTATCCATAGCACTACTCCCAGTGCTCGCACTCTCATGCCTCAATCGTCCTGACCATGGACGTACACTGCTACTACTCTCAGCTTCTGCTGCTGGCCCAGACATAGTAGTAGAGCTAGAACTTGCTTGTGATGGCAAGTTCACAGGTACACTAGCCTCAAGTGTGTCAATGACTCCCTCATCTCTTGTTGCTTTGTACCAACTAGCAAGCTCATCAAACACCACATCACGTGAGATGACTACTTGTCTAGTTTGAGGGTTATAACATTTGTAAGCCTTTCGATCCTGTGCATATCCAACAAATACACATTTCTCTGCCTTAGGATCCAACTTCTGTCTTCTTTCATCAGGCACATGAACATAAGCTACACATCCAAAGACTTTAAGATGTCCAATGTCTGGCCTGTAACCTGTAAGCCGCATCTCTGGCGTGCTTCCATGAATGGCTGCTGTAGGCGTTTTGTTCAGGATATACACTGCAGTAGCACATGCTTCTGCCCAATAGTAATCTGGCATGCTCTTTTCATTGAGCATTGCCCTTGCCACTTCACATATGACTCGATTCTTTCTCTCAGCCACACCATTCTGCTGAGGTGTATACCTGCATGTCAACTGTCTCCTTATCCCATGCTTCCGCAAGAAATGCTCAAAAGCTTTTGAGGTGTATTCACCACCTCCATCTGTTCTCAGACACTTAATCCAATAGCCATATTGTTTTTCTACAAGAGCCTTGAAATCCATGAACTTTTCCAGCACTTCACTCTTCTCTCTCAGAAAATATATCCATGTCATCCTGCTGAAATCATCTATAAACGTCACATAGTATAGACTTCCTTTGATAGATGGGTTTTGTGCTGGGCCCCATACATCACTGTGCACTATCTCAAGTGGTCTATTACTCATGTTTCCTTCTCTAGGAAACCTCAACCTTGCCTGCTTTCCAAACTGACAGGCTTCACACACATGCATATGTCCATCATATTTGAATCGAGGCAATCCACTGACAATGCCTCTTGTTTGCATGTTCTTTA
The DNA here is from genome assembly GCF_041138505.1 of Cibotium barometz. Lineage (NCBI taxonomy): Eukaryota > Viridiplantae > Streptophyta > Polypodiopsida > Cyatheales > Cibotiaceae > Cibotium > Cibotium barometz. The sequence continues at coordinate 38,299,225 of NC_141101.1, read as the reverse complement.
ATCTCTGTATATTGACATGTCCAATCCTCTTGTGCCACATGTCAATGTCCTGCACAATCCCATTGCTCTTTGAAAACATGGCTGAGCTCAATTCTGGTATGCCTGCATCCAATTTGAACAACCTTCCTTCCTTCTTGCCCTTGGCAATCAATCTACAGCCATGCTTAAAATCTTCCACAAAACAGCCTTTCTCATTGAATCTGACTTGTAGTCCCTGCTCAACCATTTGTCCTACTGATGCCAAACTCTTTGTGATGGATGGTACATATAACACTTCTGACATATTCTTCACATTTCCATCATGCATCCTCAAAGGCACACTGCCAACATGTGTTATAAGATGCTGAGTATCATCTCCTGTGACCACATAACCATTTGTATCCAATGGTTGCATCTTCTCAAACCACTCACCATGACATGTCATGTGGTTTGAGGCACCTGAATCCATATACCATGACTCATCTCCAGCATTCTGAGAATCCATTGTCCCCATAACATGCTTCATTGCAAAAAGATGATTCGAACTCCCATCATTGTTACTGGTAGATGCATAATTTCCATGTTGTGGTCTTCCATTCCTCATATCATTCTGCTTTTTGTAACAATCTTTTGCCATATGTCCAAGTTTGCCACAATAGTGACATTCAATCCCATTCAAATTTTGTTGAGGACCTTGCCATCGTCCTCTACCACGAGTACCTGTTAAAAATCTCCCCCTATGGGATTGAAATCCACGACCTCCACGTGATCCAAATGATGACTGTGAATTCTGAAAATTCTGATTTGATTGTGGTTGAGTAGACCTGTCATTCCAACCACGTCCTCCACGGCCTCGAGGGGTAAATCTCCCCCTGCCTCGAAAGCCTCTAGATGAGTAAAAAGCCTGATTCCTTGCATGCTCATCATTGCTTGACGAGGCTGTAACACTCAGACCACCAAGGCCAAGCTTCAATTCTTCCACAATGAGCAATGACACAAGCTCATTAAAGTCTGGCATTCCTCCCAACCTTACTGAGATGAAAGTATCAAAAGATTTGTATTCTTTGCCTAAACCACATAATGTGAGAGCAACCAAATCATCATCATCCATTGGGGCATGGATTGATGACAAGGAATCTGCATAACCCTTGATTTCCTGAACATACTCATGTATACTCCGATTCCTTCGTGTTACACTGTGAATCTGTTGCTTTAGTTGTATCTTCCTTGCACCAGTGTCTGTCACATACATTCGGCACAATATACCCCATGCTTCTTTCGGTGTATCTGCATCTTGGATGTGAATAAGCAAGGCATCTGTTACACATATGGAAAAATAATGCAACACTTTCGAAGACCACTCTACCCATTGCTTGTGAGCCAACATCTGAGCATTATTTGGTTGAGGAGGTAGGTATGGCTCCGGGTCTTCCTCCGCCGAGACGAGACTCCATAACCCTTTGCCTTTCAAAAAACTCTTCATTCGAAACTTCCACACTTGAAAGTTAGTGCGATCAAGCTTCTCTCCCCAACAATCTGTATCGGACCATCTCCCATTGTTGCAAAAATATAGTAGATGTACCCCTTTGACAAGTTGTATGCAGAACCTGTAAAGCTTCAAATCTCTCCAAATCACATCAAATGCTTGCAAATTGTGTGCATTTACATCCCACAATGATTCACTAACAATGTAAACTTGATCAAAGTTGAAACCAAATGATACTCCTTCACAAAAAATTTTCTGGTTTTTTTCTCGCCAGTAAATTCTCGCCAGTAACCAGTCAAGATTATGCTCTAAATCCTTCAAATCTTGTCCAAATTCAATGATTCAACTTGCATTAGCTTCCCAACACATTGCTCCAACATATCCTAGAAGGGTTTGATCAAATTCTTCACGGTGAATGAGAACCACCAATTTTTGTAGCTCCCTGGTTTGCTTTTTTCTGCATCTGTCAGGTACCACCTCTCACTAAAAATGCTCTATCTCCTTCAAATATTATCCAAATCCAAAACTTTTTGATTCAAAAGTTTAGCAACTCATAGGACTCTACTTGTACCAGAGGAATTAGACCAATTTGATATAGACAAGGATTAATTCCTTGATTAAATCTGCTCTGTTTCTGGACAGACTTTCTGCAAACCTGCACACCTCTGATAAATCACTTCAATGAGCTCAAAATACATGAAATGAGCTGCAACCAAGCATCACAAGACCTTAGCAATGTCTTTGCTAAACTCTCCAAGCTTTAAAGCATTCAATTTGGTGTCCAAATGAGTGAATTAGACTAGAGTCTTTGTAAACTGTCCAAGAATCTGTATCTTCATGCGCCGCCTGCTCCTGTGGGCTGTAGAGAGAGGGGAAATCACAATTGAAGTGACAAGCTTCTTAGTAATGACCTAAAATACCTTGCTCTTGAAGGGTTTAGCTCAATTTTGCCTCTAGCTCCTGCAATTGATCCTCCACGGGGGGTATGTCTACTGTTTTTGTGAAAAACCAGAAACTTTTGCATAAATCCACTTTCTCTTGATTTTACTTAAATCTGTATGCATCAATTTGCTTCAAGATTCTGTATGTTGCTTGTGCCCACTTTGCTAATACATGTGCAAGCTCAAATACACATGCCTTTGTGTATACATTTGCCAAGAGTGTACATTCACTTCAAGCTTTCCATGAAAGCTTAGAGAAAAAACCAGAAATTTTCACTTGCTTTCTGCACTTCAATCTTCACTGAACCTGCTCTTTGATACCTGCAATCCGCAGAGGGGGTCTTGCTACACTCACCAATGGTCCTTAGCTCTCAGATCTGCTGATGCCGGTGTGTGCTCCACAGCTTCAATGGCTTCCTTCACAGCTTTTTCTTCTTCTTCCCTCTTCTCTCACTCACTCTCACAACTCAGCTAATGAGCTCTTGGCTCTGATACCATGATAAAAAACAGAAGCAGGAGACAGCACACACAAGAGAAGCAAACCCTAATCCATATCCATCAATCATAAAGAAGGAGAGAAGCCATAGTCACCATCTCTCTCACACACACAAAGGAGAACACAACATAGTGTTATGTCCACACTACAAAGTAAACCTAATGTAATGTCCACACCACACATGACCAGCTGGACGCGGTCATAAACACACCACACGATATCTATCTACCATACTGTCACTCTGTCAGCACCCATGTGCTATCCTCCAGCTGTATACGAGCTTGACATTTCAACAATAATGACGATGAATGGAGAGAGTCACTCGCACGCCTGAGAGATCGTACCTATGTTTTCACTTTTCCAAAACCGCAAGATGGAGGTGATCAATGTTGGCACTCAAACTAAGTGCAAGGGGTCCACCACAATGGGATGGTAGTCTTCATTTACACAACACCAAATACATGTTATGAGCGTTGATGAATAAATGATATAATGAATTCTCAAACATGTTAAGTTTACTTACTAGATCCCAAGAGGTCTGCCTCGTCATCTTTTAAACTTTCCAACCCCTGCTCTTGGGTCTGACCATGCAAAGGGGTAACGTGCTCTTCGCCCTATGCATGGGCCTACCACTCATCTTTATGCTCATCATCCTTGGAATGGCTGTCCTCAGATTCCTCATCTAAGTCATCCCCTTCCCACTTTGGCCGTGACCTTTTTTGGGATGATGGAGGCATGGATTTCTTACCCTATTTCTTCTTGGGGGCCAATTCTTGCTCGGTGGTGGTGGGCTTCTTTCCCTTTCTGGCCACTGCATTCAACCAACATTAGAACTTTAAATTCTCAAAAAACAAGCTTCATACTTTGTACAAATTAAATACTATACACAAGGAAACATACTCTGAAACTGCTCTGCCTCCTTTGGAGGAAACACCCCCTTTGGGTAGTCTAACCACCATGGGCAAAGTATGCATGTGTCCTTGCCCCAAATCTCGTTGATCCACTCTTTGGGGTACAATCATGTCTCCTCTACCTCAAACACAACACCCATGCATTTGAAGGGTGCTCGGGAATGTATACCCAATCATGTATGCTACTTCTCCACCACCTAATACACAACCATTAAAGAATTCTAAGAAACCAATACAAGAGACATGACACTAAACTTCTCCACCATGCAAGGCAGGAAAAAAAGAGTTGTGGTACTTTATACCTATATACAAGGGGCATCGTGCTATGCACAACAGGTGTGGTTACTGGTCAGGATCCAAGGTGGCACGCATTTGTCCTTTCCACCTAATGAATGCCTTCTCAAAATGAGACTTCAAGATTTCAGGGTATCTATGATACCTAGTCCAGAGTCTACTATGGCTCTTTGGTGGATGCCTACTGCTGCAGGTGAGCCAGCCTCTAGCTTCGCATATAATTTTAGCATGTACTCGGTCAATTGGAACCAGTACACATGACGATGAATCCACATGAAGAAGGCTCTGTCCGATGGGTGGAATCTACACATCCCTCATAGATCGAACTTGCCACCAACCAATATGGCAAGCAGCCTACATTTCTTGTGTTGTAAAGCATTAGGTTTCTAATCACTTTTAAAAAAAATGTAATGCATCAAGAGAGTTGGAGATCTTACTCTTCATTTGAAACATGTGCTCGAGCAATCTCAGATAGCTTTGGGGTAGTGAATTTTCTAGCCTTGTCACCCTAGTCTTGGTACAAGATCACTTTTAAAAAAAACTCTTTCCCATAGTCGGGGTTGGCAATTTGTGCCAGCTCATGTCCCCTTTTAGTGAAAGTGCCTTCGTCTCCTTTAGGGCATCCCTATAGTTCTTGTTGAACATTTCTACATTCATCATGTATTCTCTACTCCCTTGCTTAGTCAAGCCACTGATCTTGGCTGCCTTGAACATGGCATCCAAGTTTGACTGCAATGCGTTAATATTTATTTAAGAAACACACTTTGAAATCAAAACATTAAGAAACAAAATTCAAAATCAAAACATAGTGCAATGCACACACACCTTGAAAACTAATTGTGACAAGAGTGCCATGGGAAGCTTCAACCACTTGGATTTGTTGGGTCCTTGATGAGTAAGCATTTTTTGGGCCCATGCATGATTAGCATCACTAAACTTTAATAACAATGATTGTGGATCAACAAGACCTACACGCTGCATCATAAATATATCATGTGCCATTGTGTTCGTCACATGAATGGTAGTGACCCTGAAAAATTTGCATGCATTTTAAACAAGGTAAATGATGACATACACAATGTTTGTTCATTTCATAAACAAAAAAAAACATTATACAATGCACTTATTTGTTGATCATGCGTAGCACCAACAAGAACTCCACCTCCTCTTCCTCAAGGAATCGGACCACTTTTCAATTCACCTTGGGAATCCTCTCTTTTTTAACTCAATTGGTATTCACCCATTCTTGCCAAGCTTTGAGTCGACGGTTGCTGTCCCAAACAACAAACATCTTCCCAACCATGTGTTGCCATCCTTCGGTCTCCTCTAATATCTCGTGTTGAATTCACGTGACAATGATAGGCCGTGGGGCCGGCTGCACTTTGATAGTCAAATGGAATGGGTGCTTTGCATGGGAATCCCGACAATGAATGCTACCATTGTCGATTAATATTTTCTCTTCTCGATGTTTCTGATCAACCCCTTGATAGAATCCTTATTCGTGCAAATTGTTGGGTTTGCAACAAGGAGGCGACAAAGTGGCACTCTAGGAAGGCGGTTTTGGTTGTCGACCAAGTGGTCCTCCACCCAATTCGTAGAGATGTGTTGATCAACCACTTGGCCAAAACTCTCTTTCACAGACTCCTCTTCTTTTACAATCGTGGCACTAATGTTGGCCACATGATTGTCATTGGGCGTTGAAGAACCAACTTCCATAGTCAACTGCAATTGTGGTGTTTGTTACCTCACTTGATGTGGCCACTTGTGATATGCCCACATCTTGCGAGAGAGCAATCTCATCTTGCAATCCGTTGAACCCCTTCGATTGCAAACGAGTGCGTGGAGCCATTTTTTCTTGAATATGCATCTATATTTAAGAATATTTCTTAAATTAGTCTTTTGTCTCGTTAAGATGTGATGCAATTATTTAGATGTCTTTAATTATCATTAATTTTTTATTCCAATTACATGTGATGCAGTCTCTCTAAAATTTTAAAAATTATTATGCCATTATATTAATCAAAACAAGTTTACCTATAGAATTTGCATGATTGAGAACTCTTTAGCATTGAGGGCAAGTGAGGACCGCTTGAGGACATTGAAACTTTTGAGGCCGCTTCCAACCGTTGAGGCTGCAAGTGTTGAGAGAGCTTGAGAGAAAGAGAGGGAACCTCTTTGTGGGAGAGAGAGAGAGAGGGTGACTATTGAGGGGTTGCGAGAGAGAGAGAGAGAGAGAGAGAGAGAGAGAGAGAGAGAGAAGGTGACTGTTAAGGCCTCTTTGTGAGCCCTCAATGTTGGCTGTGCAATGGCTTTAAAAGCCAATACGCAGCTTAGTGCGTAGTGCGCAGATGGCACTACCTGCACTATGTACTACATGTGTACATGTGGCAGCCATGTGTAATGCCTGTCTTGCGCATTACACGTGGTAGCCACATGTAGTGTGCAATGCATGTGGTGCCACGTGAACACCATGTGTAGTGCGTAGTGCATGTGGTGCCACATGAGCACCACGTGTAGTGCGCAATGCACATGGAGCCACGTGCAGCACTGTGCACTACATGTGGCAACCACGTGTAATGTTCGTCTTGGGAATTACACATGGTAGCCATGCATGGCATGGCCGTGTGACGTGCATGCCATTGGCCACTCGTCGTGGGGCGAGTAGCCGGTGGCATACAGGTAGCCTATGGCATGGCCTGCATGCCAGAGGCCATGCTAGAGGAGGGCCCAAGCTCCATCTCCTCTAAGCACCCTTCCCAATCGCCCCCTCCACCTCCTCTTAAGAACTTTTGTTAATGACGATGTGCTCAGTTCAGGAAAAATGCACTCAACACACCCACCGAATCTGAAACTAAGTTAAGACTTTTGATTTTGATCTGAGGATCAAGTTAACAAAATTCGAGGAATTCTGTTTGGAATCCATACCTGGATCTAGAAGTATTGGGATACGGATTTAAGATTATTCATGGTTTTTAAACAAAAATCAAAACAAAACTTGCATAGAAACCCTGTTTTCTTAAAAGACTGTCTTACGCCAGAATGCTGGAGGGAGCATTTGGCATATATGTTTATCTAAGGGAAGTTCAGTTGCAACAGCTGGCGGGGAGTGTTCGAGGGATAGCTCACGCGGCAAAGCCTGCCGAGGTTTTGACCAGCCTCGGTATGTTTAAAATGGTGCGCTTCCGATACGATGGGCGAGGGCCGACGAAGCAGTTCCTGAGTGAAGTGCCAGGACACCTAAGGAGGATCCTGGAGGGTTCTGGCCAGGCAATGCACGGGCTCGCGGTGCCAAGGACACCCATTCGTATGTCGAGGAAGATATTGTATGACAGACCAATGTTATTATAATCTATCAACTGGATCTCGTTGTTGACTCGCTGGTCTCAACAGAGAGTCCAGAGTGATAATGTTTTGTGAGAAACAAAGACTCAATGGAAATTTTGAAGTATGACATGTGTAACTAGTAAATTGTTTGTCAATAGATTGTTTTTATTAAAGTTTTAAAGAGGAGTGTGTGTGTGTATCTGTTTTCTAAAGCTAAAGTTAAGAAAGGCATTTCAATTATGGGTGGGTGAGTACTTGTTTGGTTCCACCGATTCCAGTGGTAGGGTGGTAGCTAACCCATGGGCCGGATGGGATTAGGTTGGAATCATGGAGTTTTAATAATCAAACTGAAAAATCTTAGGATTACGCTAGGCTTCGAGTAGATAGTTGAATTGCTCAGATGATCAAATTATATCAGTGATAGTTTCCTTCTATCTGGTTTATTCAGGTGGAGGATAGTTTAGATTTTGATCTCGTTAGAAAACTCGTTTAAGAAAAATTCAAAAAGGTGGAATCGTCCCTGCTTTTTGGGCATGGGAAATTTTCCCGGTTTCGGTTTTCGGAGTGACCACCAGCCTAGTCTCGTGCCCGGATATTCGTGGGCGAGGCCCTGAGTGAGAAACCCTGCCCCGCGCATGAGGGGACTGCTTCCGCTATCAGCTAACCGAGAATCCGCAGCGGGGGCAGAGGGATCTCACAATTGGTATTAGAGCTTTGCTGAAAACTAATAAAGATAAATAAATTCTTATCAGAAATTGATAATAAGAACTCAGAAAAAGCATTTTCATAATGTATTTTCATTCTGTAAGCTTCTTTAATGAAGAATTTTTAATCAAAGAAATTGTTTTTATAGATGGAAGTTTCCTATTTATCTGGTATTCTCGACCTCACCCAGTCTCAAGATATGACTGCGTTCGCCTTCGAGCATCTCATCTCTTCCGCTTCAACTCAAACAAGCCAAGCACGACTCACACGCCATTTCGAGGATTTATATTTTCCTAACCCAGTGGAGAGACTACAACATAAGTGGTTTGTAGGGCAATATGTCCACGCCTCTTGTGACTGCCGTGCAATGCTGTGGGGCAGAACCTCTCATTGGCTATGATCCTGTTAAAGCTAAAAATGGTGCATGGTGTCATTCTATATCATTCGACACCTCAAAATTTCAGACTTTCATGCCAAGTCTATAGACTCCTTAGTTGCTTTATTCCTAAATGGAAGATAATAGCTCCCTTGTCAGTAAGTGGACGTTTGTATCAGGGCAATGGCTATGGCCCAATACCGTCGTCATATGCGTCTCCCAAGGAGATTTTGAATTCTGGAGCCAAGCTGCTTTATGTGCATATTGCAACTTCTATATAAATAAAGAAATGTTTTCTAGAGAAAAATTTCCTGTTGTATAAGTGATTGTTTATGGACGATCTGATAAAGAAAAATCTATTATCGGACATATATCATAGATCTCCAATAAGATGATTGTCTTGTTTAAGAAATTGTTTTTCGAACCTCTTAAGTCTTAGGATCTCGTGGATACTATCAAAATAAAAATTTAATAATATATAAATTTTTGGCAGAATCATGAGACGAGGAAACCGTGGCCATCAGGCAGACCCTGTCTTTGAAGATGACGAGCTTGACCCTGATGTTCGCAAGGCTCTTCATAGGTCTCAGCCAGGACCCTTCAAAGGAGAAGGGGAGAACTTGGGCGAGGCTGTGGAAATGGGTGGAAGCCATGGAAGAGTATTTTGACGTCACAGGCTACAATGAGCGGAGCAAAATGGCTCTTGCCCGACTGAAAATAGTGGAAACAGCTAGGGTAGCATGGAGGAACCACTATGACACCAACCGTCTAGACAGAAATACTCAGTCCTGGAATGATCTAAAAACCTATCTAAGAAAGAGATTTTGTCCTCCTGGATTTTTGGAAACCAAAATGAATGAATTTTTAGAGCTAAAGCAGGAGAGCAAAACCATCGAGGAATATCACCAGGCCTTTGCTTTTCTACTCAAATATTCACCACCTCTAGATGAAGAGCAACTCATGGCCAGGTTCATTCGGGGAATGAACGAACCCTTGGACACACTGGTCAAAAATGCCAAGCCAGTGTCCATGACTGAAGCAGTAAGAATGGCAAAAGATTTTGCCAAAGCATTTGTAGTAAAGGTCCCGCCAAAGCCTGCACCCTCTAACTTTAAAAGATTCCAAGCCCAAGGAAGTACTTCAAACTTTCCACCCCCAAAGAGGCAGCAAGGCCCGAATCAGAATCAGGATGCAGGAAGATTCAGAAGTGAAGGAAGACCCTTCCCCCATAATACTTTCTCAGGAGCCCCACCTCTTTTAAGAAATCAGAGGGATGAGCTCAGAACTGAAAACCGATGGTTTTGGTCACCAGTTAAAAGACTGCCTGACTCCTGCCATGTCAAGGGGATAGGGAAGTCAAGGACCCCGAGTTTAGAGACCAACCCCTTCATACCAGTCTAATCAGGGTCCATCTCGCCCAAGCCAGGGAAACCCCAGAAGAACTCCAGCTCAGCCATCTGCCTCTGTCTAGAGTAATCTGAGAACTCCTTCCCAGAACTGGGGCAACCAAAGAGAAAGAGTTCCACCTCAGACTGCAGCAGCTAGAGCAATCACAATTTCAGATGTAGTAGAAGAGGAAAAAGGGCAGATCTATGCTGCAATTGAAAATCAAGGGCCTAACCACCAGTTCTCCGTCATCCATACTCCAGCAGAGTATAAGGGTAAGCCTTTTAAGCTTTTGATTGATTTAGGCAGTTCTCATTCATTCATTTCCCCTCGATGCTTGCGTAAGCTAGTCTTAGAACAGAAATCAGGGAAACCTATGCAAGTTGAATTGGCCAATGGGAAGACTCTTTTCACTCACCATGAGACAGATCTTATCCAGTTCAATCTAGATGGTAATGTAACCGACTGTTAGTTTAAAGTCTTACCTCTGGGAGTTTTTGACAGGATCCTTGGAATGGATTGGCTCCACAAAAATCAAGCTGACATACACTGTCACAATGGAACCATTTCCTTCCATGACCTTCACGGGAACAAAGTCCATGGAACTGGAGTTTCCGGATCCCCAGACCTTCAGTTAGTAAAAGCTTCCAGGTTACTGATAGGGCTTAGGAAGAAGCAGCAAATTTATGTTGTCAAAATCAGCTGACAGTTAAGAATAAGTATCCTATCCCAAGAATTGATGAGCTTCTGGACAGGCTAAATGGAGCCCAGATCTTCACAAAGATAGATCTCAAATCTGGGTATTACCAGATCAGGATCAATGATCAAGATATACCAAAAACAACCATCAATACTCACTGGGCATTATGAATTTACTGTCATGCCATTTGGATTAACTAATGCCCTAGCTACATTCAATCTTAACTCCATTAACTTGGTCTGACCCATTGATTAGGGTCGAGATGTCCAGACAGATGCTTGACGACATGGAGCAGCAGATACATGCAATTCGTTAAAGATATAAAAGCTGCCCAGGACCGACGAAAGCAGTATGCAGATAAGAAGAGGACAAACAAAGAATTCAAAGAAGCAGATATGGTCTTTATTCGAGTATGACCCCCTTTTTAAAGTAACAGTGCATAAAACACTATTGATTTTCAATAAGGGGGAGGCTTCTATTTATAGGAAAAATTGAGCTCCTAACCAAACAAACTGATTCTAGAATTTTCCAAATCAGTTTGGTTGAATTTGGACTAGATTTGGATCTAGTTTGGTTCCTTTTTTATTCGATTTGGTTCCATTTTGATTTGGTTTGATTCAAGAGAGAGGAGAGATAAAAATATCACAATTTTTATGAGTTTAAAACTCATTCAAGCATGTGAAATATGCACCTCCTTTAATGGACTCCCCTTCCTTACATATGTGTCAAAATGGAATCATTATACCCAAAATATCTCATATTTTTAATATTGCTCATAGTTTTTTACTAATAAACCTTGTACATTTTCAACTCTTCATCTTATGTGAGCATTTACTCATTTTTGGATACCCAAAATATCTCATATTTTTTATATTACTCATAGTTTCTTACTAATAAACCTTGTACATAGTCAACTCTTCATCTTATGTGAGCATTTACTCATTTTTGGATATCTTCTTTTACAAATTGGATTTATCTCCTCCCTACACATGGATTGATGCTATTGGCCCATAGGAACCTTAATTGGACCATAATCCAAAAATTTCTGAAAATCTAGACCCTTAGGCTAAGGTCCTTTATACCTATTTCCAATTAATTCCAATTGCACATTGGAAAATTCTCTTTGAATTTCTGTTTCAGGGGAACTTATTTTAATAAGATGAGTTATTTTTCTATCCAAAAATATTCATAATCTGAATATTCTCTCTCTAGAATAATATTCTCTCTCTAAGCTAAAACAGTTAGAAATAAGATCTTTTATATTTCTGAAGAGGGATTTGATTACACGGGAAGATGCTGGACATCTTGAGAGGCTGGGGAGGAATCTTACAATTCTCCTAGGTGGCATCTTCAAAAGGATAGAACTTCTATTTTACCAATAATTCTCTAAGAATTCTGTTTCTGAGAATCTTTTCTCGAACATCAAGAATTTCTTCAGGTTGGAGTTCCATCTGCCCTTGGGTTGAAGAGGATAGGATTTCATCATCAAGCACATGATTTGGGCTTGGCACATATTTCTTTAGAAGGCTTACATGAAATACATTATGAACTTTGAGATGAGGAGGCAGAAGAAGCTCGTAGGCTAAGTTACCTACTTTCTTTGTAATCAGATATGGCCCACAATATCTGGGGGATAACTTCTTGTACTTCCCAAGAGATAAAGAACTCCTTTGGGTCGTACTCAAATGAAGACCATATCTGCTTCTTTGAATTCTTTGTTTGTCCTCTTCTTATCTACATACTGCTTCTGTCGATCCTGGGCAGCTTTTATATCTTTACGAATTGCCTGCATCTGTTGCTCCATGTCGTCAAGCATCTGTCTGGACATCTCGACCCTAATCAATGGGTCAGACCAAGTTAATGGAGTTAAGATTGAATGTAGCTGGGACATTAGTTAATCCAAATGGCATGACAGTAAATTCATAATGCCCATAGCGAGTATTGATGGCTGTTTTTGGTATATCTTGATCATTGATCCTGATCTGGTAATACTCGGATTTGAGATCTATCTTTGTGAAGATCTGGGCTCCATTTAGCCTGTCCAGAAGCTCATCAATTCTTGGGATAGGATACTTATTCTTAAATGTCAGCTGATTTAGACCTCTGTAGTCAAAGTTATCCTGGTGGAATCGCCCGTGCTTTCTGGGTAAGGGAAGTTTTTTCGGGTTCGATTTTGGAAAAACCGACGGATTAGCCTCTATGCATGAAATTCAATTATACTAAAAGTAACACTTTTATAATAAAATAATCATCTTTTATGCATACCTCTATGCATGAAATTCAAATATGATAAAAGTAACACTTTTACATTAAAATAATAATCTTTTATGCATACCTCTATGCATGAAATCTAATTATGATAAAAGTAACACTTTTATGTTAAAATAATAATCTTTTATGCATGCCTCTATGCATGAAAATCAATTATGCATATTATAAAAATCAATTTCTCTATGATTACAATGAATATCTTCAATTAATCTGGGATGATAATTCCTAGAATATGGTAGGAAGTCCTCTTTTCATGCTTTGAATGAAATTATTTTATGCGTAATTTTTATAAAAATTTTACCATAGCTCCGCCTGCTATAACTGATAAATCTCAATTTTTCTAAGGGATAAAGCTTATCATTAAGAAATCATTAGAATGATCCCTAATTGGATCAATAATCCATAATGGATTGAATCATCAATATTCATGAAATACATAAACTAAAAGCATAGAAAAAAGCCATTAATTTGGACTCAAGTATAGATTAATCTTGGATTAAGGAAAAGCTTTATGAAAAGCTTCATTTGGATTGAGAATGGGTCATGAGTATGACCATTTCTTGAGTGAGAGAGAGAAATTACATAAAAACCATTTGAATTAAGCATAAATAGAAATTTATGTAATTCTTAACTATCATTAATCAATTAACTTCAATAGCATTCATCAAATTATGTAACCCTTCACTACCATTCATCAATTAACTTCAATAGCATTCAAAAACCATTCCAATTAAGCTTCTCAAGCTTGAGAGGGGTTGAGAAGAGAGAAACATTGAGAAATTCTAGAAAAGATCAAAATTCACCATTTACCTTACAAATTTCTTGATTCTTTGTTCACGGTAGAGGCCCCCAACCAATCAATTGGTTAAGTATGTTGATGGAGCCACCAATGGGGATTGAAGAAAGAGGGAAGCTCCAATTTCTTCAATTCGGAGAGAATTTTAGAGAATAGTAGAAATTAGCATTATTTCAGCATAACTCTAGTATAGTAAAATTCTTCTATTTTTTTCAAAGGACTCATGTTCTATTTATAGGAGAGGGAAGCTCCAACCAAAGCTAACTGAATTCTAGAATTTTCCAGATTCAGTTTGGTTAAATTTGGACTAGATTTGGATCTAGTTTGGTTCCTTTTTTATTCGGTTTGGTTCCATTTTGATTTGGTTTGATTTAAGAGAGAGGAGAGATAAAAATATCACATTATTTTTGAGTTTAAAACTCATTCAAGCATGTGAAATATGCACCTCCTTTAAAGAACTCCCCTTCCTTACATATGTGTCAAAATGGAATCATTATACCCAAAATATCTCATATTTTTAATATTGCTCATAGTTTTTTACTAATAAACCTTGTACATTTTCAACTCTTCGTCTTATGTGAGCATTTACTCATTTTTGGATACCCAAAATATCTCATATTTTTTATATTACTCATAGTTTCTTACTAATAAACCTTGTACATAGTCAACTCTTCATCTTATGTGAGCATTTACTCATTTTTGGGTATCTTCTTTTACAAATTGGATTTATCTCCTCCCTACACATGGATTGATGCTATTGGCCCATAGGAACCTTAATTGGACCATAATCTAAATTTTTTTGAAAATCTAGACCCTTAGGCTAAGGTCCTTTATACCCATTTCCAATAAATTTCGATTGCACATTGGAAGGTTCTTTTTGAATTTCTGTTTCAGGGGAATTCATTTTAATAATATGAGAAATTTTTCTATCTAAAAATATTCAAAATTTGAATATTCTCTCTCTAGAATATTTTCTCTCTCTATGTCAAAATAGCCAGAGACAAGATCTCTTACATTTCTGAAGAGGGAATTGATTACAGGGGAATATGCTGGATATTTTGAGAGGCTAGGAAGGAATCTTACATTCTCTCCCACTTGAAAACCGCGAGATGTCCTCATCTCGCAAACTTGGGATAATTTCGCAAGATGCACGAATATGAGACTTAGAGAAAAAATTTAATTAAGATTAACTACCAAGAAAAGTCTCAAAGAGAGCAAGATTCAAGACAAGAACAAGATTTCAACTTTATTCATTCTTGGAACATATACAGTAAAGATAGAAGAACTCTTTATACTTCCATAAGCCCGTCCATCATATGGTCACAAAAGCAGCACTCACAAGCTACGCACGTATAAGGTAACTCATCTATGGGAATAATTCGGCTGGTTATTGCCGCACCTACCTCAGTGGTATGAGGTGATCTAACAAAAGGACCTCTGAGAGGCAAGCCTCAATAACCATAGCCAGGCGGACATTGTTACGAAAGTGCTGCTGACCCCACGGTGTTACCCTAGTTATGTCTTGATAGGTCCGCCATTTGGTCTGAGCTACAGAAGTTCCCAAGTGAGGGAAAAGTGAGCGCTCATACAGTTCTATAAAATCCTTCTTCACAGACTCGGTTGCATCTTGAAGGTGAGAAATCATCATGGATAAAACCAATTCCTGCTGCCAAGCCATGAAGGAGATTAAGAAAGAAAGGAGATCGATGGAAGTAAGATTACTACGAGCGGCAAGTAAAAGTTACGACTTATATAAAGGAAGAAGCTAGCGTAACTTAGAAGTCAACAGTATCTTGCTACTGAAGTTTTACCATCTTTCCATGATTTGGTCTTAGCACAAATTTCTATAGAAGGTATTAAGAATTTTGAGATGAGGAGATAAAAGAAGTTCGTAGACTAAGTCACCTACTTTCTTTGGTCCACAATATCTGGGGGATAACTACTTATACTCCCTAAGAGATAAAGAACTTCTTTTGGTCCGTACTCAATGAAGACCATATCTGCTTCTCTGAATTCTCTGACTGTCCTCTTCTTATCTGTATACTGTTTCTGTCGATCCTGGGCAGCTTTTATATCTTTATGAATTGCCTGCATCTGTTGCTCTATGACGCCAAGCATTTGACTGGTCATCTCGACCCTAATCAATGGGTCGGACCTAGTTTAAGCAATCTTGTTCGAGACGGACCCTGATTAGATTGGTATGAAGGAATTGGTCTCAGAATTTGGGTTCTAGACTTCCCTGTGCCCTTTTCATGGTAGGAGTCGGGCAGTCTTTTAACTGATGACCAAAACCTTGGCATTCAAAACACCGGTTCTCACTTCTGAACTCATCATTCTGAAACCTTAAAACATGGGTAAAGTGTCTTCCCTTTTTAAACAGAATCTTTCTTTTATTTAGAGAGGGAATAATTATAAGATCAGAAAAGGAGATTCTTACTCTTGTATACCTCGAAGGCTAGGGGAGGAATCTTATACTGGATCTAGAAGTAATGAGATACGGATTTAAGATATACTCATGGTATTCAAACAAAATCAATACTGTAAACTTGCATAGAAACCGTGCCTTCTTAAAAGACTGTCTTACGCCAGAATGGTGGAGGGAGCATTTGGCATATATGTTTATCTAAGGGAAGTTCGGTTGTAACAGCTGGCAGGGAGTGTTTGAGGGACAGCTCACGCGGCAAGGCTTGCCGAGGTCTTGACCAGCCTCGGTATGGTTAAAATGGTGCGCTTCCGGTACGATGGACAAGGGCCGACAAAGCGGTCCCTGTGAGATCCCTGTTCCCACCGAGCAATGGATTTAAGATACTGGCAGCGGAAGTAGCACTTCTCGCGTGGGACAGGGGTCCCACATTCGGCGCCTCGTCCCACGGATATCCGGACAAGAGACTAATCCATCGATTTTTCCAGAAATCCGACTCGGAAAAACTTCTCTTACCCGGAAAGCATGGGCGATTCCACCAGGATAACTTTTTACTCTAACGTAGTCAAGACCATTACTGATCAAGCTGATCAAGACCATTATTGATCAAGCTGATCCGATTGTACCTATAAAGATACTCGGTCAGATCAAGGAAGAAACTTACACTTGGATCATTGGGATCAACACTTTTTTCCCCATCAAGAGGCACAGCCGTTGATTCCTATCCATAGAACAATTACTATCCGGGACTTACTTCATCTATCGTAATAACAGAAATTGAGACTCGATTTATGGATCCATCATGCAGCCTAACCCCATCCAGTCCCATGGGTTAACCAACCGCCCAACCACTGTAGTGATGGGATCCAATTAAGAATTTGGTTAGGTTTTGTCCCGGGTACCAAGGAAAAGAGTTCCAAGGCCCCCTAGCCGGCGGAAGTTCATGCAAACATAAAACTAGTCACACCACTTACACACCCAATATGAAATTGCCTTTTTCTTAGCATCAGCTAACTTTAAAACAATCCTTTAATGAAACCATTATGTCACTGATGACAATCCTCATAGTCTCTGGTTGAATCCTTATTTCCAGTCATTCATTCATCGGTATACTTATGGCATCATTGGCAACCAGAACGCTCACCACCTGTTCACTCAGGGGCCTTTTCCATAGTTCTTAGCTCATAGTAACCGCCAATATATTCATATAACAGAATGGAATTTTCGTGGAAGATCAGCAAGATCAACCCACAGATCCATATAAAAGAGCCATGGACTCATCCGTTGAGGACCAGCAAGGTCAATCAACCAGATCCATGCCCGGTTTCAGAAAACAACTCTTATTCCTTGTTCCAATATCTTCCACGACGCACGTGTGGGTATCTTCAGCGACCCAGAGCCCGCGCACCGTATGGTCAGCACCCTCTAGGATCCTTCGCAGAGCAGGTGACCTAGCGCTTCACTCATAGGCCGCTTCCTTGGTCCCTCATCCACCGTACACCGGAAGCTCACTATTTAAATCGAACCGAGGCTAGTCAAGACCTCGGTCGACCTTGCTACGCGAGACGTCCTCCATTGACTCTCCGTCAGTAGTTGCAACTTTAACAATTAGGTCTTCATGACCTTAATCCACAAGACGGTCAAAATGCTTCCCCAGCATTCTTGACATAAAACAGTCATTTACAAATAGTCACAAAATACAGTTTCTATAACGAACTCTCGTCTTTCCACATTATCCACTCTCGGACCACATTACTTATTCCCTATTACATTCAATGTGTACTCATTCTCATCCATTCACTCATATAAACTACACATTATTTCACATACACATTCACATTCATTATTCTACATACATATCCATGTTCGTACGTCCACATCATACATCCAATTTCACATTCATACATACGCATCTACATGCATACATCTATTTTCACATCCTCATTCATACATCCACATTATACATACATCCAATTTCACATTCATACATATGCATCTACATGCATACGTTCATACTACATCCATTCTCGCCCTAACACATCCCATATACATCTTATCCCATCAGATACACTCTCTACCTCGTCCCATACACATCTTAACACATCCTAACTCATCTTAACACATTCTATCACATCTCATACACCTCTTATCATATCCTATCACATCTCATACACATCTTATCACATATTATCACATCTCATTTAAAAATCAATCTTTTATGCATCTTCCTATGCATAAATTCTTTTTAAATGAAAATGACACTTTTGAATTAAAATTCCATCTCTTATGCATCTTCCTATGCATAAACTCAATTTAGATGAGAATTGACACTTTTGAATTAAAAATCCATCTTTTATGCATCTTCCTATGCATAAATTCAATTTGGATGAGAATAACACTTTTGAATTAAAAATCCATCTTTTATGCATCTTCCTATGCATAAATTCAATTTGGATGAGAATAACACTTTTGAATTGAAATTGGATTCTTTTATGCATCTTCCCATGCATAAATTCAATTTAGATGAGAATGACACTTTGAATTTAAAAATCAATCTTTTATGCATCTTCTTATGCATAAATTCAATTTGGTAGGAATTACACTTTTAGAATAAAAGAATTTCTCTTATGCATCTAAGTTATGCATAAAATCCATTTATGATGAAAATCACACTTTTAGTATAAAAAGAATATCTTTTATGCATACCTCTATACATGAAATCCAATATGATAAAAGTAACACTTTTACAATAAAATAATCAACTTTTATGCATACCTCTATGCATGAAATTCAAATATGATAAAAGTCACACTTTTATAATAAAATAATCAACTTTTATGCATACCTCTATGCATGAAATCCAAATATGATAAAAGTCACACTTTTATAATAAAATAATCAACTTTTATGCATACCTCTATGCATGAAATCCAAATATGATAAAAGTCACACTTTTATAATAAAATAATCAACTTTTATGCATACCTCTATGCATGAAATCCAAATATGATAAAAGTCACACTTTTATAATAAAATAATCAACTTTTATGCATACCTCTATGCATGAAATCCAAATATGATAAAAGTAACACTTTTATAATAAAATAATCAATTTTTATGCATACCTCTATGCATGAAATCCAAATATGATAAAAGTCACTCTTTTATAATAAAATAATCAATTTTTATGCATACCTCTATGCGTGAAATCCAAATATGATAAAAGTAACACTTTTATAATAAAATAATCAATTTTTATGCATGAAATCCAAATATGATAAAAGTCACACTTTTATAATAAAATAATCAACTTTTATGCATACCTCTATGCATGAAATCCAAATATGATAAAAGAAACACTTTTATATTAAAATAATAATTCTTTTATGCATACCTCTATGCATAAAATCCAAATATGATAAAAGAAACACTTTTATATTAAAATAATAATTCTTTTATGCATACCTCTATGCATGAAATCCAAATATGATAAAAGAAACACTTTTATATTAAAATAATAATTCTTTTATGCATACCTCTATGCATGAAATCCAAATATGATAAAAGAAACACTTTTATATTAAAATAATAATTCTTTTATGCATACCTCTATGCATGAAATCCAAATATGATAAAAGTAACACTTTTATAATAAAATAATCATCAATTATGCATAACATAAAAATCAATTTCTCCATGATTACAATAAAATTCTTTCAATTAATCTAGGATGATAATTCCTAGAATATGGTAGGAAGTTCTCTTTTCATGCTATGAATAAAATTATTTTATGTGTAATTTTTATAAAAATTTTACCATAGCTCCGCTACTATGACTGATAAATCTCAATTTATTTTGAAGGATAAAGCTTATCATTAAAGAAATGATTAGAATGATCCCTAATTGGATCATTAACCCAATAATGGGTTGAATCATCAATATTCATGAAATACATAAACTAAAAGCATAGAAAAAAGCCATTAATTTGACCTCAAGCATAGATTAATCTTGGATTAAGGAAAAGCTTTATGAAAAGCTTCATTTGGATTGAGAATGGGTCATGAGTATGACCATTTCTTGAGTGAGAGAGAGAAATTACATAAAAACCATTAGAATTAAGCATAAATGGAAATTTATGTAATTCTTTACTATCATTAATCAATTAACTTCAATAGCATTCATCAAATTATGTAATTCTTCACTACCATTCATCAATTAACTTCAATAGCATTCAAAAACCATTCCAATTAAGCTTCTCAAGCTTGAGAGGGGTTGAGAAGAGAGAAGCATTGAGAAATTATAGAAAGATCAAAATTCACCATTTACCTTACAAATTGCTTGATTCTTTGTTCACGGTAGAGGCCCCCAACCAATCAATTGGTTAAGTATGTTGATGGAGCCACCAATGGGGATTGAAAAAAGAGGGAAGCTCCAATTTCTTCAATTTGGAGAGAATTTTAGAGAATAGTAGAAACTAGCATTATTTCAGCATAACTCTAGTATAGTAAAATTCTTCCTTTTTTTTCAAAGGACTCATGTTCTATTTATAGGAGAGGGAAGCTCTAACCAAAGCTAACTGAATTCTAGAATTTTCCAGATTCAGTTTGGTTGAATTTGGACTAGATTTGGATCTAGTTTGGTTACTTTTTTATTCGGTTTGGTTCCATTTTGATTTGGTTTGGTTCAAGAGAGAGGAGAGATAAAAATATCACATTATTTTTTAGTTTAAAACTCATTCAAGCATGTGAAATATGCACCTGCTTTAAAGAACTCCCCTTCCTTAAATATGTGTCAAAATGGAATCATTATACCCAAAATATCTCATATTTTTAATATTGCTCATAGTTTTTTACTAATAAACCTTGTACATTTTCAACTCTTCATCTTGTGTGAGCATTTACTCATTTTTAGATACCCAAAATATCTCATATTTTTAATATTTCTCATAGTTTTTACTAATAAACCTTGTACATTTTCAACTCTTCATCTTATGTGAGCATTTACTCATTTTTGGTTACCCAAAATATCTCATATTTTTTATATTACTCATAGTTTCTTACTAATAAACCTTGTACATAGTCAACTCTTCATCTTATGTGAGCATTTACTCATTTTTGGGTATCTTCTTTTACAAAATTGGATTTATCTCCTCCCTACACAAGGATTGATGCTATTGGCCCATAGGAACCTTAATTGGACCATAATCCAAAAATTTCTGAAAATCTAGACCCTTAGGCTAAGGTCCTTCATACTCATTTCCAATTAATTCCAATTGCACATTGAAAAGTTCTTTTTGAATTTCTGTTTCAGGGGAACTTATTTTAATAAGATGAGAAATTTTTCTATCTACAAATATTCAAAATCTGAATATTCTCTCTCTAGAATATTCTCTCTCTCTAAGTCAAAACAGTTAGAAACAAGGTCTTTTATATTTCTGAAGAGGGGATTGATTACAGGGGAAGATGCTGGACATTTTGAGAGGCTGGGGAGGAATCTTACATTCTCTCCCACTTGAAAAACGCGAGATGTCCTCATCTCGCAAACTTGGGATAATTTCGCAAGATGCACGAACATGAGACTTAAAGAAAAATTTAATTAAGATTAACCACCAAATAAAAAAGTCTCAAAGAGAGTAAGGGTCAAGACAAGAACAAGATTTAAACTTTATTCATTCTTGGAACATATACAGTAAAGATAGAAGAACTCTTTACACTTCCATAAGTCCGTCCATCATGTGATCACAAAAGTAGCAGTCACAAAAGTAGCAGTCACAAGCTACGCACGTATAAGGTAACTCATCTATGGGAATAATTCTGTTGGTTATTGCCGCACCTATTTCAGTGGTATCAGGTGATCTAACAAAAGGACCTCTGAGAGGCAAGCCAAAAATGGGGTAAAGGCATATCTTCTGATGAGGAAGAAAACACGCCAGTAAGAAGACCCGCTCAGAAAACCCAAGATGTCTTGATCTCATGACGCAGTAGTTCGAGGACCCAAACCCAAAGCTTTAATAACCATGGCCAAGCGGACATTGTTACGAAAGTGCTGCTGACCCCAGGGTGTTACCCTAGTTATGTCTTGATAGGTCCGCCATTTGGTCTGAGCTACAGAAGTTCCTAGGTGAGGAAAAAGTGAGCGCTCATACTATTCTATAAAATCTTTCTTCACAGACTCGCTTGCGTCTTGAAGGTGAGAAATCATCATGGATAAAACTAATTCCTGTTGCCAAGCCATGAAGGAGATTAAGAAGAAGGGAGATCGATGGAAGTAAGATTACTGTGAGCGACAGGTAAAAGTTACGACTTATATAAAGGAAGGAGCTATCGTAACTTAGAAGCCAACGGTATCTTGTCACTAAAGTTTTACCGTCTTTTCATGATTTGGGTTTGGCACCTATTTCTATGAAATACATTAAGAACTTTGAGATGAGGAGGTAAAAGAAGCTTGTAGGCTAAGTCACCTACTTTCATTGAATTCAGATATAAGGCTCACAATATCTGAGGGATAACTTCTTATACTCCCCAAGAGATAAAGAACTTCTTTTGGGCCGTACTTGAATGAAAACCAAAACCTTGGTATCCAAAACACCGATTTTCACTTCTGAACTCATTGTTCTGAATCCTTAAAATAGGCGTGACTCTTGAGAAGTATTCTAGGGAGAGGGTCTTCCTTTTTTAAACAGAATCTTTCTTTTATTTTAGAGAGGGAATAATTATAAGATCAAAAAGGGAGATTCTTACTCCTGTATACCTCGAAGGCTGGGGAGGAATCTTACATTCTACCCCACTTAAAAAGTGCGAGATGTCCTCATCTCGCAAGGTAGAGGACAACTCTTTTTCTTAAGATCCAATTTTATTCTGGGGTTCCTTATATTCTGGTCAACCCAACAGAATACTGGGATAAATATCCCTTAGAACTCATCATTAAATAACAATTCATTCAGATCATATCATTCATATCTTTAACATGATAATGGTCCATTAGACCGAAAAATTTCCTTCTGAACATTCCTCCACCACGGGAATTTCAGTCAAGTAAGTTCTCAATTTGTCATCCCTTAACTTGATCTAACGGTCAAGTGTTAACAGTAGCAATTTGACAGCACAATCCACTAATCTCATAGTGATTTGCTGAAATCAATATCATCATTTATCATCACAGGGACTCGTCCCATTCATCCTCATTGTACTTTTGCTCAGGTTATTATATTTCAACTAAATTTCAGAAATCATCATTTTTCAATCAGAATCCAAATCAATTCATCAGTTCTCAAACAAAATTAAAATCATATCAACCACATTCGAAATCATCATCTGGATAGCATTAACGCTTATAATTTTAAGTCTTGGATTTACTCGTATATATTGCCGGTAAAGAGCTACAGTTATACCCTTGGTATATACGGGTCGTTATAATACTTGGAACTATAAGGTAAATACCATCATGTCCAGGCCTCAAGCAAGTCAGGGTTCCATATAATTGCGGTACTTCCATTTGAAGACCCAATTACTAATTTATGAATTTTCAGATTGAATATCAATTTATATGGATTATATCACACAATTACAACCTTTTTGATTCTTGATAAATTTTTGATATATTTGGCTTCTCGGTTGATCCTCATTAACCAAAAAGCTCTGATACCAACTGTGAGATCCCTGTTCCCACCGAGCAACGGATTCAAGATACTGGCAGCGGAAGTAGCACTTCTCGCGCGGGATAGGGGTCCCACATTTGGGGCCTCGTCCACGGATATCCGGACAAGAGACTAATCCATTGATTTTTCCAGAAATCCGACTCGGAAAAACTTCTCTTACCCGGAAAGCATGGGCGATTCCACCAGGATAACTTTTTACTCTAACGTAGTCAAGACCATTACTGATCAAGCTGATCCGATTGTACCTATAAAGATACTCGATCAGATCAAGGAAGAAACTTGCACTTGGATCATTGGGATCAACGCTTTTTTCCCCATCAAGAGGCACAGCCGTTGATTCCTATCCATAGAACAATTACTATCCGGGACTTACTTCATCTATCGTAATACCAGAAATTGAGTCTCGATTTATGGATCCATCATGCAGCCTAACCCCATCCAGTCCCATGGGTTAACCAACCGCCCAACCACTGTAGTGATGGGATTCAATTAAGAATTTGGTTAGGTTTTGTCCCGGGTACCAAGGAAAAGAGTTCCAAGGCCCCCTAGCCGGAAGTTCATGCAAACATAAAACTAGTCACACCACTTACACACCCAATATGAAATTACCTTTTTCTTAGCATCAGCTAACTTTAAAACAATCCTTTAATGAAACCATTATGTCACTGATAACAATCCTCATAGTCTCTGGTTGAATCCTTATTTCCAGTCATTCATTCATCGGTATACTTATGGCATCATTGGCAACCAGAACGCTCACCACCTGTTCACTCAGGGGCCTTTTCCATAGTTCCTAGCTCATAGTAACCGGCAATATATTCATATAACAGAATGGAATCTCCGTGGAAGATCAGCAAGATCAACCCGCAGATCCATATAAAAGAGCCATGGACTCATCTGTTGAGGACCAGCAAGGTCAATCAACCAGATCCATGCCCGATTTCAGAAAACAACTCTTATTCCTTGTTCCAATATCTTCCACGACGCACGTGTGGGTATTTTCGACGACCCAGAGCCTGAGCACCGTATGGTCAGCACCCTCTAGGATCCTTCACAGCAGGTGACCTAGCGCTTCACTCATAGGCCGCTTCCTTGGTCCCTCATCCACCGTACCGGAAGCTCACCATTTAAATCGAACCGATGTTGGTCAAGACCTCGGTCGACCTTGCTACGCGAAACGTCCTCCATTGACTCTCTGTCAGCAGTTGCAACTTTAACAATTAGGTCTTCATGACCTTAATCCACAAGACGGTCAAAATGCTTCCCCAGCATTCTTGACATAAAACAGTCATTTACAAACAGTCACAAAATACAGTTTCTATAACGAACTCTCGTCTTTCCACATTATCCACTCTCGGACCACATTACTTATTCCCTATTACATTCACAATGTGTACTCATTCTCATCCATTCACTCATATAAACTACACATTATTTCACATACGCATTCACATTCATTATTCTACATACATATCCATGTTCGTACGTCCACATCATACATCCAATTTCACATTCATACATACGCATCTACATGCATACATCTATTTTCACATCCTCATTCATACATCCACATTATACATACATCCAATTTCACATTCATACATACGCATCTACATGCATACGTTCATACTACATCCATTCTCGCCCTAACACATCCCATATACATCTAATCCCATCAGATACACTCTCTACCTCGTCGTCCCATACACATCTTAACACATCCTAACTCATCTTAACACATTCTATCACATCTCATACACCTCTTACATATCCTATCACATCTCATACACATCTTATCACATATTATCACATCTCATTTAAAAATCAATCTTTTATGCATCTTCCTATGCATAAATTCTTTTTAAATGAAAATGACACTTTTGAATTAAAATTCCATCTCTTATGCATCTTCCTATGCATAAACTCAATTTAGATGAGAATTGACACTTTTGAATTAAAAATCCATCTTTTATGCATCTTCCTATGCATAAATTCAATTTGGATGAGAATAACACTTTTGAATTAAAAATCCATCTTTTATGCATCTTCCTATGCATAAATTCAATTTGGATGAGAATAACACTTTTGAATTGAAATTCCATTCTTTTATGCACCTTCCTATGCATAAATTCAATTTAGATGAGAATGACACTTTGAATTTAAAAATCAATCTTTTATGCATCTTCTTATGCATAAATTCAATTTGGTAGGAATTACACTTTTAGAATAAAAGAATTTCTCTTATGCATCTAAGTTATGCATAAAATCCATTTATGATGAAAATCACACTTTTAGTATAAAAAGAATATCTTTTATGCATACCTCTATACATGAAATCCAATATGATAAAAGTAACACTTTTACAATAAAATAATCAACTTTTATGCATACCTCTATGCATGAAATTCAAATATGATGAAAGTCACACTTTTATAATAAAATAATCAACTTTTATGCATACCTCTATGCATGAAATACAAATATGATAAAAGTCACACTTTTATAATAAAATAATCAACTTTTATGCATACCTCTATGCATGAAATCCAAATATGATAAAAGTCACACTTTTATAATAAAATAATCAATTTTTATGCATACCTCTATGCATGAAATCCAAATATGATAAAAGTAACACTTTTATAATAAAATAATCAATTTTTATGCATACCTCTATGCATGAAATCCAAATATGATAAAAGTAACACTTTTATAATAAAATAATTAATTTTCATGCATACCTCTATGCATGAAATCTAAATATAATAAAAGTCACACTTTTATAATAAAATAATCAATTTTTATGCATACCTCTATGCATGAAATCAAATATGATAAAAGTAACACTTTTATAATAAAATAATCAATTTTTATGCATACCTCTATGCATGAAATCCAAATATGATAAAAGTCACACTTTTATAATAAAATAATCAATTTTTATGCATACCTCTATGCATGAAGTCCAAATATGATAAAAGTAACACTTTTATAATAAAATAATCAATTTTTATGCATACCTTTATGCATGAAATCCAAATATGATAAAAGTCACACTTTTTTAATAAAATAATCAATTTTTATGCATACCTCTATGCATGAAATCCAAATATGATAAAAGTAACACTTTTATAATAATTAAATCAACTTTTATGCATACCTCTATGCATGAAATCCAAATATGATAAAAGAAACACTTTTATATTAAAATAATAATTCTTTTATGCATACCTCTATGCATGAAATCCAAATATGATAAAAGAAACACTTTTATATTAAAATAATAATTCTTTTATGCATACCTCTATGCATGAAATCTAAATATGATAAAAGAAATACTTTTATATTAAAATAATAATTCTTTTATGCATACCTCTATGCATGAAATCCAAATATGATAAAAGTAACAATTTTACAATAAAATAATCATCAATTATGCATAACATAAAAATCAATTTCTCCATGATTACAATAAAATTCTTTCAATTAATCTAGGATGATAATTCCTAGAATATGGTAGGAAGTTCTCTTTTCATGCTATGAATAAAATTATTTTATGTGTAATTTTTATAAAAATTTTACCATAGCTCCGCTACTATGACTGATAAATCTCAATTTATTTTGAAGGATAAAGCTTATCATTAAAGAAATGATTAGAATGATCCCTAATTGGATCATTAATCCAATAATGGGTTGAATCATCAATATTCATGAAATACATAAACTAAAAGCATAGAAAAAAGCTATTAATTTGACCTCAAGCATAGATTAATCTTGGATTAAGGAAAAGCTTTATGAAAAGCTTCATTTGGATTGAGAATGGGTCATGAGTATGACCATTTCTTGAGTGAGAGAGAGAAATTACATAAAAACCATTAGAATTAAGCATAAATGGAAATTTATGTAATTCTTTACTATCATTAATCAATTAACTTCAATAGCATTCATCAAATTATGTAATTCTTCACTACCATTCATCAATTAACTTCAATAGCATTCAAAAACCATTCATCAAGCTTGAGAGGGGTTGAGAAGAGAGAAGCATTGAGAAATTATAAAAAGATCAAAATTCACCATTTACCTTACAAATTGCTTGATTCTTTGTTCACGGTAGAGGCCCCCAATTAATCAATTGGTTAAGTATGTTGATGGAGCCACCAATGGGGATTGAAGAAAGAGGGAAGCTCCAATTTCTTCAATTTGGAGAGAATTTTAGAGAATAGTAGAAACTAGCATTATTTCAGCATAACTCTAGTATAGTAAAATTCTTCCTTTTTTTCAAAGGACTCATGTTCTATTTATAGGAAACGGAAGCTCTAACCAAAGCTAACTGAATTCTAGAATTTTCCAGATTCAGTTTGGTTGAATTTGGACTAGATTTGGATCTAGTTTGGTTACTTTTTGATTTGGTTTGGTTCCATTTTGATTTGGTTTGGTTCAAGAGAGAGGAGAGATAAAAATATCACATTATTTTTGAGTTTAAAACTCATTCAAGCATGTGAAATATGCACCTCCTTTAAAGAACTCCCCTTCCTTATATATGTGTCAAAATGGAATCATTATACCCAAAATATCTCATATTTTTAATATTGCTCATAGTTTTTTACTAATAAACCTTGTACATTTTCAACTCTTCATCTTGTGTGAGCATTTACTCATTTTTGGATACCCAAAATATCTCATATTTTTAATATTTCTCATAGTTTTTTACTAATAAACCTTGTACATTTTCAACTCTTCATCTTATGTGAGCATTTACTCATTTTTGGATACCCAAAATATCTCATATTTTTGATATTACTCATAGTTTCTTACTAATAAACCTTGTACATAGTCAACTCTTCATCTTATGTGAGCATTTACTCATTTTTGGGTATCTTCTTTTACAAAATTGGATTTATCTTCTCCCTACACAAGGATTGATGCTATTGGCCCATAGGAACCTTAATTGGACCATAATCCAAAAATTTCTGAAAATCTAGACCCTTAGGCTAAGGTCCTTCATACTCATTTCCAATTAATTCCAATTGCACATTGGACCCTTAGGCTAAGGTTCTTCATACTCATTTCCAATTAATTCCAATTGCACATTGGAAAGTTCTTTTTGAATTTCTGTTTCAGGGAAACTTATTTTAATAAGATGAGAAATTTTTCTATCTACAAATATTCAAAATCTGAATATTCTCTCTCTAGAATATTCTCTCTCTCTAAGTCAAAACAGTTAGAAACAAGGTCTTGTATATTTCTGAAGAGGGGATTGATTACAGGGGAAGATGCTGGACATTTTGAGAGGCTGGGGAGGAATCTTACATTCTCTCCCACTTGAAAAACGCGAGATGTCCTCATCTCGCAAACTTGGGATAATTTCGCAAGATGCACGAACATGAGACTTAAAGAAAAATTTAATTAAGATTAACCACCAAATAAAAAAGTCTCAAAGAGAGTAAGGATCAAGACAAGAACAAGATTTAAACTTTATTCATTCTTGGAATATATACAGTAAAGATAGAAGAACTCTTTACACTTCCATAAGTCCGTCCATCATATGATCACAAAAGCAGCAGTCACAAGCTGCGCACGTATAAGGTAACTCATCTATGGGAATAATTATGTTGGTTATTGCCGCACCTATCTCAGTGGTATGAGGTGATCTAACAAAAGGACCTCTGAGAGGCAAGCCAAAAACGGGGTAAAGGCATATCTTCTGATGAGGAAGAAAACACGCCAGTAAGAAGACCCGCTCAGAAAACCCAAGATGTCTTGATCTCATGACGCAGTAGTATTGGGGACCCAAACCCAAAGCTTCAATAACCATGGCCAAGCGGACATTGTTACGAAAGTGCTGCTGACCCCAGGGTGTTACCCTAGTTATGTCTTGATAGGTCCGCCATTTGGTCTGAGCTACAGAAGTTCCTAGGTGAGGAAAAAGTGAGCGCTCACACTGTTCTATAAAATCTTTCTTCACAGACTCGCTTGCGTCTTGAAGGTGAGAAATCATCATGGATAAAACTAATTCCTGTTTCCAAGCCATGAAGGAGATTAAGAAGAAGGGAGATCGATGGAAGTAAGATTACTGTGAGTGACAGGTAAAAGTTACGACTTATATAAAGGAAGGAGCTATTTATCAAAGTGTTATTTTCATTGAATTTAAATTCTATGCATAGAAAGATGCATATTGGAAATTTTTTTATAATAAAAGTGTTATTTTCATTGAATTCAATTTCTATGCATGAAAAGATGCATAATAGAAATTTTTTTATTATAAAAGTGTTATTTTCATTGAATTTCAATTCTATGCATGGAAAGATGCATAATAGAATTTTTTATTATAAAAGTGTTATTTTCATTGAATTCAATTTCTATGCATGGAAAGATGCATAATAGAAATTTTTTATATAAAAGTGTTATTTTCATTTAATTTAAATTCTATGCATGGAAAGATGCGTAATAGAAACTTTTTATTATAAAAGTGTTATTTTAATTGAATTTAAATTCTATGCGTGGAAAGATGCATAATAGATTTTTTTAAATTATAAAAGTGTTATTTTTATTGAATTTAAATTCTATGCATGTAAAGATGCATAATAGAAAATTTTTATTATAAAAGTGTTATTTTCATTGAATTTAAATTCTATGCATGGAAAGATACATAATAGAAATTTTTTTATTATAAAAGTGTTATTTTCATTGAATTTAAATTTTATGCATAGAAAGATGCAAAAGGAAATTTTGTTATAAAATCTTCTTTTTGTTTTATTAAAATTATACATAAAAATAAGATTTATCTTTTTTCTAGAAAATTTTGCTATAGCTTCGCTGCAATTACTAAGAATGTTTAATTTTCTATTTTAAAATGAACACTTGTAATGGAGATATGATAGGAACTCCTCTTTTAGACTAAAATTAAATTATGCATACATAGCATAATTATAAGCATAATTATGATTAATTCTCTTGATTAATCTAAAATAACCATTCCTCATTTCTAAGAATGTTAGCATAACCCTCTTTCAATTTAGAATGAGTTAATATGATTTTTCTATATCATAAACACATTTAAAAGAATTAATCATCCTTTTTCCTAGATTAAATATCATAAAAATAACTAATCCCTTTCTCTCGCTTGTCAAGCTTAGAGTTTGGATTAAGATAAAGAGATTATCATTAAGAATCATCCTTCTACCAAGGATCTAGCCATAAGAATGACTAATCTTTCCAAAAGAGAGATTTTCTTAAAGAAAACATTATATTTAAGCATAAAGATTAACATTAATCTAATTAGACATTATGAAACTTTGGAAAGCTTGATTTGAAGAAAAAAAAACCATTGCTTTGAAAGCTTCTCAAGCTTTAGAGGGGTTGAGAAGAAGAAAATCATTGATGTGTAATCCCACTACCCCCTCCACGCACCCGGCTCGGATTCCCGGTTGATAGCAGCGGAAGTAGCTTCCTCTTGCGCGGGGCAAGGTTTCCCACTTGGGGCCTCGCCCTCGAATGTCCGGGCACGAGGCTAATCTGGTGGTCATTCCGAAACCAAAACTGGGAAAATTTTCCTTGCCCAAAAAACGGGGACGATTCCACCTTTTTGATTTCCTTAACGAATTTTCTAACGGGGTCAAGAGACTAAACTAACCTTCACCTGATTAAGCCAGATAGAAGGAAAACTATTACAAACTGAACTTGAAAAAATCAAGGCTTTTTTCCTAACTGAATCAGGCACAGCCGTTGATCTATTCATTTGACAAGTCTTCAGGTTATTATTTAACTACTCGAGTTGTTCTAAGCGTGTTCCTATTATTCAATTTCATTATTAAAACTCTAATGATTCCAGCCTAACCCCATTCGGCCCATGGGTTAGCCACCACCCAACCACTGGAATTGGTAGAACCAGACAATTACTCACCCACCCATAATTGAATGCCTTTCTTAACTTTTGCTTTCGAATATAGATACGCACACACTCCTCTTTAAAACTTTAACTTATAAAACAATCCATTGACTAAACAGTCATTGGTTACAGATGTCATAACTCAAAATTTCCATCCAATCCTTGTTTCTCAAAAAAAACAGTATCACTCTGGACTCTTCGTTGAGACCTGCTGGTCAACAAGATCCAGTTAACAGATTACAATAATCATTGGTCCATCATACAATATCTTCCACGACATACGCATGGGTGTCCTAGGCTCTACGGGCCCATGCATCGCTTGATTAGAACCCTCCAGGATCCTCCTTAGGTGTCCTGGCACTTCACTCAGGGACCGCTTTGTTGGCCCTTGTCCATCGTACCGGAAGCGCACCATTTTAACCATACCGAGGTTGGTCAAGACCTGGGGCAGGCTTTGCCACTTGAGTTGTTATGAAGCATGCCTCATTCACTTTATCACTAGGCTAATGAGGCCCAAAAAGTCTAAGCCTCATTTCTTAAATGACTATTTTGAAGTTATGGGGGTTAGGGACATACAATCCTTCTCTTGCACCATGGCAAACCTTTCACATTCATCACAACGTTTGCCTTATTGGTTGTCTCCAAAGGGTTAGGTCACCATAATCTACCTTGGAGAACTTTGTGGGGTTACTATTGTGTCCGTGGCCTATGTCAGAATGGGCTTACTCAAGAAATCCTCAAGAATGCTCAAGAACAACAAAGTATCCTCTGCGTATGTTAGAATGGCCTTGCTCAAGAATGACAACATAAAATTCATCTTCATGTATGATTTTCTCATTATGCCATCTTGGCCCTTCTTGTAAAGCATTTCTACTATTAAATAATGGGGGGCCACCTTCTTGAGATGAGGCATCTAGTTATGTCCTTCTTAATAGGTTAGTTAAGCAGAGACATGTATTAAGCCAAATGTAATGATTTTAACCTCTATAGGGACATTACAAGAGACATGAGCTCCGCTCATGCTTTTTTATTTTATAGGACTTAAAGTACTTGGGCACTTACCTTAGATCTTTATCTTGAGGCTCCATAAATTCTTTGAGTTTGGTGTACTTCTCTACCTCGTCCCCTTTACTTTATTGATCTTGTGTCTAGTGACTCATTGTTTGGTAGATATTTGGCTTGATCAGAGCTCCTGGGCTACTCATCACCCCCCTTATTGGCCACTATTTTCTTGAAGGGTGATCTTGTTTAATGTCAAATTCCCACTCTAGTGTAGGTCTCATGTGAATCCACGGCCTCAACATAGCGAAGCCCAAAAAGATCTATCTCCATGTGAAGAAGATATTTCTTAGGCTTTCGATGTGGTTTTCTCCTTCTTGGCCAGGTGAGTGTGGGCAATGAGGAAGTTGATTCTTCCGTGGAGGATTCCTTTTGCTAGATAGATCACTAGATTTTCCTAGTTCAAGGTCATTATTATTCTAGACTCATTCAACTAGTCTTAAAAACCTTATTCCAAGATTTGGTGGAAGAGTGTATATGATGATTACCAAGACATGAATCTAATCCTTCAAGTCATCAAGATCTTGGGAAGAGGCTCATATAGTCAATGTTCTTATCTTCACATCCAAACATATTTAAATACACATGTTGGCCAAAGTTGTTTGAATAGTTTGTCCAACTCATTAGAGAGTATTCCTTGATCCATAGGATGAGTCTTCCCTATTTTCAAGTCTATCTTCAAGAATTGGTAACCTTTAATATGATTAGTTTCTCAATCATGAACCATTCTTAGTTCTCTCATGTAAGGCCTTTTGACGATCATGTTGTATGACCGTCTTCTCTAAAAATTCATCACCATAAATGTGTCATGGAAACTTAGTCTAAATGTCTTAACCTTTACATCTTATAGAACACCTAAGGTTTACTATTGTGGTCATGTGGTAAATATTACCAATAGGAACACATCTTATAGATGTGTTCCTATTGATAAGCTTGACCACACGAGGCTTGTGCCTATGAGTGGCTTCCCCAGGCCTCCTAGAACCCTTGATGATTATGCTGACACTAGTACCACCATACAAGATTGTGGACATCATCATACCTTCGTATACGATGCGAGGTAATATGCTATTCATTTTGTCACTTTCAAAATAGTAACCTAGCTTATTCATGGGCACCTTTGATTGTAGAAACAAAGGGAGAGTGCTTAATGTGGAACGGTTCATTTCTCCTTCTCTTCACGTTTAGGTTTTAAATGTGTGTGGGCTCTTAGGTTTTCATTCATCTATTTAGTTTTTGGATGCGCCTTTTGATGATGTTGCCCTCTTTGATTAAGAGAACATACCCAAGACACCTTCCACTCCTTCAAATGATCACAAAAGAAGCTCCCATGCACCTTTGAAGAAGATCCATTGATGGAAAAAACTAGAAATTCAACAATTTGCTTGCATTTTCTTCTCCTTTCTCCTCCTCTTTTTCTTCTTCTTCTTCTTCTTCTTGTTGATGATGAGGATCGTCTTCTTCTTCTTCCAAGATTCAAAAACTTGTTTGATGTGATGATGGAATCTCCTCTTTGATGAAGCTCTTTTATTTCCTTCCTTCTTGATGCCTTTTTGCTTCTCACCTTCTTCTACCACCATCCTTCTTGATGCCTTTTTGCTTCTCACCTTCTTCTACCACCATCCTTCTTGATGAGGATGTGAATGGCTTATGATAGTGAGAGAGAAAGAAAAAGGCATTGAAAGGGAACTTAGCCTTTTCAAGGCTCTGATACCATGTCAAAATTATGGGGAGTATGCACAACAGAAGCAATAGTTAATGGCAAGATAGAGCAACATATATGAGAGACGACAAGAAAACAAGATGTATAGAAAGATTTTATATTACCTTCTATTTCAACCACTCCAAAGGTTGCTTAACCTTCACCTTCATGTGTTGGTTGTGTTGTGTTGTGTTATAAAAGTGAAGCCTCCTACTTATATATAGGGTCCACCAAGGGTTGGGGCCAACCCTAGATCCCTTTTCCTTACACATAACATCACCCTCGAATAACCTTTCCCCTCAAGTCCCATCCTCATCACTGGGAAGTCTCCCCTGTTACCACACCCCATGGCTCACCAAAGCCAGTAGAAAGGCCACTGTCGACACCATCTAACTTAGACAATCAAGAATCATTGTCGACAATCCCCCTTAACTCCACATCCTCGACCACCAACTCCACATCCTCGACCACCAACACCACAAGCACCCTGAACTCTTACCTTTATCATGACAATAAATGGTGGGTGTCCAAGAATCTTCTTGCAGCTCACGGGTTCTACGATGGCTACATAGAACTATGGATTCCCAAACGGCCATCTCCCCGCCACCCAAGTGCAAGAAGCCAACTAAGCCAAAGCTTCAATGTTAGCTAGTCCCCAACCGCCACCTGTTACAAGCACAAGGCTACTATGAAGGAAACACTTGCCTTTAGCTACCCAAGAACACCGCTTGTGCTCATCCACCACAACCACTCATCCCCAAGTAGCCTTGACAAACGGCCCCATGGCCGCCGATTAGGCAACGCCAAGCACAATGCAACCAACAATGCTGGGTGCCTATGAACGTGCTCAAAGCTCAAGGCTTTCATGAAGGAAACACACACAAGTGGCTCCCCAAGCCACCCTCAAAAGCCTATCCTCAGCATCAACAACCTACACCTAGCTCAAAGCCTCGTCGACCAAAAACCAAGAAGCCTCGACAACCACGGACCTTCATCACTCGGCAACAATGGGTGCCCACACGTCTCTTAGAAGCCCAAGGCTTCCATGATGGAAACTCTAGCATTTGGCTCCCATGAAAAAACCCTCACTATTTCACCCAAATGACACCAACCAAGACAGTACATGTCCAATCAACAAAGAAGGTTTAGCAAAACCAATGGGCAGGCAATTCCCCTCCTCCTTGGCAAAATCCTACACACTTGCCCACACCCAACCCATGGGCACTCAAAAGCTCAATCGCCCAGCCCTTTTCCCCAACAGAGCCTCGTTCACAAAGCTCCACCCTTGCCCCTCGACTTTGTCACCCAACTAAGGGGTAGTGCTAAAAATGGAAGAGCTTATCCAACCACTCAAAGATACACTCAAAGGTAAGCTCACAAATCTCGCCAAATGGGCCAGACACTACAAAACCCTCTTCGGGCACACCTTTTGCCCTCACCCAGGCACAACTCCTGGAATTTTCACAAGGCTTTATCCTATGCGCACACATCGCACAACACTTCATCATCGATAGCCATCCAGGTACATCTTTGGATGGGGGGACCATGTCAATGGTATGACCCATCGCCTCGATTATCTTAATCACCCCCACTTCACTTGAATAACTATGCTTCATGCCTAATCCATCCTACCCATAGCTTCTTCTTTGGCTCACTATCTTTGGATCCTCGCTATCGACTACCACTCTTATCAACACAGGATCCCAGTTCCATGAGCTCCAATGATAGAGGAAGACAACCCACAAATAGAAAAAGAGAGAACATTGCAACCCAATAACTCAACATCTACGAGAGCCCAAATACCCATAATGGTGTCTTGACAAAGATGCTACAGCTTCATAAACATTTCCATGTGCGTTACCTTCTTGCACCTCCAGAATCCCCTCACCACTTGCTTCCAAACACCAAAGGCGACAAAAATGAAAAACACCAAAAACAAAATAAAGAGTACTAATGGGCCCATAAAAGAAAGCAAACTCATAAGAGCCCATCAGACCAGCTGGATACTTAATCGCCAATACTCCACTAACTTCTTTCCATCGTACTAACTCCCCCACCCCCTCTCATTTTTGGAGAGACAGGACAACCAACCGAGTACGACATTCCCAGCATGCCTCAACAACCTCTTACCAATCATGAGGACGTGATCGAGTTTAGGAAGGGGAGTATGTTAGCCACATATTGGTTAACACATTCCTATGACAACTATGTCTGCACACTTATGTAATGGGTGCCCATACTATATTGTAAATCCCGTCATTTGATAAGGGAAATGCCCTAAAGATTCTCCCAAGTTTTGAGCTTTGAAGGATAGACAAGAGGGTCTTGGTCAGTTGGCCAAACCATAGAGAAAATCCTTGTAACTATGTTTTGGGCACCTCGGGTCACTTACTCAAGGAAGACCTAGTGGAAAAGGATTGGAACTATAAAAGCCAATTTCTCTTATTTATAACTCATTCTCCCATTTGTGCAATATAAGTGGAGTGTTCTCTCTCTCCCTCTCTCTTGTAACTCTAATCTAGCATTTGTGATGTGCTTAGGGTTAGGGTAGGTTAGTGTGCTAATCACTTATTCTCTCTTGCTTCCGCCTTTCTTGAGTGATTAGGCTACCAACATGGTCATCTTCCGTGGAGATTCTACACGATCATCATGAGAGAGATTGCACCACCTATGGGATTAGGAAAGCTTCCTCAGGGTGACAATGAGTGCGGGAGGACGGCGATGACGAGCGGCTACGGTGGAGCTCTTGAGCCTAGCTCAAGCTTGATGGATAGGCAACATCCCACAATAGATTAGGGTAGGGTTTCCTTAACAATGAGCTTCTTTTCTTTGGGAAATTGGTCACGGCATCGTTATTTCTTGGGTTACTCTTTGATTTTATTCGAAAATTTTTTATAATCAATGAGCTTTTTTTCTTTGGGCAATTGGTCTCACAACATCGTTATCCGTGAATAATAATTGATCATGCATTATGTTTCTGTGTGCTCTTTGAGGTCTTCCTATTTTGGACCTTTAGTTCTAGCTCATTAGCCTTTTTATGGGCTACAACAACCTTTTGGAGCTTTCATCTCAAGGTCTTTACCTGCTTGCTTTGAAGTCGAAGCTTAAGCTTTTTGCTTATTGTTGGTAACCTTGTATGTTTTCTTGACTACTACTTCCCTTGTTCTTTGGTAGCCTTGGATGGTCCCTTGATTATTACCCTTGTCTTATTGGCTTAGAGTCCTCATTATACAATTAATAAGGCAAGTTGACATGGTATAACTGATGCTTTTACCAATGAGGTGATTGTTACTCTCTTGGGATAATCATTATAAGCATGGTTGAATATTTTCACTTGTAACATGTGCCTCTATAGGGAATGACATTGGGTTTTAGCACGGGCTTCAAAGCATTTGGAGCACTCAGGGGGATTTGGTACAAGATCCTACACCCTAAAAAGTATAAAATGAGAATAAATCAAACATAATGGAACTAGAATGTTCACACTTGCCTAATTTAGATTAGAATATGCACACTAGCCTCAAACAAACATAATGGAACTAGAATGTTCACACTTGCCTAATTTAGATTAGAATATGCACACTAGCCTCAAACAAACAAGCACACAATGATCTAGAATGTTCACAATTGCCCTCATAAACATGCACCTAGAATATGACTAGAATGTCTGCAATTTCCCTCACATGCATCTAGGATAGAACTAGAGTTTCTACCCCAAAAAGGACAAAATGAGCACACTAATCCTGCTAAATCAAATGTAAGGGGACTTGAATGTTCACACTTGCCTAGTTTAGAGAGAGGACAAACACTTGCCTAGTTTAGAGAGAGTACAAACACTATCCCAAAGCAAACAAGTGTTAGAATTGTGCATCTCAGTGTTTTGGGGCTTCTACTATTTATTTGACATTTTATTGTATTTCTCCTACTGATTTGTCCTGTGAGCAGTCGGCCAGCCCTAGAGGCAGTCAGCCAACTCATTGAGGCACTATATAAAGAGTTCCCCTTTATTCACTTCTTCATCCAGTCCACTTGCACATAGTTCAAAATCCAGTTGCTCTGGCAATTGCCATTGTAAAGTTGTATTGCTGTTATAAAAGGTGATCTTGTCCAACTCTCTCTATCTCCTTTGCACTCGCTCATATGTTTACTATTTATGCTTCCACCTCTGCTTTCTCCTTCATGGTATCATACGCTTAGGTCTAGGGCTGCTCCAAACCTTGCAAATCTACCCACTTCTTGTATGCATTTTGTCTCCATCACTTCTTGGCTACAGATCAGCCCATACACAATTGCTGCATTTTCAGTACCTTGCTGCATTTCTGGTCTAGCCCTCTTTGTTGTCGGCCAGCCCTGCTATTGTTTACTCTATAGAGGCAGATCTTGAAGTGTTTTGGCTACATTTTCTCCCATAAAGGCTATCCAGCCAGTTTTGGTGGCTGTGTTTTCTTCTACATAGGCAAACGGTGGAGTTGTGGCTGTGTTTTCAGCACCAGCATTAGATTTGGTGAGTTCTCTTGCATGTGGAGTTGCCAGAAAAGTGGCTGTACATTTTCTTATTCCTCCACGAGTCCTTGCCCTTCCGGTAGGAGGTTCCCGATGGATTTTGGACTGTTTTACTACTGTCCTACCTCTTTCTCTCTATGGTTTGAGAGGGGGCTGATTGTTCCTGGTGCCTCACTTTGTTGGAAAGCACTTGAGAGAAGTGTTTGAGAGATGAGATTTGTTCTTTGCTGCTGTGGATAGGCTCCCCCCTGTAATAACGAACAAAGATGACAAGTTGAAAGGACCCAACTATGCTCATTGGAAGCTTCAGATGTGAGTCTGGTTCATCCACAAGGGTTTGTGGGACGTTGTTTAGGTCACTGAAAGGAAGCCCAAGCATCTTCAAAACTCCAGGAGGTGGACTCAAGATCAAGAGGATGAATTTGATGTGGAATTACAAGACTAGGAGAATCGGGACTTGAAGGCGTATTTTGTGCTTATGCAGACCATCACCGAGGAGGTCTCACCGACAGTGCAAACTCTCTCCATTGCTCATCAAGTATGGTCAAAGTTGGAGGATCTCTTTGCATGAGATTAATCAATGAGGGTAGTTACCTTGTAGGGGTAGCTCTACGGCTTGTTATTTCCTGAAGGAAATACAATGCAGTCTTTCCTTATGAAGGCCAAGGTTATCCATGACTAGTTACTGGCTATGGGTGCTACTTTGTCTTTTTCTCAACTGTGGCTGCTCTTATCCTCACCAAGCTTCTTCCAGACTATGATGTGATTTCTCAATATTTGTGGTACTAGGTCACATCCACTCAATGGGATTTTGATGATCTTAGCTCCTACTTTTGGAGGAGGAGTCCATTCTCATCTCATAAGTTAAGTTGAAGGTGTGAGTCCAATAGTTCTGACCAGGCACTTTCCTCAGTTCAAAGGAAAGGTCAAAGTCCTTGTTTCTCTTGTAAGAAAAGAGGACATCTGTCCAAGGATTGTTTGTCCAAGAAGAAGAACAAGACCAAGGGAAAGGCTTCATCTTAGAGAAAAGGTGAAGACACGACACAGGATAGTGATACAGATTCTAGTACCACTTCTAGGGCTCCCAAGGCGCTTCCGACTCAGGAGACCCCAGATGGTGTGCTTCTCTAGTACACATGCAGTGCCCCCCATGTGCTTCCAGCCAAAAGAGGCTTGTGGGTGGGAGAGGGGGCTGATTACAGCTCCACTTCTTGGTGCATGGGGACTATGATTCGGAGTTCCAAGCATTAGACATCTGGCAGGACATGGTTATCTTTGGTACAATAAAGATTATGAACTGGATCTATTCCAAGTTCATTGTTTGAGGCCTTTGGGATGTGATGTGTTCCGTCCACTATTGGGGAATAGGGGCGTGGTGTGTCTAGTAGCTCATCATCTATTTTTGGAGTTCACTGCACACTTGTGTGGGAATTCGTGGTGGCCAAGAAAAGTTCCTTTTTGTTCATGGTGTCATCTTGTTTCGAGGAAACAGATTGGAGTGTGCTCTCTCCGAGAGGTGATTCCAGTATTCACCCCGCCGGTGTTGGAGGGTCCATGGTTGCATCTTCATCAACTTATCTTCTTCCGACTCTTGCACACTATCAGCTGTAGAGGGGGTGCTAGAATTGTGCATCTCAGTATTATGGGGTTTCTACTATTTATCTAACATTTTATTGTATTTCTCCTATTTATTTATCATGTGAGCAGTCGGCCAGCTTACTGAGGCACTATATAAGGAGTTCCCCTTTATTCACTTCTTCATCCAATCCACTTGCACATAGTTCAACATCCAGTTACTTGGCCATTGCCATTGTAAAGCTTTACTGCTGCTATAAAAGGTGATCTTGTCCAACTCTCTATATCTCCTTTGCACTCTCTCATATGTTTACTGTTTATGTTTTGCTTGTGATTTCTCCTTCAACAAGCACATAACGGATTAGAATGTTGGAAACTACCTCATAAGGGTGACATAGCATGCAAACTAGCCCAAATTCATATGAAACCATAAATATTTAATTAAAACACTAATTAATTTTTATTTATCAATTCAATTATATCATAATTTAAACATTATCTTAGCTATTGTAAAACATTTATCTAACTAATATTATCTAACTAGTGTAAATAAAACAACTAACTAATTTTATTTATTATATTAATTTTAGCTTTATACATTAAAATATTATCTAACTAATGTAAAAATATTATCTAACTAATATAAAAAACACGATCCAAAATGGTCTCAATGGCCCATCTTGGAACCAAAGTGTACACACTAGAACCAAAGTGCACACACTAGAGCCAAAGTACACACATAGAACCAAACACACACATAAAAAAAAAGAGGAGAGATTGTGCCTCGTTCAACTCTCTCTCTCTCTCTCTCTCTCCAAAGTAAGAGAATAAGATTCTCTATTTGAACTAATATACACAAATAATTTGTATAAATGTACTATTTATTATAACATAGAATAATTTGCATAAATATATTATTTGAGCCAAATATTGCAACATAGGTAAAGTCTACAAAAGAAAATTTACAAGTTATGGCTTATGAAGAGACAATCAAGCTTCCTTTGTTTCATGTGATATGAGTGAAGATAAAGATTATACATTTTGACTTTGTTTATTATTGAGGCTTTCTCATTATATCTTGTGTATACAATGTACACTCATTTTGAGGGGTGAGTTACCTAACGTCAGGGGAAGTGGTAATAGTTTAGCAACTTTGGTTTGCAAGTGCACACTTAGTATGAGGGGTGAGTTGTTTCACTTTAGTGGAAGTGGTAACAATTTAGCAACTTTGTTTTACAAGTGCACATTTAGCATGAGGGGTGAGTTGTCCAACTTTTGGAAGTGGTAACAATTTAGCAACTTTGTTTTTCAAGTGTACACTCAATATATGAGGAGTGAGTTTTTTTACTTTAGTGGAAGTGGTAACAATTTAGT
Source organism: Cibotium barometz (assembly GCF_041138505.1). Taxonomy (NCBI): domain Eukaryota; kingdom Viridiplantae; phylum Streptophyta; class Polypodiopsida; order Cyatheales; family Cibotiaceae; genus Cibotium; species Cibotium barometz. The sequence continues at coordinate 38,257,380 of NC_141101.1, read as the reverse complement.
AGCTTTTTTTGTAAGTACACACTCAATATATGAGGATTGAGTTTTTTTTAGTTTAGTGGAAGTGGTAACAATTTAGCACCTTTGGAAATTTAATGGAAGTGGTATTAATTTAGCAACTTTGTTTTATAAGTACACACTCAGCATGAGGGGTGAGTTCTTTACAAGTTCACACTCAGTATGAGGGGTGGTTCCTTTGACTTTAGTGGAAGTGGTAACAATTTCCCAACTTTAGTGGAAGTAACCATCATTGATGATGGTCTAGTTTGAGAAACTCTATCTTTCTCCCTACTTGGCTATTTGGCTCATGGGGGAGATTGCTAGAGATATATCATAATTTTGCCATGTAATGTGTGGATGAATTATCTAGAGTGTTTTAGAAGTGTTTAGTGGTGGGATAGATGCTAACATGAGCATAGAAGTTGCTGAAAGAGAGACTCCATACAAAAGAGATTAATCTGATCTATTTCAGTACACATGATAATGTGGTAGATCTTTTCACTAAAGCCTTATCATGTGAAACGTTTAAGGCCTTTTGCAAAGCTTTCGGCCTCCTCCCTCTCAAATACTAATCTATAATCTATGTAAACCTCACATTTATATTACAGGGGGGTTTGTCAAATATTTGGTAGTACTTCACCTTAAGATTATGCACTTATGCCATGGGCACTTTTGTCCCACTGGTGGATTTTTTTCACATTGTGGGACCCCTTGTCCCCTCCGTGATGCCCCCTCCGAGGGCACTGGCGGTGGAAGCAGCATCAGCCTCTTATATGTGGGGCAGGGATCCACACTCGACGCCTCGCCCACAGATATCCAGACAAGAGACTAGCCCGGTGGTTCCTCCGAAACCGAACCTGGAAAAACTTCCCTCGCCCGGAAGACACGGGTGATTCCGCTAGGAAAATCATCTAACAGGAGAATTGATCTAACGAGTCAAAGTCTTAACTAAAACTAATCCGACTGAACCCAAAAGTCACATGGCCAAATCAAGGAAGAGACTTGCACTTGGTCCATAGAATCACCACTTTTTTCCCCTTTTTTCGAGGCACTGCCCGGCTGATTTCCTCCCATAGAACAAGGGTCTTTCTAGGACTTAATCTAACTAACATAACTTAATCGTAACTATTTGTATTGCAGCAAGAATCCCCTAATCCAGCCTTAGCTAATCGTCCAACCACTGTATTGGTGGGATTCCTTTATAAAAAGTTGGTTATGTTTTGCCCGGGTACCGGAGGAAAAGAGTTCCCAAGCCCCCCTAGCCGGCGCTTCAAGCAAAATTCAAGGTAGTTATACCACTTACACACCCAATATGAAATTGCCATTTTAACAGATTTGGTTGTCTTTAAAACAATCTTTCAATGAAATCATAGTATTACTGATCATAATCCTCCAAAATATTGAGTCCATTGATTTACAAAATATACTATCCTGACTCTCCATGACCAACTAGTCAACCAATGAGATCCAATATCAAAATTCAGCTCACAAAAGTAATTCTTTTTAGTTCATCTGTATCTTCCTCGACGTATGCATGGGTGTCCTAGCAACCGCGAGCCTGTGCATCACCTAGTCAGAACCCTCTAGGATCTTACTTAGGTGTCCTAGCACTTCACTCAAGGACTGCTTTGTAAGATTCCTCCCTCCAACTTTTGAGGTGTAAAGGTGTAAGAACCTCCCCTTCTATTTTTGTAATTATTCCACTCTCTGAAATAGGAGAAAGATCTTGTTTTACCCTATTTTAGCCTAGAGAGAGAAAATGTCTAGAGAGAGATAATCCAAACTTGAGATATCTTTGGATATAAAAATACTCTTACTATCTAAATGCTTTCCCTTGAAACAAAAGTTCAAAATGAACTTTCCAATGTGCATTAGGAATCAATTAAAAATGATATAAGGGACCTTAGCCTAAGGGTCTAGATTTTTAGAAATTTCTGGATTATGGTCCAATTAAGGTTCCTATGGGCCAATAGGATTAATCCAAGTGTTGGGATGAGATAAATTCAAAGAATTAAAAAAAAACCCAAAAATGAGTAAATGCTCACATAAGATGAAGAGTTGACTGAGTATAAGGTTTATTAGTTAAAAATCAAGAGATATTACTAAAAAATGAGATATTTTAGAGAAATGATGAATTTTTGACACCTTGGTAAGGAGGGGGAGACCTTTGAGGTAGACGCCTCCTTCACATGTGTGGGAAGGTTTTTTAATTCAAAAAAATTGTGATATGTTTATCTCTCCTCTCTCCTGAATCAAACTGGATCAAAATGGGAGCTAAACTGGTCCAAATCTTGTCCAAATTTAGCCAAACTAAAGCTGAAAAGTTCTAGAACTTTGTTAGACTCGGTTAGTGACCTCCCTCACCTATAAATTGACCCTCATTATTTTGTATTCTCATCTGTGAACTATACCATGCCAGTATTACATTAAAATAATGATATTTTCTATTATCCCTTAAAAATCCTCTAGTTTTGGAGAACTTGGAGCTTCTCTCTCTCTTCAACAATGCTTGGAGATTTCTTCTTAACATACTAAACCAATTGATTGGTTGGGGGATTCCTTCTAAGATAAAGAAGCAAGCCAAATCTAGAGGTAAGAAGTAGTTTCATGGTTTCATTAATATTCTCAACAAAAGATTTCACTTCTCAACCCCTCTCAAGCTTGAGAAGTTTCAAATTAATTGTTTTCAATGCAAATCAAGCTTTCTATAAGAATTCTAATGATTGATCACAAAAAAGTTAATCTTTATGCTTAATTAGAATGCTTTTTATGTATCTCTCTCTCTCTCTCTCTCTCTCTCCCAAAAGAATAGTTATTTCTATGACTATGTCTTTAGCAAATGAATGCTTCTCATTGATAAATTCTTAATTCAAAATCAATCTCTAAGCTTGTTAAGCTAGAGGTTAAGAAAATGGCTTTTTATGCCTTTATGTTAATAAAATTATGGTAAATTTATGATTTAATTCCATAATTTGGATTTAAGATTAAGGATAGTTCTTCTATCCTAATTGTATTACAAAGTCTTAATCTTTTTAAAAAAAGTAAAAATTATAAGTAGAATTTTCAGCTTACATGGAGTTTTGTGAGCTTTCCTTTGGCTTGAGGGATTGAGGCTTCTACTCTTGTTTGGATCAAGAGTGGCCACCAATTCTTTTGGAGAGGATTTAGTCAAAAACAATTGAATTAGTGAATTCAATGTATTTGGCTCTAGGAAGGAGTAGAGTAACAGTGCATAAACACTATTAAGCTTTTAGAAAGGGGGAGACTTCTATTTATAGGAAAAACGGTGAGCCTCAAACCAAGAAAATTGATTCTAAAATTTTCCAGATTAGTTTGGTCAATTTTTGACCATTTTTGGGTCAGTTCAACTTACTTTTTGGAACTAGACTTAAAATAGGAGAAAGGAGAGATGAAATATCTCATTTTATTGATTTAAAATGGGGAGTAATGAGATGAGAAAAAAGGTGCCTCCTTCATGAGGGGGAATCCCCACTCTGAGAGGTGTCAAAAATCAGTTTTTTAACTATTTTCTTTGGTTCTTAGTCCACTCTTCATCTTATGTGAGTATTTACTCATTTTTGGGACGTTTTTCTTTATTTCTTCAATTTATCTCCTCCCTACATTTGGATTAATCTTATTTGTCCCTCAAAACCTTAATCTAAAATTTTTAGAAAATCTAGACCCTAGGGCTAAGGTCTTTTGAGCAGATTATAATTTATTTCTAATGCACCTTAGAAAATTATTTTTAAACTTTTATTTCGGGGGATTTTATTTTAATAAGAAAGGATATTTTTCCATCCAAAGATATCTAAAAATTGAGTTATCTCTCTCTAGAATATTTTCTCTCTCTAGGCCAAAATAGGTAGAAACAAGATCTTTTATTATTATGAAAAGGGTATTGATTACAAGGAAAGAAACTGGACATCTTGAGGGGCCGGGGAGGAATCTTACATTCTCTTCCACTTGAAAAACGCGAGATGTCCTTATCTCAAAAACTGGGGGTAATCATGCATCAGTTCGGTTTCTTTCTCCCAGGTGGCATCTTCAAAAGGATAGAACTTCCATTTGACTAATAATTCTCTTAGAATTCTGGTCCTGAGAAACTTCTCTCGAACATCAAGGATTTCTTCAGGTTGGAGTTCCATCAGCCCTTGGGTTAAAGAAGTTAAGAGTTCATCATTAAGCACATGATTCGGGCTCAGTACATACTTCTTAAGTAGGCTAACATGAAATACATTATGTACTTTGAGATGAGGAGTTAGAAGAAGTTCATAGGCTAAGTCACCTACTTTCTTTGTAATCAGATATGGCCCACAGTATCTGCGAGATAACTTCTTGTACTTCCCAAGAGATAGAGAACTTCTTTTGGGGCGTGCTTGAATGAAGACCATATCTGCTTCTTTGAATTTTCTATCTGACCTCTTCTTATCTGCATACTGCTTCTGTCTATCCTGGGCAGCTCTTAAATCTTTACGGATTGACTGCATTGCTGCTCCATGTCGTCAAGCATCTGTCTGGACATCTCAACCCTAATTAATGGGTCGGACCAAGTTAATGGTGTTAGGCATTCTTGTCCATACAAAGCTTTAAAGGGCTCATCCCGATGCTTTGGTGATAAGAGGCATTGTAGGCAAACTCGACTAGGTGCAGATAGCTTAGCCACTCTGCCCACAGCATGACTGAGGTATATCTTTGATTACTTGGTTCACCCTTTCTGTTTGACCATTTGTCTCGGGGTGGTAATAAGCTATGCTGCTGAGATCCAAGAAAGTTCCTACTACTTTGAAAAATGCAATCCAGAATCTTGACATGAACTTGGGATCTTGATCACTTACTATTCTCCTGGGTAGGCCATGCAATCTAAAGATTTCCTTGAGGAACACTCTGGTCACATCCACTGCAGTGTAGGTTTCTTTTACTGGAATGAGATGGGCAACTTTGGTTAGTTTATCAACTACCACGAAGATGGAGTTGTAACCTGATTGCACTGAAGGTAGTCCAGTAATAAAATCCATACTGATACATTCCCACTTCATCTGAGGGATTTCGGATGTAACTTCCCAGGCATTTTTACTCTCTCAACTTTGACTTTCTGACGAATCAGGAATTGACGTGCATCATTAAGTACATCCTTTTTTTGTCCAGGCCAAAAGAAGCTTTTCTTTACAGACATGTAGGTCTTGATGAAAGCTGGATGTCCTGCAATAAGGCTGTCATGGGCTTCATTCAGAATTTGACCCTTAGTTCCCTCATCATTGGGAATGCATAGCCTGCTATTATAATACATAATTCCATCATCAAGGGTGTACCCTTGAACTCGGTTCAACTCCTGAGGAGTTTTGCTTTCCTGCATAAGTAAGGTAGCAATAGGGCCAAAGAATCTTTCTTGCATGATCTTTTCTCTTGCTTCAATAATCAATGGATTTGACACTACTTGATTGCAAGCAAGGAGGCTTTTCTGCTGAGGGCATCTGCTACCACATTAGGCTTTGCCTGGGCAGTACTTGATCTCAAAATCAAATTCCTGCAGGGTCTGCATCCACCTTCTTTGGCGCATGTTGAGATCCTTTTGAGTGAAGATCCACTTTAAGCTCTGATGATCATCAAAGTGAATCTTCGACCCAGTAGGTAATGTCTCCACAAGTTTAGGGCATATACTACTGAAAGTAGCTCCAGGTCGTGGACAACATAATTTCTCTCATGTGTTTTGAGTTTTTGGGATTCATAGGCCACTGCGTGACCTTCCTGCATGAGTGCACCTCCCAGGGCAAAACCACTGGCATCAGTTACTACCTCAAGGGGTAAATCTCGCAATTTCAAAACAGGATTGGTTACTAAGGTGGTCTTCAGCTTATCAAAAGCGCTTTGACACCTAGCAAACCATTGAAATGGGGTATTCTTCTTGAGAAGATTAGTCAAGAGGGAAACTATGAGAGCATACTTAGATATAAAAATTCTTAAGAGAGGTTGGGCCCCGAGGAATAGGTGGTGGTGGTCCCTCAAGTATTGACTGAGCTTCCCTAATGAGTTGCTGATGTACAGCTAGATTGATCTTCTCCTCTCACGAGGGTTTGGGTATTCTTGAAGCTTATTGGGTAGCTCAGATAAAGCTGCAATGCGATTTCTATGAGCATCAATGATGGCATCTAGAGTCTCATTCACTTTATCCACAAAAACAGAACTCCCAGAACTATCCTCAGTCGTACTAGCCTCATCTTGTTTAGCACTAGGCCCAGGTTGAGGTTGATGTTTCTCATGCACTTCTTGGGATGTAAAAGTTTGATCCCTCATGTTTTGTTTAGAGGCATCTTGAGAACTAGTGGATGCACTTTTAGTTTGCTTGTTTCGGTTCTTCTTCCTCCTAGTGGTCTTTTTTCTATTGGACTGTAGGGTCTTGTCCACTAGATTTGTCTTTGCATCCCTAGTTCGAGGTGTCTCATCAGTTTGTATTTCGGCATTTCGTGTCTGTGATCTAGTCATGACTCTAAGTGGCACGACATTTTCATTCTCAGATGAAGGTGGTGATGGAACTGCCCCTACAAGGTTGAGTGAGACCTTTGGTTGAGAGGTGCCTTCCTCATGTGGTTTCAGCAGACAATCTTTTGGGAAGTGTTCTACACAACACCCTAGACAATATCTTTCAATTGGTGGAAACTGTTGTACTGTTGTATTGGATCGAGATGCTTGCCTTGAGCGATGTGGACAATCACGAGCCCAATGGGGTTCTCCGCAACAGGGGCCCATTGGTTTGGCCTCTACTTTCCTTGGCTGCCATTGACCTGAGGGGCCTGGAGTCCTAGGTTGGTAGCCGCCTAGCAACATCAAAGAGTTTTGTTCCCCTGGCAGTGCTTGGCTTGGGTATGCGAGACTTTCAAAGAGATTTTCTTTGGATGAATATGATGCGTATTCCTCCTCCACATAGCCTGGGTTTACCAATTCTCTACACATATTTGAATTGTCGTAGTCAACAACCCTTACAGGAGCAGTCCCAGGAGCAGGAGGTTGAGCACCAAGAACAGGTCGTGCTTGCTCTCGTGCCATCGGTGGCTTACGTTCAAAATTAGTATACTGTTGATACATTTGTGGAGCCACTCCACCCCTTGGCTGCTCACGCTCCTGTCTCATTCTTGCAATGCGAGTACATTCCTGTGTGGTATGGGTAAAGTTCCAAGCACAGGCTTGGCACCACTTCTTTGTGGGTTGGTTTGTGACTAGAGGAGAAAAGGTATTACATTCCTCTGTTTTATGGTTACCGCCACATGCTCTACAAAGATGAGGACCTGTAGGAAGTACACTCCTCATTCTCTGCTGCTGTGGTTGTGGCTGCATGGGTGGACGATAGGTCTGTCCCAATCTCCTTAGTACTAGGTTAGCTATCTGGTCTGGATTTACTAGTGCGCTAGACCCTGAACTTTGGTCATCACCCCACTGATCTCTAGGTTTCACCTCTGGGCCAGAACCATCTTGGAATTTGAAGTTATCGGTGAAATCCATAGCATCATGGCAACACTCATTGAAACTTGTATGCTTCTTCGCATAGAGATGTGTATGCAGTGTTGAATTTTTGAGTCCTTTTAAGAAGAGACAAATTAATCGACTTTGGGCGGGCTTCTTCGCATAGAGATGTGTATACAGTGTTGAATTTTTGAGTCCTTTTTGAGTCCTTTTAAGAAGAGAGAAATTAATCGACTTTGGGCGGGCTTCTCATCTTCTGGGCAACGATTAATGTACTGCTTCATTCTATTTACACAGTCTCTAACACTCTCATTCTCGCCTTGCTTGAAAGAGTAGATGTGTGCTACCGTGTCATGTTGAATTCCCATCAAGGAAAAAGCAGCAATGAATCTCTCTTCCAAAACTCATAAAGAAGATTTGTCTGAAGCCTCTAGTGCCTGAAACCAAGCAAGGGCCTTTCCCTCAAGAGTGAGTCCAAATCCTTCAATTTGAGTATGCTTATCAGCCACTTGCTCAGCTCGAACTGGTTGCCTAAATGCTGCTACATGGTCATATGGATCTCCCGACCCTTCATACTTTTTTACCAGTTTCTGAAGAGTTGATGGCCTTACTTGTCGTGAATACTCATCACAGGGCCTACGGCCTCTCACTCTCAGTGGGAATTGTTCCTCTCTTTGGAAAGATGGTCCACATGCATCCAAAATTGGTGTGGGTACCCTATTACCAACCTCACCAAACCCTTCCAAAGATCTTGTCACCCGGATTTTAGGAGGTGCATTTATGGGAGGTCGAGTTGGCTCCCCTACCCTCCGATTGTTATAATGAGAAAAATGTTGTTGTGGTGTGACCTGTGGTCGTACATTTGGTGTAGGACTATATCTTGGTGCTAGAGTTGGGCTACTAGCAGTGGTCCACTTTAATGTTGAGGGTCCCTCTCTAGTGAACTCCAAGAAAGGCTGTCTCTCCTGGTTTGGCTGTATTTGTTGAGAACACTTCCATGAATAATGGTTGTCCTTTCCACGTGAGCTCCCGAATCTCTTTCCAATCTAAGGTTCGGTATTCATTGGCCCATTTATCAATTATTCGGTTCATGTGTCCTGCAAGCTTCTCAACTACCACCACCAGTGCTAGAGGAAGATCTAGCTCTGGCAATTTAGTTGTGGCATAATATCCCTCCAAAAAGTCCTTATAGACCTCTTGAAGTGGGTCATCATGTAAGACCTTTGTCACTGGAATTTGTCGCACAAACTCCCATTGGTTCTCAGCCCCCTAATCCATTTTGCTCTTGCCTTTCCTATCCCTTTTCAAATTTAGATCTACAAGAAGTAAATCATCAATGGATGGCTTTGAGGACTGGGCATTGGAGGGTCCAGGCATGTCCGGCTCAATGAGCTAGTCATCTCTAGACTCCCTTGCTCTGGAAAGTTTTGATAAGTCTAAGAACTCGGTTTTAGTGAGCTCCCCTAATTTGTCTACATTCTCTGGATGGTAGGTGACTTCGTAGCGAACACCATCTCCACCCATGTACATGTTACCCTGGTCATTGACTAGAGGTGCTCTATCAAGTTCTGAGAAAATGTCTGCGATCTTAACAAGATACCGTTATTGTGGGTCCCTAAAGATCTCAGCTCCTTGAGCATTCGTGTAGACATATTGGAGTCTCACATTGAGTGTTAACCCCATGGTGTCAGCTTCAAATGGATTAAAAGATCTTGTGGGTGTCCTATTTGGGGCTAAGGGATGACTATTTGACGGCCCTAGATTGTCCATGGACAATGAGCTATTTGTTCTGGAGGAAAGGGTATCGGATTGGGATTCAGAAAGGGTTTCAGCAATATCTGCCAAATTTCCTACCGATTGGGTCCCACTTTCCTGTGTAGGTACTCTAGAAGGTGCCCTAGGCCCTATGGCAGAATCTAGAAGACGTCCCGACCGCAAGTGCATAAGGTCAAAAATTTTTTGGTTTTCTATGTGTTTTTGTTTTTTTTGTTTTGTCTTTGTTTTTATTTTTTTTATTTTTTTATAAATATATATATATATATATGTATATATATATATATATATATATATTACCCTACCTAACCACTAAATGCAACTAAAATGAGTATGTGTGGTGTAACTATCTATCTTATTTTTTATTATTATTTTTTTTAAATGATTTTTTTTAAAATGATTTTATGTTTTTACTTTTTTTTTAAATTAAATTACAAAAATTATGAATCACGCTAAAAAAATACTAATTATGCACAAAGTTACAAAAATTTAAAAAGAAGGTAAGTTACACTAATTATGCAAAAAATTAAAAAAAAATTAAAAATTACAAAATATGCAAAGAATATGGACTCCTAAAAAAACACATAATTTATAGAAACTTTTTTTTAAATACTAATAAATTTCGTACTAATTACACAAAATATGAATCTACTAATTATGCACACAATTTACAGAAATTCTAAAAAAATGCAAGCTACTTTAATTATGCAAAATTTTACAGAAATTTAAAAAATGAACAATGGATTCAAAATACAAACACAAAAATTGTTTTTTTTTCTCCTTTTTTTAAAAAAATAAATTTATTATTTTATGGTTTTTTTTTTCTTTTTTCTTTTTTTTCCCTTTCTTTTTTTCCTATCTCTTTTTTTTTCTCTCTTTTTTTTGAATTTAATGTTTTTTTTTGAAATTTAATATTTATAGTTTTTTTAAAAAATAAAAGCAAAATAATAAATTAAAAAAATAAAAATAAAAAATAAAAAAAATACTAACCTGCGTAACGTTATCTCCTCCAGATTCGTCGCCGCCGCACCCACACGGCTCCTGCAACGCTGGCCGCCTCGCGACTTCAATGCTCGCTTCTGCCAGCCGTCTCTGCTACAGCTGTTTACAGCTTACGGCCTTCACACCATGCTGCAGACGCCTTCGCTTTCACCTGCAACCTCCTCTTCTTCGTGGCCCCTTCGCCTCGCTTACAGTCGCCAACAACCACCTTTTCATCACCGCCTTCTACACCTCCGCCTTCTTCTCCTCGCCTGCTGCTGCGGGTGGTCCGTTGCCTTCGCCTGCAGCTGCTTCTTCAGCCCCCTACGTTGGCCAACCCGCTTCGTCGACTCCCGACCGCTCGGAGATCCCGGGACGGGAGTGGGGGGGGCCGGCCTGATCGTGAGAGCAACGTTCCGGTCCCCGCCTGCCCTGTCAATCAAAAGGCCTGCCCTGCAGGCTCCTTCTTCTTTGGGTGAAGACAAAGGGCACGTATATAGATGATTTAGCGTCCTTCTCTCTCTCGCTCCTTCAAGCGCACGACACGCACGAACTTGCCTTCTTCTTTGGGTGAGGCAGAGACGGTCTCTCTTCAGCAGTTACCTAACCACCACCGCAGCTCTGCCCGCTGCTCTCAAGCCCGCCGCTACCTCCTCGCCTGACTTCTGCTGCTGCGCGCCGTCGCCTCCCACAAGCCTTTCCACCTTCGCTCGGCCACCTTGGCTTTCAGCGTATAAATATATATATATATATATATATATATATATATATATATATATATATATCTATCTATCTATTTCCTTGCTGCGCTTGATGGAGACTCTTCAACGTCAATGTATAAAATATATATATATATATATATATATATATATATATATATATATATATATTTAAAGCTGCCTTCGCTTTCCTTTCAACCGCCCTTCCAACAGTCCTTCGCCCTCCTTTCAACGAATAAATATATATAGAAATATATATATATATATATATTTCTTTTTCTTCACTGCGCCCTATGAAGACGCCTCCCCACACAACTTCACTGCAGCCTCTTTCTGTGTATATGTTTTTTTTTTTAAAAAACCGCCTCCAACACCTCCTACCTACCTCTCGCCAACCCCGTCAAAAATACAAAAACAGAAAGTACTTAAATCTGATTAATGGCGGGATTTCTCTACCGCAATGGGGTTTTAATTTTTTTGCTTCTAATCAAAAAACAGAAAACACACAAGGCGCCCTTGAGATCACACACTCAATGCCCTTGCAAACTCTACTCTAATCTACCCTAATCCACGATTTTGCAATTAATGGAGCACTTAGTATGAAGTAATGGTTAACACCCTTCACTAACTTAGGTGTGCGTTCCCCGGCAGCGGCGCCATTGTTTGGGACATCATAGCATAGCGGAGGCTACACTCCAACCCACACACTTTGTCAATCCGTGAATGCAACCCGGTTAGCACATAGAGGCTATCCCGAATGGGAGAAGAATAGTTAACCACACACTAATGACTTCTAGTCCTACTCAATCCTTCTTCAACACTCAAGCAATCAATCTAACATAATCAACGCATCAAGATTAGGCTACACTTAAGCACCAAAAATGCAACTTATGCAAAGAATCTAACATACAAAGAGCTATCACACAAGCCTCAACTACACATCATTTCATGCACAAGCTTCATCACATGCACTCTACAATTCACAAATCAGATTTTAGCATCAAAACATCATTAAGAAATCTAGATTAGCAAGTGTGTAGACCATAACCTCATATCATTGAAAATGTAGAGAATAGAGAGCACAAGATTGAAGCAAGAATGGAGATGGAGAGCCTTGGGAGAGAACATGAGAAGGAGCTATGGAGCAAGCTCTCTCTATGAGCCTCTCAACCAAATGACCAAAGAGTCCTCCTTTAGCTCTCAAATGGGCCACCTTTTATACAAAAACTCTAGAACTCCCAAAAGTTCCCATGTGGGATTATTGTCAAGCCCTCTCCCACATCCATCTACAACTTGGAATTCTTTACAAGAGCCCTAAGTGTCTTTTTTGTTGCATCCTTGCATTGATCTTCATTTGTCATGCAACAACCCTTGCCCCTTCAATAGCAGCAGCGGCCCATGGTCCCTAACTATGATATACACTCAACTTTGGCTCCTCCCCCACCACTCATTATCTGGCTCCCTCAGTGTACTCCCAATCAACCCCTTGCCTCTTCACCCTTAGTGGCTCCTCCTTGGATGCCTCTAAACTTCCAAAGAATATACCAACCTCACCACCACAACCAAATTGGAGCTACCTTTGCACTCTGGCAAACTGGGCAAGGAGTCAGTACAAAACCCACAATGGGTGCTCGCTACATAGCCCAGGGGTACAAAACCTATTCACAGGGTGCCCAACAATTAAAACAAAAGACCTATGAAGCCATGGCCATACCAACATGAAGCCACGGCCGTACCAAAATTAAAACATGGTCGTACCAAAATGAAGCCACGTCCGTTGTTCCATCCTGCTTGCCACATCCGTTTCCTTGCTAACTAATGAAGCCGTCGTTCCAACCATAAGCCATAGCCGTACCCTGGTGAAGACATGCCTATACCACCTAAAGCCACGACTATACCTACCTTAAGCCACAGCTGTACCCTCCTGAAGACATGGCCACATATTCTTGTGAAGCCATGGTCGTACCTTGGTGAAGACACGCCCATACCTTCCTGTGCCATGCCCATGTCTTTCTTGGAAAACTATAAATACAATGGCCACCACTTCAATCACCTAATGCAGGACATTCTCAGAGAATACTTGGATGATTTTGTTATTGTTTTCTTTGATGATATTCTGATTTACTCAAAGAATGCAGCTGACCCATGAAGCTCACGTCCGAAAAGTTCTTGAGATTCTAAGGAAGCACCAACTCTTTGCAAAAAAGAGCAAATGCACTTTCTCTGTCGACCTTGTTAAATACTTGGGCTTTCTAGTATCCAAAGACGGAATTTCTCCAAATTCCGTAAAATTCCAAGCAGTCATAGATTGGCGTGAACCAAAGACAGTGAAAGAAGTCAGAGGATTCTTGGGATTAACTTGTTAGAAACCATACCGGAAGTATCATCAAGTCGGGAAATGAAAAGTGAGCTCATTTCACAAGCTCATAGCGAAAGGTCTGCACCAATTGACACCCAATTGAAAGGAGGTAATCTGCCACCACCTAGCCTTGTCTTCCCATGCAATGATGAAGTTATTGATGCTAATGAGGACATGGCAAAATGAGATGTGGGCCGCAGTTCATGAGAAAGTTAATGAGAACATGTCTTCTATTAGTTCGCCTCCATTCTCTGAGGTGGATTTTACCAGGGGCACGGAAAACAACTTTAGACGCCCAAGCATCTAGGAGGAAGTTCAAACAATTGTTTCTCCTAGAAGTAAGCACACAATGAAAACCTTACCATCATATCTGGGAGAATATGAGAACTGTTCTCAAACCTTGAGGATACCCTCCATGCATAAAAGGTTGACAAAGGAGAAGGATATGAGTATCGTGCAAGCTATTTTGTCAGCACCAGTGGCTTGTACCTTACCATTGCTTGATTTGATAAAAATTCGACCTAAGTTGTGGAATGATATTGCCACATGTTTGTCAGAGCACGTATTACTACAAAAGGGTCACCATGAGTATACTATACACCCTAAGACAAAGCATGTTATGCCAGTTCCTATCAACAAAGTAGGAAAATTTTGTGAGGACGATCAGGGAAATGCGACCCTCCCATTAGAAGTGCGAAAAGTATCTTCAACTGCAATACTTGATAGTGGTGCAGGAGTGGGCATTGTGACAAGGTCCATTTGGGAAAAGTGGGGCAAACCAGCTATTAGGAGTACCAGGATGTGCTTGCAGCTAGCAGATGGGAGCTTAGAACATCCCCTTGGGCTGCTTGAGAACATATTGGTCACCACATGTGGGATTGAATATGAGCACACCTTTGCAGTAGTGGATTTTGGAAAGCATCCAAACTATGAAGTGATATTGGGTAGACCATTCATGCGACAATTTCAAATGATTCAAGATTGGGGATACAATTATTTATACCTCCGACATGATTCTGTCATCACAAGGGTCAACCTAAGGAATCACTCATATCGTGATGTAACAAGGTCTCCAATAGATGAGTTTGATTCTGCTTCATCTGAGGGTTCAAGAGTTACATTGTCAGACGGGCGAGAAGATCTGTGGATGTGTGGAGCCTCATGTAGGGATTTCAACACTGAGAGACTTAAAGGTAATCGAAGTGTATCAGATGAGGCATACATTCCACAACCCTTCCCTGAGCATTTAATTGATCCACTAGAATGGAGTCATGTCCTTGCAACATTATCGACATGTGCTTTACCGAAGCCAATTCAATTTTGTGACTCAGATGGATATGATATTATTCCTATACGAATGGTACAACCACGTGACCTTCTAGATGATTTGTACTATAGGGATGCATCCACAACAGCACTGCATGTAGAGAAAGTCTCTGCTACTCAACGAGCTTTATCGTGTCAAAAGGGTAATGTTTCTACCTTACACAACCCACTCTCAAAATCTGCTCTTGAAGCTCCAAAACAAATGATGTGGATAATTGATGAGTACTCAAGTGAGGGCCATGGCTGGCATGTTCCAACTACTCTAGTTGCTGCTCAAAGAAGGCCAGGCAAGAAGGAATTATCAATTTGGCTACCCAAAGATGCGTACAAACTTATACCATCTAGTCCAGTTGCTAAGCCTCTTAAGAAGAAAATCTTTTCCAAGTCTAAACCTCAGATCGTTACTCGTTGGGTCCCAAAACATGTTCTTAAAGCACAAGGCTATTATGAGGGGGCAACAGCAATTTGGCTTCCAAAATGCCATGGTTTGCTAGGAGTAAAAGAGTGTTTCAGAAAGATTCCAAAAGCCACCCTTGATTTTCCATATCAGTGGGTGCAAAAGAAATCAACACAAACTCTTCAAGATAGGACAGGTGGCTGTGATAGCACCTACAAATCTACTTGTGTTGATCTTCCTAAAACATGTATTGAAACACCGGTTGTCCCAATTTCTCCTTGTTACACAATTCAACCATCAACTTGTGTACCTAAGACAAGTCCAAATGAGATTCATTTGAGCATAGATTCTAGCATTTCAATGCCTAAATCCTCTTATCTTGCTCAAATTCCAAGACAATTGCTAAAGTTCCCACCTCTTAAAAAGGATATACCTAAAACCAAAGATAAGGCATTAACACTACAATTGAAGCTCTTTGGTAGATCAATGTTTGAATAATGTAGTTCCTTATGCCTTTAGAAGATGTGTTCTTTTTGAGATAATCTTGTTTTTTATTGGAATTGTAATGATGGATATGAGTGATCTAAATTTCAGTGTTCTATATCCAGATAACTCCTGATGGATATTTGGCGAGATACATGTCCACCATGCATTGACCCTGATAGTACTCGACCTGATCATCGCGGGGGTTATAGTGCTCCTCCATTTCAAACTCATTCTAGGTACTTCTATGCTCCCTTAGGTGAAAGTTGCTGAGGGCATCACTTTGTCACATTATTCTATCAACAGCATCACCCATTTCCACATTGTCAAGAGTGTGCACGACTCGTATTAGGAGAAGCTTCACATATTTGTTGGATATGCCGCTCTTACTTTAGACGATATGGCACGGGCTTAATGAAGCAAATTGTGGGAATTACACCCCAATGCCATAATCTTCTTAATGTGAGAATACCAGAGAGAGGACAAAATCAACGTAGATTACCTGAGGAGGTTCAAGCACAACAATGGAGGGATACAAGCTTAAATGACTTGCAACCACCGATCTTGCAAGCCCTCCTTCCCCAAGCCTCAACATGTCAATATTGGATCAATATGAGTACCTATATTGCGCAGTTCCAAAATCGAAATTGTCTGCTTAACCTTCCCATAGAACCAATGCCATATTTTAGTGAGGAAGCACTCCTTCCTCTACCACCTTCTCCAGAGGCCGGTTTTTGTGAGGGGTTATCCCTGCATCCTGAGGAAATTGATACCATCTTTCCAGCAGACGTGGACACGGATCCACCACCAGCGCAAGGGTAAGCACATCGACTCCACAATAAGATCGACAAGCCAGGGCACTTTTCTCCCACTGGGTTTTTTCCCCTCGGCTATATTCGGTGATTGGCACCAATAGCAAATTTTATTCTTTTCTTTTTCTTTTCTTGTTGGTTAATAACCATTTTGCAGAGATCTTAGCTAAACAAGAGCATCAAACACGCCCCAATAGTCCACCTACCGTGCCCACAAATTAGGAAGGGGGGAGACATGCTACGCCTACAAAGTTTAAGGAGGAGCAATCTGCACAAAATCAGCAATGCATCAATGCAAACGAACAACATCAACGGGCACTACAATAGGTGTATTCAAATCTTAATCTTTTGTTCTTTATGTGCTTTTATCTTTTGGATATATGGTTTGCATGTTCACACAATGTTGGCTGGTTTAAGTTTTTGATTAGTTGTTAAAATATGGTGAGTGAATTCTAGATTCTTAGTAAACTTAGTAGAAGATATTTCTATCTAAAGACAGTGTAGGATATATACCTATGGAGTATGCCAAGTTCTTATGCTTTCAAGGTATATTAGTTATCCCTAGTGATAGCTACCTCTTAGGTATGAGCTAGGTGCTAGGAGTAATAAAAATTTATGAAAATATACCCTTAAAATATATATATATATATATACAAAGTGAATTGAGACATGACGTGTCTACAGCCATGAGGAATGCTTGGTAGGACCTGGGGTCGTCTTAGCACCTTGGGGCCGATGCCTTGGTTTCCATGGGGTGAACACTGACGTCTAAAAGCTTCAGAAAAAGACCTTCAAGGAATCTATCGCCTTGATAGATGTTGGTAGGACTCTGGGGTACATTATGGGTCCTCGAGACCGATGCTCTCATCTTCATGGGGGGTACTCCTTATGTCATAAAAGAAAGAAAAAGGGTCTGTCGCCCTTGAGATACTTAGCGGCTTTTAGATTCTCTTGGCGGACGTCTCTTGGCCATTGCTTGGGTCTCTTTGGGATGGAACCTTAATCTTTATCACCTTCTACACACACATTATTTTTTTTAAAAAAAAGAGTTCCAATCACCTTTGCTCATATTTAGGAGTAGGTTTGCCACTTAGGAATAACTGAAAATACTTGTAGGACATTGAGACTGCGGTCATAACCGGCGGTGTACAAGCACACTTGCCTTTGCATAGCACTATCTACCACTTAGTCTCACTTTGACTAGTCTTTACTCACCTATTTTAGTACTCTTTAAAACTTTAATCAGCCTTGCACTTGTATGCTCACGTATGAAATTATCATTGCTGGTTTTTTTCTTTTCTTTTTTTCAATAAAAGGCTTTACTTGTATCCATTGTTTTTTGCAGCTCGTGCTCCTACCGCGCTCGAGGACGTGCGCAAAATAGGAAGGGGGGAGTGTTGCATGACAAATGAAGATCAATGCAAGGATGCAACAAAAAAGACACTTAGGGCTCTTGTAAAGAATTCCAAGTTGTAGATGGATGTGGGAGAGGGCTTGACAATAATCCCACATGGGAACTTTTGGGAGTTCTAGAGTTTTTGTATAAAAGGTGGCCCATTTGAGAGCTAAAGGAGGACTCTTTGGTCATTTGGTTGAGAGGCTCATAGAGAGAGCTTGCTCCATAGCTCCTTCTCATGTGCTCTCCCAAGGCTCTCCATCTCCATTCTTGCTTCAATCTTGTACTCTCTATTCTCTACATTTTCAATGATATGAGGTTATGGTCTACACACTTGCTAATCTAGATTTCTTAATGATGTTTTGATGCTAAAATCTGATTTGTGAATTGTAGAGTGCAGTTGAGTTGGTGAATGGAAAAGCTAATAGGGAAATTCATCTTGTGTTCACTGGTGGAAGTTTGTAAAGGGGGCTAGGTATATTGGCATACATAAAAATGAAATGCTGATAGTACCCAATGTGTCCCATGAAGCATTGGACTCCTTTAAAGTTGGTTGGTGGAAGCTCGTTGGTGGCAGCTCAAGGATGAGCCACACCTTTAAAGTTGGTTGGTGGCATTGGACTCCTTTAAAGTTGGTGGTGGAGGCAGATCAAGGATGAGCCACAAATTGCTATTATCAATGAAGATTTCTTGTTTAGAGACAATATGTCCCAGGATGACTCCATGCCGAACCCAAGATTGGCATTTGAGAGGGTTTAGGGAAATATGGTAGAGCCTATATCTCTCTAGTACCTTTCGTAAACATTTGAGGTGTGCTTTCCACGTGGAATTGACATAAAGTTCATCCATGAAGAATTTAAGGAATTTTTGGAGATAGTGCTTGTAAAATTCCACCCCAGCCTCTCACAATGTCCAGTATCTTCGCCTGTAATTAATCCACTCTTCAGAAATATAAAAGATCTTGTTTTGCCTATTTTGGCCTAAAGAGAGAAAATGTTCTAGAGAGAGGTTATTAAGATTTTGAATATTTTTGGATGAAAAAATATCTCTTCTTATTAAAATAAGTTCCCCTGAATCAGAAGTTCAAAAAGATTTTCAGAAGGTGCATTAGAAATCAAGTATAATCTGTTCAAGAGGCCTTATCCTAGGGGTCCAATTTTTTGAAAAATTTTAAATTGAGGTTTTGAGGGGCCAATCAGATTCATCCAAATGTGTGGAGAAGATAAATAGAAGAACTAAAGAAAACCCCCCAAAAATGTGTAAATACTCACATAAGATGAAGAGTGGACTAAGGACCAAAGGAATTACTAAAAAATGGATTTTTGACACCTCACAATGGGAATTCCCCCCCTCATGAAGGAGGTACCTACTTCACATGTGTGGTGGAGTTTAAAATTATCAAAAATTGAGATATTTCATCTCTCCTCTCTCCTAATTCAAGTCTAGTTCCAAAAAGTAAGCTAAATTGACCTAAAAATGATCAAAATTTGACCAAACTAATTTGGAAAATTCTAGAATCAGTTTGCTTTGTTAGAAGCTCACTTTTTCCTTTAAATACAAGCCTCCCCCTTTGTTGAAGCTTAATAGTGTTTTATACACTGTTACTCTCCTCCACTCTCCAGAGCCAAGAACTATGAATTTCTTAATAATTCATTAGTTTTTGACCTTTTCCTTTTCTAAAGAATTGGTGGCCACTCTTGTTGCAAACAAGAGTAGATCCCTCAAACCATCAAGCCAAAGGAAAGCTCTCAGAAATTTATGTAAGTTAGAGATCTTGCTTTTTCTTTATTCTTTTAATGGTTTTCTAACTTTTGTTATCTTTAAAATGATAATCTGAAGCTATGCCTTGCTGGAAAGGCTTTCCCTCTCTCTCATTCTTAAATTCAGCCCTTCTTTATCCTAGTTAAGTAATCTAATTGTTGGAATTAAAACTTTTCATATTGTTTCTCTTTAAAAAGTGAAATTTGATTAGTTTAGAGTGCTTAAAACCAATTGGGGATAATTTTTAAGTAATTTTAAGTTAGGAAAAATTAAAAAATGGTCAGCCATACAAAGGAGGTTATGGCAAAATTTTCTAAAAATTGGTGAAATAAGTTTTATCTTTTATTATCCAAAAAGAATAACCACCAATTGTGTATTCTAAAAGTGTAATTTTGATTTTATGCATAGAAAGATGCATAAAGAAATTTATTTTTATTTCAAAAGAGTTATTCTTATCAGTTTTCATTTTATGCATAGGAAGATGCATAAAGAAATTTATTTTTATTTCAAAAGAGTTATTCTCATCAATTTTCATTTTATGCATAAGAAGATGCATAAAGAATTTTTTTTTATACCAAAATAGTTATTCTCATCAATTTTCATTTTATGCATAGAAAGCTGCATAAAGAAATTTTCATTTTCAAAAGAGTTATTCTCATCAATTTTGATTTTATGCATAAATAGGTGCATAAAGAATTTATTTTTATTTCAAAAGAGTTATTCTCATCAATTTTGATTTTATGCATAGAAAGGTGCATAAAGAAATTTTTATTTCAAAAGAGTTATTCTCATCAATTTTGATTTTATGCATAAATAGGTGCATAAACAATTTATTTTTATTTCAAAAGAGTTATTCTCATCAATTTTGATTTTATGCATAGAATGATGCATAAAGAAATTTATTTTTATTTCAAAAGAGTTATTCTCATTAAAATTGAATTTATTCTCAGAGAGATGCATAAAAGATTTATTTTTATTTTCAAAGTATTATTCTCCTTAAAATTGAAATTATGCATAAATAGATGTGTAAAGAATCTTTATATAAAAAAAATAAGGATTCTCTTGTATTCTAAGAACGGATGTGATGAGATGGGATGTGAATTAGATATATGAGAATGAATAGAGAATAGATGTGATGAAAATTGAAGTAATGAGAATGAGTAGATGTGATGAGAGGTAAAGAGATGTGATGAGATGGGATGTGAATCAGATAGATGGGAATGGATGGATGGATGGATGTGGATGTATATATGAGATGGATGGATGGATGTGGATGTATGTGAAGAATAGAAGTGGATGTATGTTAAAGAATGGATGTGGATGAGTGTATGTGAAAGGATAGATGTGGATGTGTATGTGATAAATATGGACGTGGATGTATGTGAAAGGATAGATGTAGATGTGTATGTGTATGTGATAAGTATGGATGTGGATGTATGTGAAAGGATAGATGTGGATGTGGATGTGTATGTGATAAGTATGGATGTGGATGTATGTGGGAGAATATATGTGGATGTAAATGTGATGAATATGAACGAGAATTGAAGCGATGAGATGTGAAGTAAATTGGATAGATATGAATGATAAGGGATGTGAATGAATGATATAGGATGTGAATGAATGTGATAGCATATGAATCGGGATATGAATGAATGATATAAGATGTGAATGAATGATAAGGGATGTGAGTGGATGTGATGTGATGTGAATCGAGATGTGAATGAATGATATAAGATGTGAATGAATGATAAGGGATGTGATGTGATGTGAATTGGGATGTGAATGAATGGTATAGGATGTGAATGAATGATAAGGGATGTGAATGGGGATGTGAATGAATGATAAGGGATGTGAATGTGGATGTGATGTGATGTGAATCGAGATGTGAATGAATGATATAAGATGTGAATGAATGATAAGGGATGTGAATTGGGATGTGAATGAATGGTATAGGATGTGAATGAATGATAAGGGATGTGAATGGATGTGATGTGATGTGAATCGAGATGTGAATGAATGATAAGGGATGTGAATCGAGATGTGAATGAATGATAAGGGATGTGATGTGAATCGAGATGTGAATGAATGATAAGGGATGTGAATGGATGTGATGTGATGTGAATCGAAATGTGAATGAACGATAAGGGACATGAATGAATGTGTTAGCATGTGAATCAGGATGTGAATGAATGAGATGTGATGTGAAATGAATGTGATAAGATGCGATGTAAATCGGATAGATGTTAATGTATGTGAAGTGATGAGATACATGGGTAGATGCAAGTGGATGAAATCTGATGAGGAACAATGAGGAAATAAGTGATGAGAGAGAAAAAGATGTGATTACATGAGAATGGGAATGCTTATGAAATGAGGTGGGTTGATGTGCATGGATGTTTCAATGATGTGGATTGACGTGTGCATTGATGTGGATGGATGTATGGAAGATATAGATGGATGTGTGGATAATGTAGATTGATGTGGATTGGTGTGTGTATGATGAGTGAATGATGTGGATGATGTGGATGGATGTATGGATAATGTGGATAGATGTGCATGGATGTTGGAATGATGTGGATTGACGTGTGGGTTGATGTGGATGGATGTATGGATGATGTGGATTGATGTGTGGATGATGCGATTGGATGTGATTTGATGTAGGAATGATGTGATGTGATAGGAATCGATGATGAACATAAAATTGTGGTAAGATGAAAAAAAGATGGGGTCTAATGTGAAAGGATGCGGAGTAATGAGAAAAGATAGAAATATTGTTGGAACTGTATTTGTTTGTGAAATCTATTTTTTAAATGACTATTTTATGTCACGAATGTTGGGAAAGCATTTTGACCGTCTTGTGAATGAGGTCGTGGAGACCTATCTGTTAAAGTTGCAATTGCTGGGATGGAGAGTCATCGGAGGACGTCTCGCGTAGCAAGGTCGGCCGAGGTCTTGACCAGCCTCGGTTTGATTAAATGGTGAGCTTCTGGTACAGTGGATGAGGGACCAAGGAAGCAGCCTATGAGTGAGGCGCTAGGTGACCTGCGAAGGATCCTAGAGGGTGCTGACCATACAGTGCTCGGGCTCTGGGTCGGTGAAGATACCCACGAGTACGTCGGGGAAGATATTGGAACAAGAAGTAAGAGTTTTTTTCTGAATTCGGGAATGGATCTGGTTGATTGACCTTGCTTGTCCTCAACGGATGAGCCCATGGCTCTTTTATATGGATCTGTTGGTTGATCTTGCTGATCTTCAACGGAGATTCCATCTGGATATTTTTATGTGATTATATTGTCGGGTACTATGAGCTAGGAACTATTGAAAAGGCTCTTGAGTGAATAGGTGGTGAGCGTTCTGGTTGCCAATGATGCCATAGGTACACCGATGAAGGAAGGAATTGGAAATTAGGATTCAACTGGATGATTAGAGGATTATGATCAGTAAACCTATGGTTTCATTAAATGATTGTTTTAAAGATTGTTGAATCTGTGAAAAAGGCAAGGTCATATTGGGTGTGTAAGTGGTGTGACTAGTTTTATGTTTGCATGAATATTCGAATATAAGGAACCCCAGAATCAGTTGGATCTTAAGGGAAAGAGTTGTCCTCTAGTTTGTGAGATGAGGACATCTCGCGTTTCTTAAGTGGGGTAGGATGTAAGATTCCTCCCCCCAGCTTTTCAGGTGTATAGGTGTAAGAACCTCCCCTTCTGATATTGTAATTATTCCCCCCTCTAAAATAAAAGAAAGATTCTGTTTTATCCTGTTTTAATCTAGAGAGAGAAAATGTCTAGAGAGAGGTAGTCCAAAATTGAGATATTTTTTGATATAAAAATCCTCCTAGTGTCTAAAATGGTTTCCCCTGAAACCGAAATTCAAAAAGAACTTTCCAATGTGCAATTGGAATTAATTAGAAATGGGTATAAAGGACCTTAGCCTAAGGATCTAGATTTTCAAAAAAAATTAGATTATGGTCCAATTAAGGTTCCTGTGGGCCAATAGGATCAATCCAAGTGTGGGGAGGAGATAAATCCAATTTATAAAAGAAAAATACCCAAAAATGAGCAAATGCCCACATAAGATGAAGACTTGACTGAGTACAAGGTTTATTAGTAAAAAAACTATGAGTATTACTAAAACAAAATGAGATATTTTGGGTATAATGATTCATTTTTGACACATGTGTAAGGAAAAGGGGGCCCTTCAAGGAGATGCCTATTTCACATGTGTGGTGGAGTTTTAAACTCAAAAATATTGTGATATTTTTATCTCTCCTCTCTCTTGGATCAAACCAGATCAAAAGGGAACCAAACTAGGTCCAAATCTTGTCCAAATTCAACCAAACTGAACCTGGAAAATTCTAAAAATGAGTTGGACTTGGTTAGAGGCCCCCCTCACCTATAAATAGATGCTTATCCCTTTGTGAAAAAATATGAGAACTATACTATGCCAGTATTATGCTAAAAAAAATAATATTTTCTATTATCCTCTAAAAACCTCTACAAAATTGAAGAGATTGGAGCTTCTCTCTCTCTTCAATCTTCCTTGGTGACTCCTACAACATACCAAACCAATTGATTGGTTGGGGGTCTCTACTGTGATCAAAGAATCACGTAAATTAGAAGGTAAAGTGTGGATTATTGTCCTTTTCTTTCTAAAACTCCAAATGCTTCTCTTCTCAACCCCTCTCAATCTTGAGAAGCTTTAATTTGAATGGCTTTTGATTACTATTGAAGTTCTTTTATGAATTGTAATAAAGAAACACATAAATTTTCATTTATGCTTAATTTTAATGGTTTTTAAGCCATTTTCTCTCTCCCCCCAAAGAAAGGTCATTCCTATGACCTATTCTCAATCCAAATGAAGCTTCTCATGAAGCATTTCTCTAATCCAAAAGTAATTTCTATGCTTGTCTAATTGGAGGTCAAAAATAATGGTTTTTTAATGCTTTTATGATATTTATTTCATAGAGAAATTATGAATCAATCCAGAATTGGATAATGATCCAATTAGTGGTCATTCTAATCATATCAATAATATTAAACTTCATTCTTTCAATTAAATTGAGAATTATCAGTAATAGCAGCACCAGAGCTATGGTAAAATTTTTGTAAAATAAACACATAAAATATTTATATTCATAACATGAAAATATGACTTCCTACCATATTCTAGGAATTATCATCCTAGATTAATTGAATGATTCTCATTGAAATCATGGAGAAATTAATTTTTATGTTTATACTTAATTAATAAATTAAGAAAAAGAGGAATTCTAGTAAAGTTTTTTTATGTTAAAAGAGTAATCCCCATGATAATGGAAATCCATGTATTCCAAAGAATTAAGAGAAAAAAATTGGAATACTAATATAATGTATATTTTATGTAAAAATTAAAGAAAGATTTTAGTTAAATTTATCTTTTTGCATAGATAAATTTATATGATGAAAGAGGAATTCCCACCATATTGGAATTCAAATAATTAAATAAGGAAAGTGTAATTCCTAGTGTAAAGAAATTAATGAAGATTTTTATTTAATTTTTAAGAGAAAATTTAGTTAAATTTATCTTTTTGCATAGATAAGTTTAAATGATAAAAGAGGAATTCCCACTACATTTGGAATTCCACAATTGGATGGGAAAAGAGAAATTCCCATCACATTGGAATTATTGGATAATTCATTTAAATTTAAAGATGAATTTTTAGATTATTTTATTTATCTATGAGAAATAATTAATTCCTATTACATTTGGAATTCCTTCATTTGGATGGGAAAAGCGAAATTCCTAGTATATTGGAATTATGGGATAATTTATTTAAATTCAAAGATGAATTTTTAGATAAATTTATTTATCTATGAGAAATATTTAAATGTCAAAAGATGAATTCTTATGACATTTGGAATTCCATCATTTAGACGAGCAAAGAGAAATTTCTAGCGTATCGAAATAATGGATATTTTAATTTAGATAAATCTATTTTATGAGAAATAATTGATGAGAAAAGAGAAATTTCCATGACATTGGAATGTAAATAATTAAATGCAAAAAGAGAAATTCCCATGGTAATTGGGATCCAAGAAATTAAATGGGAAGAAGAGGAATTTTTAGTATAATTCGATTTACGATTATTTACCAAAAGTGAAAATATAGGTAGAATTGATTTCTACAAATCCCATGAATTCTTTTATTCAAAAGAAGAATATTGAATATAATTCAATTGAGGAATTGAGAAGGAATATGGAAATAGTTGTCAAAAAAAGAATCTTTATTTGGCCAAGCAATTAATAAAATTTTAGAAAAAGTCCTATTATCGATATGAATCTAAAAAAAGCTATTAAATGGGAATAGCATCTATATGGGATGTGATAATATGTAAATGGGATGCGATAAGATGTGTATGTGGATATGGATGTAGATGTATGGATGTGGATGTGTATGTGGATATGGATGTAGATGTATGGATGTGGATATGGATGTGGTGTATGGATGTGGATGTGTTTGTGGATATGGATGTAGATGTATGGATGTGGATATGGATGTGGATGTATGGATGTGGATGTGGATGTGGATGTAGATGTATGGATGTGGATATGGATATGGATGTGGATGTATGGATGTATGGATGTGGATGTGGATGTGTATGTGGATATGGATGTAAATGTATGGATGTGGATATGGACATGGATGTGGATGTATGGATGTGGATATGGATATGAAAGTATGAATGTGAATGTGGATGTGGATGTGGATGTGGATGTGGATGTATGGATGTGGATATGGATGTGGATGTGTATGTGGATATGGATGTAGATGTATGGATGTGGATGTGGGTGTGTGGATGTATGGATGTATATGTGGATGTGGATGTATGGATGTGTATGTGTATGTGTATGTGTATGTGGATATGGATGTAGATGTATGGATGTGTATATGGATGTGGATGTATGGATGTGGATGTGTATGTGGATATGGATGTAGATGTATGGATGTGAATATGGATGTGGATGTGGATGTGGATGTGGATGTGGATGTGGATGTATGGATGTATGGATGTGGATGTATGGATGTGAAAGAATGAATGTGGATGTGTATGTGGAAGAATGGATGTGGATGTATAGATGTGGATGTGTATGTGGATGTATGAATGCGGATGTGTATGTGAAGAATGGATGTGGATGTGAATGTGTACATGGAAGAGTGGAAGTACGAATTTATGAAGTAACAGTAAAAGGTTGGAATTATGTGATGAAATTCATACAAATTGATATTCAAACTGAAATTCGTAAATTGGTAATTGGGTCTTCAGATGGAAGTACCGCAATTGTATAGAATCCCTGACTTGCTTGAGGCCTAGACATGATAGTATTTACCTTATAATTCCAAGGACTGTGTGACTACCCGTATATACCGAGAGTAAACTATAGCTCTTTACTGGCAGTGTATACGAGTAAATTTA
Organism: Cibotium barometz; assembly: GCF_041138505.1. Lineage (NCBI taxonomy): Eukaryota > Viridiplantae > Streptophyta > Polypodiopsida > Cyatheales > Cibotiaceae > Cibotium > Cibotium barometz. The sequence goes on along the minus strand of NC_141101.1, from coordinate 38,230,465 downwards.
AGACCTTGAAATTATAAGCAAAAATGTTATCCAGATGATGAATTCGAATGTGGTTGGTATGATTTTAAAATTCTGGTTGTGAATTGATGAATTGATTTGGATCCTGATTGGAAAAAGATGATTCCTGGATTTTGGTTGAAAAGTGATAAGCTGAGCAAAACCATAATGAGGATAAATGGGACAAGTCCCTGTGATAATGTTCGTAACTGGAATGATAATAATGACCTCAGCAAATCACTATGAGATTAGTGGATTGTGCTGTCAGATTGCTACTGTTAACACTTGACCCGGTGGATCAAGCTAATAGGATGACAAATTGAGAACTTGCTTGACTGAAATTCCGGTGGAGGAATGTTCAGAAAGAAATTTTTCGGTCTAATGGACTATTAGTGTTAAAGTTATCAATGATATGATCTGAATGAATTGTTATTTAATGATGAGTTCTATATAAGGGATATTTATCCCAGGATTCTGTTGGATTGACCAGAATATAAGGAACCCCAGAATCAATTGGATCTTAAGGGAAAGAGTTGTCCTCTAGTTTGCGAGACGAGATGAGGACATCTAGCGTTTCTTAAGTGGGGTAGGATGTAAGATTCCTCCCCCCCAGTTTTTGAAGTGTACAAGTGTAAGAACCTCCCCTTTTGATATTGTAATTATTCCCCCCTCTAAAATAAAAGAAAGATTCTATTTTATCCTATTTTGACCTAGAGAGAGAAAATATCTAGAGAGAGGTAGTCCAAAATTGAGATATTTTTTGATATAAAAATCCTCCTAGTGTCTAAAATGGTTTCCCCTGAAATAGAAATTCAAAAAGAACTTTCCAATGTGCAATTGGAATTAATTAGAAATGGGTATAAAGGACCTTAGCCTAAGGGTCTAGATTTTCAGAAATTTTTAGATTATGGTCCAATTAAGGTTCCTATGGGCCAATAGGATCAATCCAAGTGTGGGGAGGAGATAAATCCAATTTATAAAAAAAAATACCCAAAAATGAGTAAATGCCCACATAAGATGAAGACTTGACTGAGTATAAGGTTTATTAGTAAAGAACTATGAGTATTACTAAAAAAAAAGAGATATTTTGGGTATAATGATTCATTTTTGACACGTGTAAGGAAAAGGGGGCCCTTCAAGGAGACGCCTATTTCACATGTGTGGTGGATTTTTAAACTAAAAAATATTGTGATATTTTTATCTATCCTCTCTCTTGGATCAAACCAGATCAAAAGGGAACCAAACTAGGTCCAAATCTTGTCCAAATTCAAGCAAACTGAACCTGGAAAATTCTAGAAATTAGTTGGACTTGGTTAGAGGCCTCCCTCACCTATAAATAGATCCTTATCCCTTTGTGAAAAAATATGAGAACTATACTATGCCAGTATTATGCTTTAAAAATGATATTTTTTATTATCCTCTAAAAACCTCTACAAAATTGAAGAGGTTGGAGCTTCTCTCTCTCTTCAATCTTCCTTGGTGACTCCTACAACATACCAAACCAATTGATTCGTTGGGGGCCTCTACTGTGATCAAAGAATCAAGTAAATTAGAAGGTAACGTGTGGATTATTGTGTTTTTCTTATTAAAACTTCAAATGCTTCTCTTCTCAACCCCTCTCAAGCTTGAGAAGCTTTAATTTGAATGGCTTTTGATTACTATTGAAGTTCTTTTATGAATTGTAATAAAGAAACACATAAATTTCCATTTATGCTTAATTTTAATGGTTGTTAAGCATTTCTCTCTCTCCCCCAGGTCATTCCTATGACCTATTCTCAATCCAAATGAAGCTTCTCATGAAGCATTTCTCTAATCCAAAAGTAATTTCTATGCTTGTCTAATTGGAGGCCAAAATAATAGCTTTTTAATGCTTTTATGATATTTATTTCATAGAGAAATTATGAATCAATCCATAATTGGATAATGATCTAATTAGTGGTCATTCTAATCATATCAATAATATTAAACTTCATTCTTTCAATTAAATTGATAATTATCAGTAATAGCAGCAACGGAGCTATGGTAAAATTTTTGTAAAATAAACACATAAAGCATTTTCATTCATAATATGAAAATAGGACTTCCTACCATATTCTAGGAATTATCATCCTAGATTAATTGAATGATTCTCATTGAAATCATGGAGAAATTGATTTTTATGTTTATACTTAATTAATAAATTAGAAAAAAGAGAAATTCTAGTAATTTATTTTTATGTTAAAAGAGTAATCCCCATGATAATGGAAGAGGAATTTTTAGTATAATTCGATTTATGATTATTTACCAAAAGTGAAAATATGGGTAGAATTGATTTCTACAAATCCCATGAATTCTTTTATTCAAAAGAAGAATATTGAATATAATTCAGTTGAGGAATTGAGAAGGAAAATGGAAATAGTTGTTAGAAAAAGAATCTTTATTTGGCCAAGTAATTGAAAAAAATTTAGAAAAAGTCATATTATCGGTATCAATCTAGAAAAAACTTTAAATGGGAATAGCATGTGTATGGGATGTGATAATATGTAAATGGGATGCGATAAGATGTGTATGTGGATATGGATGTAGATGTATGGATGTGGATATGGATGTGGATGTGTATGTGGATATGGATGTAGATGTATGGATGTGGATATGGATGTGGATGTGTTTGTGGATATGGATGTAGATGTATGGATGTGGATATGGATGTGGATGTGGATGTACATGTATGGATGTGGATATGGATGTGGATGTATGGATGTATGGATGTGGATGTGGATGTATGGATGTATGGATGTATGGATGTGGATGTGTATGTGGATATGGATGTAGATGTATGGATGTGGATATGGATGTGAATTTATGGATGTGGATATGGATGTATGGATGTGGATATGGATATGGATGTATGGATGTGGATGCGGATGTGGATGTATGGATGTGGATATGGATGTGGATGTGTATGTGGATATGGATGTAGATGTGTATGTGGATATGGATGTAGATGTAGATGTATGGATGGATGTGGATGTGTGGATGTATGGGCTTATATGTGGATGTGGATGTATGGATGTGGATATGGATATGGATGTATGGATGTGGATGTGTATGTGGATATGGATGTGGATATGGATGTGGATGTGTATGTGGATATGGATGTAGATGTATGGATGTGGATATGGATGTGGATGTAGATGTATGGATGTGGATATGGATGTGGATATGGATGTGGATGTATGGATGTGAATGTGGATGTGGATGTGGATGTATGGATGTGAAAGAATGAATGTAGATGTGTATGTGGAAGAATGAATGTGGAAGAATGGATGTGGATGTACAGATGTGGATGTGTATGTGGATGTATGAATACGGATGTGTATTTGAAGAATAGATGTGGATGTGAATGTGTACATGGAAGTACGAATATGGATTTGACTGTGGAGGAATGAATGAGGATGTGTATGTAAAAGGATGTGATGTCGATGTGAGTGAATGGATGAGATGTAATTTGATGTGAATCGGGATGAGAATGAACGAGATGTGATGTCATGTGAATCAGAATGAGAATGAATGATATGGGATGTGAATGGATGATATTTGATGTGAATGGATCTGATGTGATGAGATGGAAAATGATGTGATTGGATGAGAATGGGTAAACATATGAATTGGACGTGGATTAAGTAATATGGATTGATGTGGAGCAATGTGGAAAGACGAGAGTTCATTATAGAAACTATATTTGTGACCTGTTTGTAAATGACTATTTTCTGTCAAGAATGTTGGGAAGCATTTTGACCATCTTGTGAATAAGGTCATGGAGACCTAACTGATAAAGTTGCAACAGCTGACGGAGATTCAACGGAGGACATCTCACGTAGCAAGGTCAGCCGAGGTCTTGACCAACCTCAGTTCGATTTTTAAATGGTGAGCTTCCGGTACGGTGGATGAGGGACCAAGGAAGCGGCCTATGAGTGAAGCCCTAGGTGACCTGCGAAAGGATCCTAGAGGATGCTGACCATATGGTGCTCGGGCTCTGGGTTACCGAAGATACCCACACGTGCGTCGTGGAAGATATTGGAACAAGCAGTAAGAGTTGTTTTCTGAAACCGGGCATGGATCTGGTTGATTGACCTTGGTGGTCCTCAACGGATGAGTCCATGGCTCTTTTATATGGATCTGTTGGTTGATCTTGTTGATCTTCAACAGAGATTCCATCTTGAATTTTTTTATGAGTGAATATATTACTGGGTACTATGAGCTAGGAACTATCGAAAAGGCCCCTGAGTGGACAGGTGGTGAGCATTCTGGTTGCCAATGATGCCATAGATACTCTGATGAAGGAATGATTGGAAATTAAGATTCAACCGGATATTTTGGAGGATTGTGATCAATGATACTATGGCTTTATTAAATGATTGTTTTAAAGATAGCTGAATCTGTGAAGAAAGGAATTTCATATTGGGTGTGTAAGTGGTGTGACAAGATTTAAATTTGCATGAACATTCGGCTAGGGGACGTGGGATCTCATTTCCCTCGTACTCGAGACAAAACCTAACCAAATTCTTAATTGGATCCCATCACTATAATGGTTGGGCGACTGGCTAACCCATGGGACTTGATGGGGTTAGACTGGACTGATGGATCCGTAAAATGAGACTCAATTTATGTTTTAGTATGCTAGATGAAGTAAATCTTGGATAGTAATTGTTCTATGGAAAAAAGGAATCAACGGCTGTGCCTCTCGATGGGGAAAAAAGCATTGATCTCTATGATCCAAGTGCAAGTTTCTTCCTTGATTTGACCAAGTGACTTTAGGTTTGGTCGGATCAGTTTGGTTAGTAATGACCTTGACTACGTTAGAGTAAAAATATCCTGGAGGAATTGCCCGTGCTTTCCAGGGGCAAGGGAAGTTTTTTCGGGTTCGGTTTTGGAAGAACCGAGGGATTAGTCTCATGTCTGGATATCCGTGGGCGAGGCCCCGAGTGAGAGGACCCTGCACCGCGCAAGGAGTGCAACTTTTGCTGCTAGCAACCCCAAATCCGTTGCATGGAGGGGGTAGGGATCTTTCAGCTCTGATATCAGAGCAAAGTGGACCAACTGAGAAGCCAAAAATGTCAAAAATTTATGAAGTAATAGTAAAAGGTTAGAATTATGTGATGAAATTCATACAAATTGATATTCAGACTGAAATTCATAAATTGGTAATTGGGTCTTCAGATGGAAGTACCGCAATTGTATGGAATCCCTGACTTGCTTGAGGCCTTGACATGATGGTATTTACTTTATAATTCCAAGGACCGTGACTACCCGTATATACCAAGGGTATAACTGCAGCTCTTTACTGGCAGTGTATACGAGTAAATCTAAGACCTTGAAATTATAAGCAAAAATGTTATCCAGATGATGAATTCGAATGTGGTTGGTATGATTTTAAAATTTTGGTTGAGAATTGATGAATTGATTTGGATTCTGATTGGAAAAAGATGATTCCTGAATTTTGGTTGAAAAGTGATAAGCTGAGCAAAACCATAATGAGGATGAATGGGACAAGTCCCTGTGATAATGTTCGTAACTAGAATGATAATAATGACCTCAGCAAATCACTATGAGATTAGTGGATTGTGCTGTCAGATTGCTACTGTTAACACTTGACCCGGTGGATCAAGTTAATAGGATGACAAATTGAGAACTTGCTTGACTGAAATTCCCGTGGAGGAATGTTCAGAAAGAAATTTTTCGGTCTAATGGACCATTAGTGTTAAAGATATCAATGATATGATCTAAATGAATTGTTATTTAATGATGAGTTCTATATAAGGGATATTTATCCCAGGATTTTGTTGGGTTGACCAGAATATAAGGAACTCTAAAATCAATTGGATCTTAAGGGAAAGAGTTGTCCTCTAGTTTGCGAGATGAGCATCTCGCGTTTCTTAAGTGGGGTAGGATGTAAGATTCCTCCCCCCCAGCTTTTGAGGTGTACAAGTGTAAGAACCTCCCCCTCTGATATTGTAATTATTCCCCCCTCTAAAATAAAAGAAAGATTCTGTTTTATCTTGTTTTAACCTAGAGAGAGAAAATGTCTAGAGGGAGGTAGTCCAAAATTGAGATATTTTTTGATATAAAAATCCTCCTAGTGTCTAAAATGGTTTCCCCTGAAATAGAAAGTCAAAAAGAACTTTCCAATGCTCAATTGGAATTAATTAAAAATGGGTATAAGGACCTTAGCCTAAGGGTCTAGATTTTCAGAAATTTTTAGATTATGGTCCAATTAAGGTTCCTATGGACCAATAGCATCAATCCAAGTGTGGGGAGGAGATAAATCCAATTTATAAAAGAAAAATACACAAATTAGAAAATGCCCACATAAGATGAAGAGTTGACTAAGGACAAGGTTTATTATTAGTAAAAAACTATGAGTATTACTAAAAAAATTAGATATTTTGGGTATAATGATTCATTTTTGACACATGTGTAAGGAAAAGGGGGCCCTTCAAGGAGACGCCTATTTCACATGTGTGGTGGAGTTTTAAACTCAAAAATATTGTGATATTTTTATCTCTCCTCTCTCTTGGGTCAAACCAAATCAAAAGGGAACCAAATTAGGTCCAGTCTTATCCAAATTCACCAAACTGACCCTGGAAAATTCTAGAAATTAATTGGACTTGGTTAGAGGCCTCCCTCACCTATAAATAGATCCTTAGCCCTTTGTGAAAAAATATGAGAATTATACTATGCTAGTATTATGCTAAAAAAATGATATTTTCTATTATCCTCTAAAAACCTCTACAAAATTGAAAAGATTGGGGCTTCTCTCTCTCTTCAATCTTCCTTGGTGACTCCTACAATATACCAAACCAATTTATTGGTTGGTGGAATCAAGTAAATTAAAAGGTAAAGTGTGGATTATTGTCTTTTTCTTATTAAAACTCCAAATGCTTCTCTTCTCAACCCCTCTCAAGCTTGAGAAGCTTTAATTTGAATGGCTTTTGATTACTATTGAAGTTCTTTTATGAATTGTAATAAAGAAACACATAAATTTTCATTTATGCTTAATTTTATTGGTTTTTAAGCATTTCTCTCTCTCCCCCCAAAGAAAGGTCATTCCTATGACCTATTCTCAATCCAAATGAAGCTTCTCATGAAGCATTTCTCTAATCCAAAAGTAATTTCTATGCTTGTCTAATTGGAGGCCGAAAATAATAGCTTTTTAATGCTTTTATGATATTCATTTCATAGAGAAATTATGAGTCAATCCATAATTGGATAATGATCCAATCAGTGGTCAATCTAATCATATCAATAATATTAAACTTCATTCTTTCAATTAAATTAAGAATTATCAGTAATAGCAGCGGAGCTATGGTAAAAATTTTGTAAAATAAACACATAAAATATTTTCATTCATAATATGAAAATAGGACTTCCTACCATATTCTAGGAATTATCATCCTAGATTAATTAAATTATTCTCATTGAAATCATGGAGAAATTGATTTTTATGTTTATACTTAATTAATAAATTAGAAAAAAGAGAAATTCTAGTAATTTATTTTTATGTTAAAAGAGTAATCCCCATGATAATGGAAATCCATGTATTCCAAAGAATTAAGAGAAAAAAATTAGAATACTAATATAATTTATATTTTATATAAAAATTAAAGAAAGATTTTAGTTAAATTTATCTTTTTGCATAGATAAATTTATATGATGAAAGAGGAGTTCCCACCATATTGGAAATCAAATAATTAAATAAGGAAAGTGTAATTCCTAGTGTAAAGGAATTAATGAAGATTTTTATTTAATTTTCAAGAGAAAATTTAGTTAAATTTATCTTTTTGCATAGATAAGTTTAAATGATAAAAGAGGAATTCCCACTACATTTGGAATTCCATCAATTGGATGGGAAAAGAGAAATTCCTATCACATTGGAATTATTGGATAATTCATTTAAATTTAAAGATAAATTTTTAGATAATTTTATTTATCTATGAGAAATAATTAAATGTTAAAAGAGGAATTCCTATTACATTTGGAATTCCATGATTTGGATGGGAAAAGAGAAATTCCTAGTATATTGGAATTATGGGATAATTTATTTAAATTCAAAGATGAATTTTTAGATAAATTTATTTATCTATGAGAAATATTTAAATGTCAAAAGAGGAATTCTTATGACATTTAGAATTCCATCATTTAGACGAGCAAAGAGAAATTTCTAGCATATCGAAATAATGGATATTTTAATTTAGATAAATCCATTTTATGAGAAATAATTGATGGGAAAAGAGGAATTCCCATGACATTGGAATATAAATAATTAAATGCAAAAAGAGAAATTTCCATGGTAATTGGGATCCAAGAAATTAAATGGGAAGAAGAGGAATTTTTAGTATAATTCGATTTATGATTATTTACCAAAAGTGGAAATATGGGTAGAATTGATTTCTACAAATCCCATGAATTCTTTTATTCAAAAGAAGAATATTGAATATAATTCAATTGAGGAATTGAGAAGGAATATGGAAATAGTTGTGAGAAAAAGAATCTTTATTTGGCCAAGCAATTGAAATTTTTTTAAAAAAAGTCCTATTATCGGTATCAATCTAGAAAAAGCTATTAAATGGGAATAGCATGTGTATGGGATGTGATAATATGTAAATGGGATACGATAAGATGTGTATGTGGATATGGATGTAGATGTATGGATGTGGATGTGGATGTGTAAGTGGATATTGATGTAGATGTATGGATGTGGTGTATGGAAGTGGATGTGTTTGTGGATATGGATGTAGATGTATGGATGTGGATGTGGATGTATGGATATGGATGTGGATGTATGGATGTGGATGTGGATGTGGATGTAGATGTATGGATATGGATATGGATGTGGATGTATGGATGTGGATGTGGATGTGGATGTGGATGTAGATGTATGGATATGGATATGGATGTGGATGTATGGATGTATGGATGTGGATGTGTATGTGGATATGGATGTAGATGTATGGATGTGGATATGGATGTGGATGTATGGATGTGGATGTGGATATGGATATGGATGTATGGATGTGGATGTGGATATGGATGTGGATATGGATGTGGATGTGTATGTGGATATAGATGTGGATATGGATATGGATGTGGGTGTGTGGATGTATGGATGTATATGTGGATGTGGATGTATAGATGTGTGGATGTATGGATATGGATGTAGATGTATGGATGTGGATGTATGGATGTGGATGTGTATGTGGATATGGATGTAGATATATGGATGTGGATATAGATGTGGATGTATGGATGTGGATGTGGATGTGGATGTATGGATGTATGGATGTGGATATGGATGTGGAAGAATGAATGTAGATGTGTATGTGGAAGAATGAATGTGGATGTGTATGTGGAAGAATGGATGTGGATGTGTATGTGGATGTATGAATGCAGATGTGTATGTGAAGAATGGATGTGGATGTGAATGTGTACATGGAAGAGTGGAAGTACGAATGTGGATGTGACTGTGGAAGAATGAATGAGGATGTGTATATGAAAGGATGTGAGGATGTGTATGTGAAAGGATGCGAGGATGCGACTGTGGAAGAATGAATGAGGATGTGTATGTGAAAGGATGTAATGTCGATGTGAGTGAATGGATGAGATGTAATTTGATGTGAATCGGGATGAGAATGAATGAGATGTCATGTCATGTGAATCAGAATGAGAATGAATGATATGGGATATGAATGGATGATATTTGATGTGAATGAATCTGATGTGATGAGATGAAAAATGATGTGATTGGATGAGAATGGATAAACATATGAATTGGACGTGGATTAAGTAATATGGATTGATGTGGAACAATGTGGAAAGACAAGAGTTCATTATAGAAACTATATTTGTGACCTGTTTGTAAATGACTATTTTCTGTCAAGAATGTTAGGGAAGCATTGTGACCGTCTTGTGAATAAGGTCGTGGAGACCTAATTGATAAAGTTGCAACAGCTGACGGAGAGTCAACGGAGGACGTCTCGCGTAGCAAGGTCAGCCGAGGTCTTGACCAGCCTCAGTTCGATTTAAATGGTGAGCTTCTGGTACGGTGGATGAGGGACCAAGGGAGCGGCCTATGACTGAAGCCCTAGGTGACCTGCGAAGGATCCTAGAGGGTGCTGACCATACGGTGCTCGAGCTCTGGGTCGTCGAAGATACCCACACGTGCGTCGTGGAAGATATTAGAACAAGGAGTAAGAGTTGTTTTCTGAAACCGGGCATGGATCTGGTTGATTGACCTTGCTGGTCCTCAACGGATGAGTCCATGGCTCTTTTATATGGATCTGTTGGTTGATCTTGCTGATCTTCAACAGAGATTACATCTTGAATTTTTTTATAAGTGAATATATTGCCGGGTACTATGAGCTAGGAACTATCGAAAAGGCCCCTGAGTGGACAGGTGGTGAGCATTCTGGTTGCCAATGATGCCATAGATACTCCAATGAAGGAATGATTGGAAATTAAGATTCAACCGGATATTTTGGAGGATTGTGATCAGTGATACTATGGCTTCGTTAAATGATTGTTTTAAAGATAGATGAATCTGTGAAGAAAGCAATTTCATATTGGGTGTGTAAGTGGTGTGACTAGCTTTAAGTTTGCATGAACATCCGGCTAGGGGGCCTGGGAACTCTTTTCCCTCGTACTCGAGACAAAACCTAACCAAATTCTTAATTGGATCCCATCACTACAAAGCCTGGGCGGTTGGCTAACCCATGGGACTGGAAGGTTGGACTGATGGATCCATAAAATGAGACTCAATTTCTGTTGTAGTATGCTAGATGAAGTAAATCTCGGATAGTAATTGTTCTATGGAAAAAGGAATCAACGGCTGTGCCTCCTCGATGGGGAAAAAAGCGTTGATCTCTATGATCTAAGTGCAAGTTTCTTCCTTGATCTCTGACCAAGTGACTTTAGGTTTGGTCGGATCAGTTTGGTTAGTAATGACCTTGACTATGTTAGAGTAAAAATATCCTGGAGGAATCGGCCGTGCTTTCCAAGGGCAAGGGAAGTTTTTCCGGGTTCGCGGTTTTGAAAGAACCGAGATTAGTCTCATGTCCGGATATCCGTGGGCGAGGCCCCGAGTGAGAGGACCCTGCACCGCACAAGGAGTGCTACTTCCGCTGCTAGCAACCCCAAATCCGTTGCACGGAGGGGGCAGGGATCTTTCAGCTCTGGTATCAGAGCAAATTGGCTATAGTGGACCAACTGAGAAGCCAAAAATGTCAAAAATTTATGAGGTAACAGTAAAAGGTTGGAATTGTGTGATGAAATTCATACAAATTGATATTCAGACTAAAATTCGTAAATTGGTAATTGGGTCTTCAGATGGAAGTACTGCAATTGTATGGAATCCCTGAGTTGCTTGAGGCCTAGACATGATGGTATTTCATAAGATGAAGAGTTGACTGAGTACAAGGTTTATTAGTAAAAAACTACGAGTATTACTAAAAAAAATGAGATATTTTGGGTATAATGATTCATTTTTGACACATGTGTAAGGAAAAGGGGGCCCTTCAAGAAGACTCCTATTTCAAGAAGACTCCTATTTCACATGTATGGTGGAGTTGTAAACTCAAAAATATTGTGATATTTTTATCTCTCCTCTCTCTTGGATCAAACCAAATCAAAAGGGAACCAAACTAGGTCCAAATCTTGTCCAAATTCAACCAAACTGAACCTGGAAAATTCTAGAAATTAGTTGAACTTGGTTAGAGACCTCCCTCACCTATAAATAGATCCTTAGCCCTTTGTGAAAAAATATGAGAACTATACTATGCCAGTATTATGCTAAAAAAATGATATTTTCTATTATCCTCTAAAAACCTCTACAAAATTGAAGAGATTGGAGCTTTTCTCTCTCTTCAATCTTCCTTGGTGACTCTTACAACATACCAAACCAATTGATTGGTTGGGGGCCTTTATTGTGATCAAAGAATCAAGTAAATTAGAAGGTAAAGTGTGGATTATTATCTTTTTCTTATTAAAACTCCAAATGCTTCTCTTCTCAACCCCTCTCAAGCTTGAGAAGCTTTAATTTGAATGGCTTTTGATTACTATTGAAGTTCTTTTATGAATTGTAATAAAGAAACACATAAATTTCCATTTATGCTTAATTTTAATGGTTTTTAAGCATTTCTCTCTCTCCCCCCAAAGAAAGGCCATTCCTATGACCTATTCTCAATCCAAATGAAGCTTCTCATGAAGCATTTCTCTAATCCAAAAGTAATTTCTATGCTTGTCTAATTGGAGGCCAAAATAATAGCTTTTTAATGCTTTTATGATATTTATTTCATAGAAAAATTATGAATCAATCCATATCTAGATAATGATCCAATTAGTGGTCATTCTAATCATATCAATAGTATTAAACTTCATTCTAATCATATCAATAATATGAAACTTCATTCTTTCAATTAAATTGAGAATTATCAGTAATAGCAGCAGCAGCGGAGCTATGGTAAAATTTTTGTAAACTAAACACATAAAACATTTTCATTCATAATATGAAAATAGGACTTCCTACCATATTCTAGGAATTATCATCCTAGATTAATTGAATGATTCTCATTGAAATCATGGAGAATTTGATTTTTATGTTTATACTTAATTAATAAATTAGGAAAGAGAGGAATTCTAGTAATTTATTTTTATGTTAAAAGAGTAATCTCCATGATAATGGAAATCCATGTATGCCAAAGAATTAAGAGAAAAAAATTAGAATACTAATCTAATGTATATTTTATGTAGAAATTAAAGAAAGATTTTAGTTAAATTTATCTTTTTGCATAGATAAATTTATATGATGAAAGAGGAATTCCCACCATATTGGAATTCAAATCATTAAATAAGGAAAGTGTAATTCCTAGTGTAAAGGAATTAATGAAGATTTTTATTTAATTTTCAAGAGAAAGTTTAGTTAAATTTATCTTTTTGCATAGATAAGTTTAAATGATAAAAGAGGAATTCCCACTACATTTGGAATTCCATCAATTGGATGGGAAAAGAGAAATTCCTATCACATTGGAATTATTGGATAATTCATTTAAATTTAAAGATGAATTTTTAGATAGTTTTATTTATCTATGAGAAATAATTAAATGTTAAAAGAGGAATTCCTATTACATTTGGAATTTCATGATTTGGATGGGAAAAGAGAAATTCCTAGTATATTGGAATTATGGGATAATTTATTTAAATTTAAAGATGAATTTTTAGATAAATTTATTTATCTATGAGAAATATTTAAATGTCAAAAGTGGAATTCTTATGACATTTGGAATTCCAGCATTCAGACGAGCAAAGAAATTTCTAGCATATCGAAATAATGGATATTTTAATTTAGATAAATCTATTTTATGAGAAATAATTGATGGAAAAAGAGGAATTCGCATGACACAGGAATGTAAATAATTAAATGCAAAAAGAGGAATTTCCATGGTAATTGGGATCCAAGAAATTAAATGGAAAGAAGAGGAATTTTTAGTATAATTCGATTTATGATTATTTACCAAAAGTGGAAATATGGGTAGAATTGATTTTTACAAATCCCATGAATTCTTTTATTCAAAAGAAGAATATTGAATATAATTCAATTGAGGAATTGAGAAGGAATATGGAAATAGTTGTTAGAAAAAGAATATTTATTTGGCCAAGCAATTGAAAAATTTTAGAAAAAGTGCTATTATCGGTATCAATCTAGAAAAAGCTATTAAATGGGAATAGCATGTGTATGGGATGTGATAATATGTAAATGGGATGCGATAAGATGTGTATTTAGATATGGATGTAGATGTATGGATGTGGATATGGATGTGGATGTGTATGTGGATATGGATGTAGATGTATGGATGTGGATATGGGTGTGGTGTATGGATGTGGATGTGGATGTAGATGTATGGATGTGGATGTGTTTGTGGATATGGATGTAGATGTATGGATGTGGATGTATGGATGTGGATGTGGATGTGGATGTAGATGTATGGATGTGGATATGGATGTGGATGTATGGATGTGGATATGGACGTGGATGTATGGATGTGGATATGGATATGGATGTATGGATGTGGATGTATGGATGTGGATGTGGATGTGTGGATGTATGGATGTATATGTGGATGTGGATGTATGGATGTGGATATGGATGTGGATGTGTATGTGGATGTATGGATGTATATGTGGATGTGGATGTATGGATACATCCTCTTCCACTTGAAAAATGTGAGATGTCCTCATCTCGCAAACTGGGGGGGTAATCCCGCATCAGTTCGGCTTCTTTCTCCCAGGTGGCGTCTGCAAAAGGATAGAACTTTCATTTGACTAATAATTCTCTCAGAATTCTGTTCCTGAGAACCTTCTCTCAAGCATCAAGGATTTTTTCAGGTTAGAGTTCCATCTGCCCTTGGGTTGAAGAAGTTAAGAGTTCATCATTAAGCACATGATTCAGGCTCGGTACATACTTCTTAAGTAGGCTGACATGAAATACATTATGTGCTTTGAGATAAGGAGGCAGAAGAAGTTCATAGGCTAAGTCACGTACTTTCTTTGTAATAAACAGTATGTGGGAGATAACTTCTTGTACTTCCCAAGAGATAGAGAGCTTCTTTTTGGGGCATACTCGAATGAAGACCATATCTGCTAAGCACTTCTTATCTGCATACTACTTCTGTCTAGCCTGGGCAGCTTTTACATCCTTGTGGATTGACTGCATCTACTGCTCCATGTCGTCAAGCATCTGTCTAGACATCTCGACCCTAATCAATGGGTTAGACCAAGTTAATGGTGTTAGGCAGTCTTGTCCATACAGAGCTTTGAAAGGGCTCATCCCGATACTTTGATGATAAGAAGCATTGTAGGCAAATTCGACTAGGTGCAGATAGCTTAGCCGCTTCTTGGGTTCCCTATCACAGCATGACCAAAGTATATCTTTGATTACTTGGTTCATTCTATTTGACCAAAGTATATCTTTGATTACTTGGTTCACTTGGGGTGGTAAGCTATGCTGAGATCCAAGAAAGTTCCTACTCCTTCGAAGAATGCAGTCCAGAATCTTGACGTGAATTTGGGATCTCGATCACTTACTATTCTCCTGGGTAGGCCATGCAATCTGAAGATTTCCTTGAGGAACACTCTGGCCACATCCACTGCAGTGTAGGTTTCTTTTACTGGAATTAGATGGGAAACTTTGGTTAGTCTGTCAACTACCACGAAGATGGAGTTGTAACCTGATTGCACTAAAGGTAGTCTAGTAATAAAATCCATACTGATACATTCCCACTTCATCTGGGGGATGTCTAATGGATGTAACTTCCCAGGCATTTTTACTCTCTCGGCTTTGACATCTGACATATCAGGCATTGATGTACATGATTAAGTACATCCTTTTTTAGTCTAGGCCAAAAGAAGCTTTTCTTTACAGACATGTAGGTCTTGATGAAACCCGGATGTCCTGCTATAAGGCTATCATGGGCTTCATTCAGAATTTGTCCCTTAGTTCCCTCATCATTGGGAATGCATAGCCTACTATTATAATACATAATTCCTTCATCCAGGCTGTACCCTTGAACTCGGTTCAACTCCTGAGGAGTTTTTCTTTCCTGCATAAGCAGGGTAGCAATAGGGCCAAAGAATCTATCCTGCATGATCTTCTCTCTTGCTTCATTAATCAATGGATTTGACACCACTATGATTGCAAGCAAGGAGGCTTTTCTGCTGAGGGCATCTGCTACCACATTTTCTTTGCCTGGGCGGTACTTGATTTCAAAATCAAATTCTTGCAAGTTCTGCATCCACCTTCTTTGGTGCATGTTGAGATCTTTCTGAGTGAAGATCCACTTTAAGCTCTGATTATCTGTCATCATCAAAGTGAATCTTTGACCTAGTAGGTAATGTCTCCACAACTTCAAGGCATAGACTACTGAAAGCAGCTCCAGGTCATGGACAGCATAATTTCTCTCATGCGTTCTGAGTTTTCAAAATTCATAGGCCACTGCATGACCTTCCTGCGTGAGCGCACCTCCCAGGGCAAAACCACTGGCATCAATTTACTACCTCAAAGGGTAGAGAGAAATTTAGTAACTTCAGAACAAGATTGGTTACCAAGGCGGTCTTGAGCTTATCAAAAGCACTCTGACACTTGGCAGACCATTGAAACGGGGTATTATTCTTGAGAAGATTAGTCAGGGGGAAGCTATGAGAGAATACTTAGGTATAAAAATTCTATACCACCAGTTAATCCCAAGACTCCCCTGATTTCTTTCACTGTCTTTGGTTCAGGCCAATCTATGACTACTTGTACTTTTGCAAAATCTGGAGAAATTATGTCTTTAGATACTAGAAAGCCCAAGTATTCAACATGGTCGACTGAGAAAGTGCATTTGCTCTTTTTTGCAAAGAGTTGGTGCTTCCTTAGAATCTCAAGAACTTTACGAACATGAGCTTCATGGTCAGCTGCATTCTTTGAGTAAATCAGAATATCATCAAAGAAAACAAGAACAAAATCATCCAAGTATTCTTTGAGAATGTCTTGCATTAGGTGATTGATTGTAGCTGGGGCATTTGTCAATCCAAACGGCATGACAGTAAATTCATAGTGCCCATGGCGAATATTGATGGTGGCTATCTTCAGGATATCTTGATCATTAATCCTGATCTAGTAATACCCTGATTTGAGATCTATCTTTGTGAAGATCTGGGCTCCATTTAGCCTGTTTTCAGAAGCTCATCAATTTTGGGGATAGGATACTTATTCTTAACTGTCAATGGATTGAGACCTCTGTAATCCACACAGAGTCTTAACGTTCCATCCTTCTTTTTCTAAAAGAGAACTGGCTCTCCCCAAGGTGAAACACTGGCTGCTTCTTACAAACCCTTGTTCTAATAGCTGCCTAAGCTGTTCCTCCTTGAGTCAATGGCTTCAGGGACTGGCATTTTGTATGTGCACTGGGTTACTGGTGGCTGAGCTCCGGGGGTCAATTCTATCTCATGATCTACTTCCCAAATCGGAGGCATCTCAGTTAGCTTTGCTGGGAATAAATCATCATACTCAACCATTCTAGTTCTCTAGACTTTAACTTTGTGTTTACCAGATTCATTTTGACAACATAAATGAGCTGCTTCTTTCTAAGTCCTTTCAGTAACCTAGTAGCTTTTACTAATTGCAGATCTGGGGATCCTGAAATTCCAGTTCCTTGAACTTTGTTCCATGAAGGTCACGGCAGAAGGAAATGGTTCCATTGTGACAGTGAATGTCAACTTAATTTTTGTGGAGCCAATCCATTCCAAGGATTCTGTCTCAAAAACTCCCAAAGGTAAGACTCTGAACTGGCAAGTCAGTTACATTCCCATCTAGATTAAACTGAATACGATCTGTCTCATGGTGATTGAAAATAGGTTTCCCTAATTTTTGTTCCAAGACTAGCTTACGCAAGCATTCTGGGGAAATAAATGAATGAGTACTGCCTGAATCAATCAAAAGCTTAAATGGCTTACCCTTATACTCAGCTAGAGCATGGATGATAGAGAAATGAAAATTTGGCCCTTGGTTTTCAATCGTGGCATAAATCTGTCCTCTTTCCTCTTCCACTACTTCTGCTATCGTAAACTGCTCTGGCTGCTCCAGATTGGGGCGGAACTCTTTCTCTTTGGTTAACCCAATTCTGGGAGGGAGTTCTGAGATTACTCTGAGAACAGAGGCTGATGGTTGAGCTGGAGTCCTCCTGCGATTGCCTTGATTTTGGCGAGACGGCGGACCCTGATTGACTGATACGAAGGGGCTGCTCTCTGCACTCTGGGTCCTTAACTTCCCTATCCTCTTGACATGGTAGGAGTCGGGTAGTCTTTAAGCTGGTGACCAAAACTGTGACACCCAAAACACATGTTCTCACTTCTAAGCTCATCCCTCTGAAAGAGGTGGGGCTCCTAAGAAAGTGTTCTGAGGGAAGGGTCTTCCTTCACTTCTAAATTTTCCAGCATCTTGATTCTCATTAGGGCCTTGCTGCCTCTTTGGGGGTGGAAAGTTTGAAGCACTTCCTAGGGTTTGGAACCTTTTAAAGTTTGAGGGTGCAGGCTTTGGCAAGACCTTAACAACCAATGCTTTGGCAAAGTCGTTTGCCATTCTGATAGCTTCTGCCACCATTGAGACTGATTTGGCATTTTTCACTAAAGTGTCCAATGGCTCGTTCATCCCTCGAATGAATCTGGCCATCAGCTGCTCTTCATCCAAAAGTGGAGAATATTTGAGGAGAAGGGCAAATGCCTGATGGTATTCTTCAATCATCCGGCTATCCTGCTTCAGTTCCAAGAACTCATTCATTTTGGTTTCCAGGAAGCCCGGAGGACAGAACCTCTTCCTGAGGTAAGCTTTAAGATCTAACCAAATCTGGGTATTTCGATCAAGATGGTTTGTCTCGCAATGGTTCCTCCATGCGACCCTGGTCGTTTCCATAATTTTCAATTTGGCGAGGGCCATCTTGCTCTTCTCGTTATAACCAGTTACATCAAAATACTCTTCCATTGCCTCGATCCATTTTTTCACTACTTCTCCTAATTGTTCCCCTTCACCCTTAAAGGGACCAGGTTGGGATCGGTGTGCAGGGCTTTACGAATGTCCGGATCTAACTCTTCATCATCGATAAGAGGATCCGGCTGCCTACCACGGCCTGCGTGCCTCATGATTCTGACAAAACGATATTTTTGTCAACTTAACTTTGTTATCAGATTTATGACTATTTAATTTTTGAGACTTATTTCTTAAACAAATAAATATTTCATCATAATTCCTAAAAACAAGATTCACTCTGATAATTTTGTTAACCAATATTCACAACCATGAAAACAATTTGGAATCTTTTGCAAAACATCATTTATTATCAAAAGTTTCTGATATATACATAGTGTCTCGGCTCCAAAAGTCACTGCCTCAATCGCGTGCACATAAAAAGGCGATACTACGATGGAGACATGCTATGATATACACGATTCATCACTGATAATGGTGCTGTAATTCTTCTCCTAGGAATAAAGTGGCTTGGAAGTCTAAAAATATAGCAAGAAATTCTAAAATTTTGGGGTGAACAATTCTAGAGTTTTACATAATGAACAACTCCAAGCCTTATCAAGATCATGGCTAGCAAGATATTCTGTCTGAGTCTCTGTCGTCTCGCTGATTGGTATTGACGCAAATACTTTGCCCTCCAGAGAACCACATATGCTGACGTCACTCTACTGGATCAGGAAAGTATAGATCCTCAAAGTGACGAGCGAGTCTCACTCTGCTTTCTTGGGTTGTAGCGGAGTTGATGAGATTTTTGAAGGCAAAGGCAAAGGCAATCATATCCTGACTCTGGGAGAGTCCAGGAATGCTAGATAGATTTGGGGTATCCATCTAAAAATCCAGTTCAATTTATGAGTTTTCAATTTATGAAGTTCATTTTAAACATAATCTTAACAAGTGAAAACATTATTTCTTAGATTTACTTTAAAAATTTTGGTAATTTTTGTTGCTGTTTCATAAGTTTACGACAGCGCTCTGATACCAGCTGTGAGACCCCTTTGCCCCCTCCGCGCACTGGATTCCCGGTTGCTAGCAAATGGAAGTAGCTTCCTCTTGCACGGGGCAAGGTTTTCCACTCGGGGCCTCGCCCTCGAATGTCCAGACACAATAGTAATTTGTTGGTCATTCCGAAACCAAAATCGAGAAAATTTCCCTTGCCTGAAAAACGGGTACGATTCCACCTTTTTGATTTTCTTAACGAATTTTCTAATGAGGTCAAGAGGCTAAACTATCCTTCACCTGATTAAACCAGATAGAAGGAAAACTATCACTGACTTAGTTTGAAGAAATCAACGCCAGGCACAGTCATTGATCTAATCATTTGAGAAAATCAACGCTTTTTTTCTAATCAAAGTTAGGCACAGCCATTGATCTACTCATTTGAGAAATTCTTCAGGTTTTTATTTAACTACTCGAATTCTAGGCGTATTCCTATTATTTCAATTTAATTATTAAAATTCCATTGATTCCAGCCTAACCCCATCCGGCCCATGGGTTAGCCACCACCCAACCCACTGGAATCGATAGAACCAGACAATTATTCACCCACCAATAATTGAATGCCTTTCTTAGCTTTTGTTTTTGAATACAGATACGCACACACTCCTCTTTAAAACTTTAACATATAAAATAATCCATTGACAAAGAGTTATTGGTTTACAGATGTCATAACTCAAAAATTCCATCGAGTCCCTTGTTTCTCAAAAATTCCATCCAATCCCTTGTTTCTCAAAAAACAGTATCACTCTGAACTCTACGTTGAGACCAACTGGTAGCACAATGAGATCTATAAGCAAATAACAATAATCATTTCGTCCATTATACATATCTTCCACGACATATGCATGGGTGTCATAGGCACCACGAGCCCGTGCATCTCCTAGTCAAAACCCTCCAGGATCCTCCTTAGGTGTCCTGGCACTTCACTCAGGGACGGTTTCGTCGGCCCTCACCCATCGTACCGGAAGCGCACCATTTTTTAGCCATACCGAGGCTGGTCAAGACCTGGGCAGGCTTTGCCGTGCGTGAGCCATCCTTTGAACACTCCCCGCCAACTCTGCAACCGAACTTCCCTTAGAAAAACATATACCAACTGCTCCCTCCAGCATTCTGGCGTAAGATAGTCCTTTAAGAAAACAGTGTTTCTATGCAAGTTTTCAGTTTAATTTTCTTGTGAATACAAGGAGTATTTCTTGAATCAGTATCCCCAAAACTTCTTGATCGAAATTCTGAATTTCATACCGGAATTCTTAATTCTATAACCTTGATCCACATATCAATTCGAAGGGTCTCAAACTTAGTTTTAGATTTGGCGGGAGTTTTGAGTGTATTTTTCTAAACTGGTCACACCTTCTTTCCTTGAAACCGACGAAAGAGTTTGGTCTGATTCAAGGTTCGAGTCGAATAAGATTTTTCCTGAACTATCTTTCTTGAAAAGGTTTGATATTTCAGTTACTATTTTACTAAATTTATTTCTTTGAATATTCACTTAACTAATTTCTAAATTAGTTATGAATTCCTATGTAGAATAAATTAATCATTTATCTGAATAGTTTGATCTCAATAGATTTCTTGAATTTTCTTTTTACAATCCGTGTGAATATAGAACGATAGAAATTTCTCTCTTAGAGTATTTAATTATTCATTTATCAAATACTCATAGAATTTAAACATAGAATTTAAGAGAATTCTAATTTTGATATAAAATTCTTTATGCATAAAAATCAACTTCAATGGGAATAATTCAATTTTTATAAGAATAACGCTTTTATGATTTAAAAAAATTCCTTTATGCATCTTTCTATGCATAAAAAATCAAATTTAATAAGAATAACACTTTTGTAATAAAAAAAATTCCTTTATGCATCTTTCTATGCATAGAAATCAATTTTAATAAGAATAACACTTTTATAATAAAAAAAGTTCCTTAATGCATCTTTCTATGCATAGAAATCAATTTTAATAAGAATAACACTTTTATAATAAAAAAATTTCCTTTATGCATCTTTCTATGCATAGAAATCAAATTTAATAAGAATAACACTTTTATAATTAAAAAAATTCCTTTATGCATCTTTCTATGCATAGAAATCAATTTTAATAACAATAACACTTTTGTAATTAAAAAAAATTTCTTTATGCATAGAAATCAAATTTAATAATTAATATCAGTGATATCCATGCATATTCATAGGTGAATATGTACATGGAGTAATTAGAATATTTCTTTTAGATGCAAAAATGGTGGGAATTACTCTTTTGGAATAACATAAAAACAAACTTTCTTTTTCACAAAATTCTAGAAAATTTTGCCATAACCTCCTTTGTATGGCTGACCATTTCTCATTTTTATCTTTCTTCATTTAACTTAATTAACCCAATTTAGAATTATAGAACTCTAATCTACATAATTTTCTAAATTCAAGAGAGTAAACAATAAGAAGAGTTTAATTAATCACTTAGTTAATCTTTCTAGGATTAAGAAAGGTTGAAATGTAAAGAAGAGAAGGGGGTGGCCTTTTCATCAAAGGCATAGCATTTGAATTTAATTCAATCATTTAAAAAATATAAAAAAAATCAAGAAAGCCATAGATTTTTCATTAAAATTCGTAAACAAAGTAAGAAAATTAGCTTACATGGAGAAGAAGAAAATCATTGAGAGGAATAGAAAAGCCATTAAATTAGAGCTTACCCTTAATTTTGGCTTGATTCTTTGGATAGAAGTGAAGCCCTCAAGCAATTCCTTGTGGACACCAAGAGGGGGAGGCTAATCTCCAAGAGAGGATGGAGAATAGAGAAGATCCAAAGCTCCCAAGAGAAGAGACAAATAGAGGGATAATAGAAATTACACTAAAATGAAGATAATAATGGCATGTAAATTCACAAAGATGAAAATACAAAAGAATGAAGGTCTATTTATAGGTGAGGGAGGCCATTAACCAAGTCCAACTGGGTTCTAGAGGCTTCCAATCTCAGTTTGACTCAATTTGGACAAGTTTCGGATCATTTTGGCTTCCTTTTTGATCCAGTTTGCACCAGGAGAGGAGATATGAAATATCTTGATTTTTTTGAATTAAAAATGTCAAGCAATGATGGTAAAAAAGGTGCCTGCTTGATGGGACTCTCCCTCCTTTTATTGAGGTATCAAAAATTCATCATTTTACTAAAATATTTCTTTTTTTACTAATAAACCTTAATTTTTAACTAATAAACCCAGTACTCAGTCAACTCTTCATCTTATGTGAGCATTTACTTGTTTTGGGGTACTTTCTTTTATTCTTTGCATTTTTATCATCCCAACACTTGGATTAATCTAATTGGCCCTTTGGAACCTTATTTGGACCTTAATCCAAAAATTTCTGAAAATGTGGACCCTTAGGCTAAGGTCTCTTATACACATATTAAATTAATTCCTAATGCACATTGGAAAATTCATTTTGAACTTTTATTTTTCAGGGAAATTTATCTTAAATATTAGGAAAATTTTTGTATCCAAAGATATCTCAATTTTGAATTATCTCTCTCTAGACATTTTCTCTCTCAAGGCCAAAACAGGGTAAAACAAGATTTTTTTTCCATTTCTAAGGGGGGGAGATGGGATGATTACAAGAAACTAAAGGGGCGGTTCTAATCTAATACGATAATGTAGTCATGGATACTCAAAAACCAGCAAATTCTCATTAGGCCAATGTCTCAATTTATAGGTTGTACATCCACAAGATGCCAAGCATCTAATCCCACTTATTTCTCCTTGATTTGTGCCACCTCCCCTACATCTAGGGGCACCTTTTCCTAGAATCTTTCCACACTCCGATATTTACTCATACTACCCTTGATTCTCTCATCAAGATACCTCTCTCAGCTTTTCACTACTACCCACTTAATTACAGACTCCCTTTTACAGTCTCTTGCTCTAAGGGCTTGTTCCGCACACACCCATTCACTTTCATATTTCAACATCACCTTGACTTGATCATCCACGTGGCCGAATGCTTCACAGATCTGATTAACATATCTAAGTGAGGCATGGGGTCTCCAGCTCCATTGAACTTGGTGATCAGATTTTAAAGATGTTAGCGGGTTTGTTTTGCTTCTGTTTGGGCCCTTGTGCAAGCTGAGCTCAAATTGGAGGTGTGATGGCGGCTATCCCCTCCCTATTTCTATGGCTTAACATTTTAGGGGTTAGCCTTGCCATGGCTAGAGCGGGTGCTAGTTGGGGAAAGATATGTGGGGGAGCTAGGCTAGGTGGATAATAGACCATTGGGGGTTCTTTTCTCATGGGAGAACCGAGATGTTCTTTATATGGCCCCATATGGTATCTTGGGTATACCCCACAAGGGGTGCCCCAAGCTGATATGATGGGGCCGAGTAGGCCCTCTCTCTCTGATAGGACATCTCACGCCCCTAGAGAGTTGGTTTTTTCCTGGGTTTAGCACTGGCCTCTGGTCTTGGTATGAACCGGCCATTCCTGTTGGCGGGCATGGCCCCCAGAGAGACTAGTAGATGAGTTTGGGTTGGGTTACTTTCACTTTGCCCCATCTCCATTCTATGGTCTAGAGGTGGCGTGGGTTCTCTTTCGCGTTGGTGTTCCATGCCTCTATCCCTGGGATGTGGATTGTCTGACTGTGTGTTTCCTAAGATAAATCTCTAGAGTCTCGAAACAAGGTTGCTTTGTGAAGGGGTAGGGGATGTTGGGTCTTGCTCCACTGTAGGTGGTATTTCCATGCATCGAGCCTCCAGTCCTCTTATTTCTAGGCCAGGAGAGTAGTGCATCCCGTGTGCTGGGATGCTCCTCACTCTCTCAATGGTGCTATCAAAGACCAACACTCTTTGGCTCCAAGGTGTGTTTACCGAAGGGTTTGATCTTATGAGCGAGGGAGCATCAAGAGAATTTATATCATTAAATAGAGGGTTGTTCGCACCAATTTTCTTGAGCATAAGTGCATAAGAAATAGTAGTGTTGGACCCCCTATGTGGAGAACCTCTCTATTTTTATAGAGGGAACTTTATGGGAAAGTCAGTATACGGAGAACCTTTCACCACCCAATTCAACCAAGAAAAATGGATTCAAGCATGCCTTCCACATGATGGTGAACCTAAGAATGGAGAAAAGTAATGCTTTCCAAGAAACCCTCTAGGAAGCTCGTGTCTCGCATTGTTCCAACCAAGAACATTGTTCGAAAACTTCTACAGCGCCACACGAGCAAGAGGGAGTATCAGGATTCAAAAATAATCTAGACCAAGAAAAGGAGTGCCAAGAGCTAGAAGCTATGCACAGTCCAGGCCCAGAAAGCCCAAGAAGGGTGGAGCAACAAAATCTGGAAGAACAACCACAATAACAAAAATTTTGGAAAAGGTTTAAGGGAGCAATGGCATCATTAGCCAAAAATTTCCTGGTGTTCTCAAGTGGGAAAGGGGAAGATGCAGATTTCCATGTAAGAAGGTTTGAGCGATACGAAAAAGTGGCCATACCTTGGGATGTGGAAGAGCAAGAGCTGAGTGAAATCTGCAGAGATGCCTTCATGAACACCTTCAAAGATAGAGCCATGAAGTGGGTATCAAGATACCAAGACAACCATTTCCATACTTATGAAGAGGTCATGACTACTTTTCTAGGGAGATTCCACAAAAAAAAAGGTATACAACTCAACTCTGTTAATCAAATGAGAGAACTCCGAAAAGAAGACATGGATGTAGAAGCCTATGTAACAAAACTACTAAGTTTAAGACAGAGAGTGGTGGAACAAGCCCAACCCTCAATGCAAATAGTTACAGATTGGTTTGTCCAAGGGCTTAAGCTAGACATCCACGCAACGTTCAACACAAAGCAGGCTGAAGCTAAAGAGGAGTTTGAGGCACTGGCCAAGCTGGCTAAAATAGTAGAAAAAAGAAGCCAAGAAAGAAGATAGAAGAGGAAGCCCAGGAAAAGTGTCACAATTGGGGAGGATGATTCAAGCAAAACCACCTCACAAGACACTTCAGTGGGTGGGTAGTGAAGAAAAAGAAGGACAAAAAGAAGAAAATCGTGAAGGCAAAAATGAGCCCCGAAGAACTTGTGTTGTAGGTGAAGTAGCTGATGTGCAAGAGATGAAAAAGGGAAAGAGCTTAGAATTCCAAAAAATGTGTTCTACTCTCAATGTAAATAGGAAGGCCACCTCAAGGAGGAATGCACAGTGCCACCAATGTGTACCATTTGTAACATGTACAATCATAGTACATGGAAATGTAGGTACAACATGAAAAATAAAGCTCCCATGGTGAACAGCATGGAAGGAGCGGAAAGAAGACCCCCAAGAATGGGAAGGTATGGGAGCAGAGGCCGTAAAAATTACTCTGAAATAAGAAGCCAAGAACATGCTGATGGATATACCACTTTCACATGCTACTATTGCCAAAAACAACCTGAGCACACCAAGGTAGGATGTACAATGAAGAAAAAGCTTGATGAAAAAAGACAGGCAAAATCGATGCAACTCAAAGAAAATCCGCCATGTGCCAACATGATGCAGCTGGATGACATACTGATAGAGGTTCAAGACATCTTGGACATCACAAGGGCTAAAATTAATGAATCTAGCATAGTAATAACTTTGGCAAATAATCCAGATGCACCCAAAGCTTGCAAGAAGGCAGTTGTGGACTGGGATCAGCAAGAGAAGGTGAGGATTCAAGCCACAAAGGAAATAGAAAGAAGGCAAGTAGAAGGAGGATAGCTCATGTGAAGTCATCACAGATCTACCAAAGGCAAGCAAAAAGCTACACAAGATGCAAGCAAAGCTCAAAAATGAAAGAAGCTTGGAAGAAAGCAAGAAGCTGATTGGTTGCAAACTATTGTAGTATTAATGCTGCTGGACAGACAGGTCCTATTGAGAAAAGTGCTAGATTTATGTCCAAGATTCAAGGTTAAAATCTTGATGGCAAGCATTGAAGGACTGAGTAAAGAATCAAAAAACTCTGAAGAAGAAGAAACTCTGGAATGCAACAGAATGCGAGTGAGGAACCCCTAGTTTCCAGAGATGATGAAGTGGCCAGTCACAATTCAACTCAACAATGTGCCTATCAATGATGCAATGTTGGATGGTGGATCCCCAGTGTAAATGTCACTACATGGGAACCCATTCCATTCAACATAAGAATGGTAGATAAAAGAATGGTGGTTCCCAAGGGATTTGGCAAAAATGTCCAAATGAAAATCAAACAAGTAGACTTCAAGGTCAACCTAGTGGTGGTCATAACCATTGAAAATTACACCGAGTCTTACCAAGTGTTATTGGGAAAGACCTAGTTGAGACATGGAAAAGTGAAGCAAGACTGGGGCAAAAATAGTATCTCCATTAGAAACGGGAAGCAGAAAGTCCATGTTGACCTTTCTGGAGTACGGGGACCTATAAAACCTGCCCAAAGTCCAGTTCACGTGAAAACATTCAATATGTCAGAAGGCTTTGATGATGATGAAGAGGATAGAATACTCCAAAAACATCCTGACCTGGTGCCCTTATACATGTTACATGTAGATAAAGTGATGGGGAACTATGTGGAAACAAAAGATGGACAAGTGGAAGAATTAGCCAAAGACACCATCCAGCACACGCCCAGAAGAGAAAATGCAGTAGGCAGACTTTCTATCCACACTGGATTCTAGAGAACTAGCTCTAGATGGAGTGGATGACTAACTCCCGGATGCCAACCTAGTAGAGCTGCAGAAGCCAAAGAGAATTGGTATTATGATATGATGTAGTTTCTTGAGGATGGAATATTCCCAGAAGGCTACACTGCTGACAAAAAGAAAAGGATCGCCTTGAGGAGCAGAAACTTCACAATGATTGTCAGGAATCTCTACAAAATAGGCATATACCAGATTCTACGGTGTGTCCCAGACCATGAGCAGGCAATATTGAGGAAAGCACATTGTGGCATAACTGGAGGACACATGGGTGGAGAAATCACAGCCCGCAAAATTTTGCAAGTAGACCTCTGGTGGCAAATGGTCATGAAGGATGGCAATAACAAAGCAAAGTAATGTGATGTCTGTAAGCGGTGGATGGGTCAACCTGATGATTTTGATAGATTTCCCATCTCGTCCCCATACTGCCATTGTTTCCATTCATGAAGTGGGGATTGGACTTTGTTGGACCAATCAAGCCACCCACCCACGAAAGGCAACAAGTGTGAATACATCATTGTGGCAACCTACTATTTCACCAAATGGCCGGAAGCTAAAGCCATGAAAAGATATTCTGCAAAAGAGGTGGTGAAATTCCTCTTCAAGGATATTATTGCTAGGCATGGATTGCTGGTGGAAATATTCAGTTACCAGGGCATGCATTTCATGAACAAAGTAATGAAAGAGTTGATGGTGGAAAGGTACCTCATCAATCACAAGAAGTCCCCAACCTATTACCCACAATGTAATGGCCAGGCAGAATCTACCAACAAGGCTTTGACCAAGGTTTTAAAGAAGATCATAAATGTCAACAAAAATGATTGCAACCAGAAGCTAGATGTTGCCCTATAGGCATTTCGCCGCACATCTTACAAAGTCTCAACAGGGCAAATGCCATTCAAACTAGTTTACGGGGTGGATAATCAGTTTTTGGAGACCAAACACTATGCACATGGAGGGGAAGGAGCCCATTTTAAGGAGAGAAGATAAATTGGGCTACCATCTATAAGGAAAATCTCGCAAAACGAGCAGCCACATGGGCCGAAGAAAAACAACCGACGGTGGTGCATGCACACTTAAGGAAAATCACATAGGCTTCCAGGACTACAGAATCCAATGTGAGATGATCACACCACGAATCTAGAGGATCCTCAAAGACCACCAAAATGACTTTCGATTCATTCGAATATGATGTGGATGTTGAAGAAGACAAAGTGGATGAAGAACTCTTTTCGAGACCCAGAAGAACTAAAGAAACAGAAAGCGAAGGAAGAAAGGAAAAGGAAACTGGAGGAGAGACAGAAGCAAGAAGCTGTTTTGCAGAAGAAGAAAAGAAGAGGAAGTTGAAAGAGGAGAAAAGGAAAAATGAGGAAGAAGATAGGAGAAGAAAAGAGGAGGAAGAGAGAATTTTCATCTTAGTGTATTTACATGCTAGTGTAATTTTCATTTTAGTGTAATTCCATTATCCCTCTACCTTGCCTCTCCATTGTGAAGCTTTGGAGCTTCCTCTTCTTCTCTTGGAGATTGCCCTCTTCTACTTGGTGGGCAAGCCTCTTCTTTGAGGACTACACATACCCTTAAAGAATCAAGCCAAAAACCAAGGGTAAGCTTAAAACAATGATGTTTTACTCTCTTCTTGGATGGTAATCCTCTTCCCAACCTCTCTACATGCTTGGGAAGCATTCTAGTTAATGGTTTTTTCTTAAAGCCATGCCCTTATTGATTTATGCTGTTTAAATGAATTAATATTAATCTCTTATGCTTAAATTTATTTTTTTTATTTGTAATCTCTCTTTTTTGAAAGAATACTCACTTTTATGGTTAAATCCTTCTTTGAAGGATAGTTCTAAATTCTAATCTCATTTTCTTACCCAAAACTCTAAGCCTAACAAGCTAGAGTTAAACATTTTTTATGAATTTTAACTTACTTAGAATGAGGTTAATTCATTTAAGCTTGTTTTTATGTTAAGAAATTTCATATTTATTCATTTTAAGAAGAAAGAGAGCTTAGGATAACAATCGTATAATTATTTTCATATGAAAGTTATATATTGGGTATTTTTTTAAATAAACAAGATTCTTAGATGTAATTATGCTTAGGTTTATGCATAAAGAATTTTTATATTAAAAGAGAAAGTCTCGCCATATTTCTATGTAATTATGTTTATGCATAAATTTAATAATATAAAAAGAGAAATTTTCATCATATTCTATGTAATAACATTTTAAATGCTAAAAGAAGAATTTTTGTTACATTTTTTAATATACATTTATAGTATGTATGCAGAAATGTCTAAATGTTAAAAAGAGGAATTTTTGTTATATTTTAAATATGTATATTCATGGTATGTATATAGATGAATATTTTTATTTATTAAAAGATGAATTTTCATTGTATCTTTAAATAGGAATATGCATAATTAATTTTGGTATCAAAAAGAGAATGTTTTATCATATTTCTATATAGATAATTATGGCATGTTGATGCCTAGGTTCAAATGGAGAAGAGAATATTTAAGAATATTTCTATGTGAATATTTTAATAAAATGATATATGCATATTTAAGGATAATTTAGAAAAAGAAATATCCTTGTTAAATTAAATTATTCCATGAGTAGAATTATTTATAGTTCTATTATATCCAAGAAAGAATGAATTTTCATATTATTGGATGTTTACCCTTACGATTTTAAAATCACAGTTATTTTATGAGATAAATGGACAAATATTTTTAGGGAATAAATCTAGGAATAAATTCTAGTAATTCGGTGCTAGGCCATGACCGCTTGAGGAGGGTGGGTCAGTAAGATACCTGCCCATCTCCTCTTGAATCCTAAATTAAGCCAAGACCTGTGACCATTCCCATCTCTTTAGTACTACAAAGAAGGGACAACTGTCTGATTTAGAGAATTTTTCCTAAGACCTGAAATCGTCTAGAAATACGTTAGAAATTTATTTTAAATTGTAATTGATGGATGGATCAACGAGATACGAGATTTGTGATTTTCATTAAGGAAGTCTGGGTGTTGAGAAAAGAGTCGTGAAATCAACACTAGAGATGTTTTCTCATGAAATGGTTTTCGTGAGATGAAAGTAAACTCGATGGGAAAATTCTTACTTGCATGAAACTCTGTTTTTGTAAAGGACTGTCTTACGCCAGAATGCTGGAGAAAGCATTTAGTTTATTGTTTAAAGGAGAGTTTACGTTGCAACACCTGGTGGGGAGTCATCAAAGGATGTCTCTCGTGGGGCAAAGCCTGCCAAGGTCTTAACCAGCCTCAATACAGTTAAAAATGGTACGCTTCCAGTATACAATGGGCGAGGGCCGACGAAGCGGTCCCTGAGTGAAGTGCTAGGACACCTAAGGAGGATCCTAGAGGGTTCTAACTAGGCGATGCACGGGCTCGCGGTTGCTAGGACAGCCATGTGTATGTCGAGGGAGATATTCATGGAATGGAGAAATTATTTAAGTGAACTGGAAACTATGAAATTACTCGCGTTGATTGACTAGCTGGTCTTCAACGGAGAGTCCGGATGACACTTGATTATAAAACAATGGAACTGGAATACTGAGGATTATGATGGAAACACTGTGGTTTTATTGTAATTATATCTTGAAGATAGTTGAATCTGAGAAAAGGTAATTTCATGTTGGGTGCGTAAGTGGTGTGTCTATTTTATATTTTTGTATCATTACCGGCTAGGGGGCTTGGGAACTCTTTTCCCTAGTACCCGAGACAAAACACAACCAAATTTTCATAAAGAGGGATCCCACCAATACAGTGGTTGGGTAGTTGGCTAACCCATGGGCCGATTGGGGTTAGGCTAGATCAATGGATTCCTACAATAAAGTTCAGTTATGTTTAAGTTACGTTAGTTGAAGTAGGTCACAGGGTTATTCTTGTTTTATGGGAAAGAATCAACGACTGTGTCTCACTGAGGGGAAAAAAGCAATGATCTCTATGAACCAAGTGCAAGTCCCTCCTTGATTCGGCCAGGTGACCAGCGAGTTTGGTCGGAATACAAAGGATAGTTAAGGCTTTTGATCCCGTTAAATAAATTCTCGTTAGAAGATTTTCCTGGAGGAATCGCCCATGCTTTCTGGGCGAGGAAAGTTTTTTCGATTTTGGGTTTGGAAGAGCCGCCGGACTAGTCCCTTGCCTGGACATTCGTGGGCGAGGCCGCGAGTGGGAACCTCTGCACCTTGCGTAAGAGGTTGCTACTTCTTCCTACTAGCACTCGAGAGTTCGATGCACAGAGAGAGCAGGGGTCTCACAGCTGGTATCAGAGCTTTGTTGAAAGCTTAAGAATCAAAGACGGATTTTGTCAGGAATTTATAATTAAATTTTAGAAAGGTGCATTCATATGTTGTAATTTCATTTAGATTAAGCTTCATTGATGAAGGCTTATAATTAATAAATTAGATTTTATAGATGGACACCCCGTACTTATCTGGTATCCCCGACCTTACCCAAAATCAAGATATGACTGCCTTTGCTTTTGAGCATATCCTCTCTTCCGCAGGACTTGATTGAGCAAGGCGAGTCGAACAGATGTTTGGCTGTCAAGGTTTTAGACACCAGCTCAAGGATTGCCCAACTCTTTCTATGTCAATGGGCCAAGGAAGCCAAGGTCCTAGAATGCCAAGACCGACCCCTTCGAACCAATCTAATCAAGGTCTCTCTCGCCAAAACTAGGGCAACCCTGAAAGAGAAATTGAGTGATGGCGACAATCTCGTCAGTTAAGAGATCCTACTAGAACTTATTGAACCCCCATCCTCACCACACGAACCAAAAATAGCCTTGGATTTCCAAGAGGAAAGAACTCGACACTCTGTACGACAAGAGTGTTTAGTCAAGTACAAGGACAGACCAGTAGGAAGATTCTACTTGGGAAAAGGTAAGCACACTTATATACAGGAGACCTAAAATACTAAGTCTCCTAATGTAGATCTTCGTGTCCATAAACTCATAGCTCTCTTTTTCCTCAATGTCTACCTCCGCAACAAGTGGAGTCAACAAGAATTGTTGTGCTTATACAATTCTTGGAGGAGCCACAATTCTAAGAGGAATTAGTTGAGGTGGTGATACTAGAGGTGGATGTGGAAATTATGGGGGTCTATATATTCGTTAAGAGAATTTGGAAGGAGGCACTAGAGATTCTATTGGTCAAAAAGTGACTTGGGGCTTTTGAGGGCTTCCTAATGTCTCTTTTTTCATTATTTGAAATCTATAAGACTTAGCGAAAGATCTCGAGTTTACCATATTTGGGCCTATTGAGTCCACTTATGATGTCGTAAGTCTGCATTTCTACACTTGAAAAAAAGTTTGTTATAGATGACTTATATGCGTATGTGTTAAAGGGTATGGGAGGCCCTTAGAAGCTTCTCTTAGTGTAAGTATCCTTGATACCCAAGTTTATAAATAATTTTTCCATATTTATGCTAGTGTTAACTTCTAAGTAAACCTTGATATTCAAGTTTATAATCGCTTTTTTCACATTTAGGCCTTATAAGTGCATTTCAAGTTTGAATTGTGCAATTTTGCACTAGATATTTTTTTATAATACAATGGTGACTTGCGTATATATGTGTGTTGTATATTGTGTGTGAGTGAGCGCTCTCTATTGAGTGTTGTGACTAAGGCTATGTGCGTTTGAGGAAGTATGTTAATTTTATTATTGATTCCAATGGATCGAGTTTGAATCAAAGAGTTTCATTTGATTGATTGCAACTCTTTTATAATGATTATTTTCGATATCTTAAAATATAAATGTGGATTTTTATGGCCATGGCACGATAAAGAAAAGAAAGAGAATTAATTAAGCACGAGCACCCTACGTTAGGCTAATTATTACTCAATCACCTACGTAAGGCTGATTTAAAGTGTTGCTACTAGCTAGGTTAAAGTTCCGAAATTGGCAATGGATAGGAAGTGATAGAGTTCCCCATTGCGGCCTTTTCACCTCATCGAGATATCAATGAAGATATTGCAAGTATGTCGATGAAAAGTTCATGTATCCCACCTGACGGTTAGCAAATCTGTGTAAACAGTTCGGTTGATACACTTTGGTGAATTATTTCACAGGAGAAGCTAGTAGATACCGACTAGTGCATGCAAAGCTCAAGAGAACAGAGTAAAAGCTAGCCTGTAAGCATAGAAAATGTTGAAGGAAAACGTATAGACGACTAATTAATAGGCTAGTATAAAGAAGATTGTAAAACATATAAAGTTATAATGATAATGAGAATGACAACCGAAGAGGCTGGATCGGAGTCTCTCCACCATTGCCGGAGGCAGAGGAAGGAAATCCAAGTTGCTTGTTGGTCGGAGAGGGAGTGAATCACACGCAAGACAGCCCTTACAATAATTGAGGCAAGATCAGGGGACTTGCTTGCCCTCGAAGGTTTGGCCGAGCTGCCAGGAGGCCGGGACCACGTCGTAAGAAGTGACAGTCGTGCCGTCGCCCAACAGCACTCGGAAGGAGAGGCTCTGGCCCCTCATATCCTGCGGAGTCTGCCAATTTGAACCCCAGTTGCGCGACAGCGGTATCCAGCCCGTCTTGGTTCCCTTGACGGAAACGCTCTTCACCTCCCCTGTGCCGCCCACGTTCGTCAACAGCACTAGATTGTAGCGAGAGTTGCCGTTGATAGTAAAGTGGATGCCCCCTTCCCGGCTGCAAGGCACACTGCAGACATTCATAGCACATTAAACCGTAAGCCTGACAATGTCGTGTGACTAAACGGATGCGCATTTAGAGCCGGCGGGCCGCAACGCCCACCGCAGTACGCACCTCCTGTACAATACCGGCACAGCTTCGCCGCTGCCGTAGGTGGCGATCTGCGAGAACGCCGCGTCCGCAATGTCGAAGTGCTTGTGTGGCGGATTGCACCAGGCCTGCGGGTGCTCCTCGCTCGGCGGGCAGAAGTTAGTCGCCGTTACCACTACGCTTTTGCCCTCCGGCAAACACCACTTCCCGGCGCCTGCCGCCGACGCATCGCACTTGACCTCGAAACAGGATCCGCAGCCCGCTCCGCTATTGAAGAGCGCACTGCTAACGGCCGCTGTATTACTGCCGTAGCCGTTGTTGTAAAGGTCGCCATAGCCGCAAGCTCCACCTGCACACATCCACTCCACGATGAGTCTTGCAGAGGGCGAACTACATTGCTAACTTCAGAACGTAGATTCGTAGAATAGGGCTGCAGACCGTTGATGGTGCCGGAGTTGTCACCGTAGACAGTGGCCTGAGCGGACAACCATGAAGAGTCAGTTCCGGCAAAGGCAAAATGTACAAACGTGACAGAGAAAAGCAAAGCGAGTAGGCGAGATGGCGCCATGGCTGTTTCAGCAGTACTACGCTACTAGGTAGTGATTGATGAATATTAGTACACAGCGAGCGACTAAAAGAGACAGAGAGCAGTGTCGGAGTCTCGGAGCGTGAAAGTTGCCGGTGAGCCTATTCTATATTTAATACCATGCACTGCAACCGCAGCGTGGGATGGTGCAGAACATGGCCACCTTCAATGCGCTGCACTAAATACCGCCCAATCGTTTTGTCTCAACCAAGCACGTAGGGCCCCCTGCATGCAACCTGCTCCTAAATGCACCGCATCACCTCTTCTGACTTCCATTCTTCAGCAGCCCGAGTCACCCTCCATCAGTATTCACCCTTCTCTCTACCGACCATTTCACATGAGCCTCGAGCTTTTGAGTTAGGTGCTACTACCTAGGTAGGGTGGGTTCCAACTGCCCTTCACCAAAGCCGGCGGACCCCAACTTCCTACGTCGTGCCGTTCTTTCGCCGCACATGCCTTGCCTGCCTCCGCCCTGCGTGTTAATAGCTACAAGTACATACTGATAGCTAAATCTTAACCGTATATTGAAAGTTTGTTGGTTTCTCAACAACCACAAAATGACATGCCAACTTCCAAGAGGATTCTATCCATCTTGGAGCGTCATCTTTTGAAAAAGCTATGTCTGCACTCACACCAGTGACCATGTGCAATTCGTACAGTTCTATCATCTATGAACTCGTGACATTACAATCGTTGATGCAAACTTCATCGTCTTTTGTTTGGTCTCCCCTGATTTTGGCTTCTAACCCTTTTCCTAAACCATGCAAAACATTTACTTTGGAAAAACCTTCACATCAACTGGTTTTTTAACTGAAATGTTCAAAATCTTCACTATTAATTTCAAGGCCAACACAAATTCTCCTTGCCAAAGGGGGGGAAGGAGAGCTCTCAACACCTAGAAGGAGACAAGAAGAGATCAGTGGGTCTCTCTCACAAGAAGCGAGGGAAGAAGAAGCTAATCAAAGAGAGAAGCCTACAATCAAACCTACTCAAGCCTGCATCCATCAAGCCAACATGAAATCAAAAACATACCAGCAAGTAAGAAGAGGGAAGAAGGAGAGCTCACAAGTAAACTATTGGAAGGAAATGATTGTGCATTATTTATTGTCAAAAATGACTTATATACAAGTGACTAGTTGTCACACTAGGCCGACCAAAGTTAAAAATGGTCTAGTCTTTAATACTAGTCTTAAGCAACTATGTACACTAAGTCTGTAGACTTTCCTTAGACAAGGCTGATTTATATCTTCTAGCATCATCTTATAAAAGATAAGCACACGTTCGTGCAGGTAAGATGAAAAAGTCTCTTCTTATGGTAGCTCACGCAGGTGAAACCATGTTAACTTACGAAGTAGTCAACATACCTTCCCTCCTACTAGTAGTGATGAACACATCCTCACGTCACCCAAGTCGATGATGAAACTGCTACTGAGAAGTGTCCAAGATATGCCATGGAGCTAGTGGTCGAGGTTAAGTGGTTAGTTCAAGACTTGTGTCTACAGCCAGACTCCAAGCAGATAATAGGACAAGGTGATGGGAAACTTTGAGTAGCCCTAATGTAGGCAACTTGTTGAAGGCAACATGGACAGTGATGATAAGCGATGTAGAGGTTCTTAATGTAGGCAACTTGTTGAAAGCAACATGGACAGTGATGATAAGCGATGTAGAGGTTCTTAATGTTGGGCCACCTCATTGGTTGTGGAAGTTGTGTGAACCCTTCTACTTTGAGTAGCCCTAATGTAGGCAGCTTGTTGAAGGCAACATGGATAGTGATGATAAGCGATGTAGAGGTTCTTAATGTTGGGCCACCTCGTTGGTTGTGGAAGTTGTGTGAACCCTTCTACTTGAGGTAGTTTGCTTTGCTAACGATCTGTTAGAGGAAGCTTCTATCTCTAGATGCAACTCTAAGATCTCTACATGTAACTTTGGGCTCATGTGTTCTCTCTCTAGATACAAATCTTATTGTGTCTTCTCTCTACACGTAGCTCTGGGCTCACATGTTGTCTCTCTAGATGCAGATCTAGGATCACATCTTCTCTATTTACACACAGCACTGGGATCGCAAAATCATGTTTTCTCTCTCTACATGTCGATCTAGGTTCATGTCTTCTCTCTCTAAATATAAGTGACCCAACTTTCTCTCTAGACATAAGAGATCTAAATTTCTCTCTCTAGATGTGAGCGATCTATCTTTCTCTCGCTAGATATGAGTGATTCAACTTTCTCTCTATAGATGTGAGAGATCTTACTCTTAGAAAATTCCACTTCTATGATCGTCGATTCTTGAATCACGCAACGATCCGACTACCAGATGATCTAACACCTTCAGATGATGCAACCTCTTGGATCATGGTAGTCCAAATGACAAGATCACACTTTTTGGATCAATGATTCATCTTCTCAAATAAAGATTCAGCTTTACGTACCACCAAACCCCTCGAATCATCCATGATCTGACTTTAGATCACCAATTGGATGATCAAACTATGAGATCGTGGATTTGACTCAAGTTTTTTAAATTTTTGGATTTTTGAATTTTTTATCGTTCTCACGGAAGGTAGTGACCCTACACTTGAGTAGGGAGGCTACATTACACTTGACTGTACACTTGAGTAGGGAGGCTACGTTACATATATATAAGTGAGTGAGTTTGACATGCTTACCATGCATGACCTCAGGCGAGGGCGGAGAGTCGCTTTCCCATCCACCATGATGAAAGCTTGGATGCCACTAGACTCAGCTTACTAAACTTGGGTCTTCTAGGTGTGGCGAGTTGATGTTGTGAGGTGGTGCACATAGGTGCTGTGGGATCGTGGGTGATCTTTTTGAGCCTTGGGTCTACTCGGCGGTGCCACAAAAGTGTGTGCACAGTTCTCTTTAGGGTTCAACACCATGGACGGCTCTTCTTCGATGTGGGAATAAGGGCGGGGGTAGGGCCACTACACATGGGCAAGGTGTTGCCTTTGTTGCTCATAGTCCATGGGCTCTTCTAACTTTTCTAATCGTGGTGTCAACACAAGAGTCAATGTGGAAGGCACTACTCTCCATTCATGCTTAAGCTTTGGAGTTAGCTGTTAAGAATGCTAAAACTAGGAATTAATGATGGTGGTGCACATAATTAACAAGAAAGTTAGGTGGACCATGATGAGAGAGAGAGAGACACATACAAAGTAGCACACTCAACAATATCTTCTATTGTAATATGTTATGAACCATACAATGAAAGGCTTCTAATATGGATAGTCTCTAGTCCAATCTTCTTTATACATCATCATGCCATGTGGCAATCCTTTTTCCACATTCTTGTATGTGGCTCTCACCATTGACACTATATCTCATGTGGCATTCTTATTTTTCCACATAATAAGATGATATCTTGCACCTTTAAGGTGTGCGTTCACACACTCAACCAACAAACTTGAGCTTTATTTTACATTGTACATTTCAACATCCCTCCTCCTCAATATAAAATTAGGTATGTGAACTAACCATCTCTCCAACCAATTTAACCAACTCACCTCTCAAACTTAACAATTTTCCATTTCCAATCTCAACACTCCCCCTCAATGCAAATTGCAGTGCTAAACAATGTGTGTGTGTGTGTGTGTGTGTGTGTGTAGCCAACCTAGACACCTATGTCCGTTATTTATAAGCACCATTTTGCTTGGGCGGAGCCACCCAAGTGCTTTTTAGACACCCATGTGCCCGAGAGAAGGAACCAACCTATAAAGTTTATCGTCCATGCGTGCATAACTCAACGCACACCACATTACAAACCATTTCGAGCACTCGTCTCACATGGGCTCGGACAGGAGACCATCATAATTTGGGTGAGACAATTTTACATCCGTTTTATGCATGTAAGCAAGGGCAGGGCACCTATATGATATGGCCAACAACTGGACAACTGTATGCTGCTAAGATTATCACAATACATGATAACCTTTCTCTCCACATGCAACCCCAAATTAGCAAGTAGCTTCCGTAACCAAGCTACCTCACACGCTGCCACCGCATCTTCTCTATACTCTGTCTCTATACTCGACAAGGCAACTATGGGCTGCTTCTTGTTGGTCCATGTCACAGCAGCACTCCCCGATGAAAACATAAATCCACTGGTAGATCTCCTGTATGAGCTGCTACCTGTCCAATCTGCATCTGTGTACCTATATAGCTCCAATGGTATACCTGCTACATAAAACAATTCATAATCAATAGTGGCCTGCAAATATCGATGTGTGCGTCGCACACTGTTAAGATATGGTTTGTGCAGAACCTGCATAAATTGGCTCTCTAAGCTAACAGTGTAACTCAAATCTGGCCTGTTGATCGTGACATAGATCAAACTCCCCACAATCTTCCTGTACATAGTGGGATCCTCCAACACATAACTTGCATCCGCACACTAAGCTTGCCATTTTGATCTAATGACATCGAGATTAACTTACAATCAGCCATACCATACTTGGACAACATGTCCCCAATACATATTGTCTCTTGTGATAGCCAAATACCCTCAGGTGTACGAATGACCTCAATTCCCAAAAAGGAGCGCAGATCTCCCAAGTCCATCTCAGAGTTCCTTTTGAGAAGACTTTTCACATGCTCAATCTCATCCAAGTTGTAAACCCCAACAATAAGATCATCTACATAGATGGTGATGATCACAATACCCTTATCACTCTTGCGCACATACAAAGAGTGATCTGCATCTACTATATGAAAACCAATGGTGACAAGATACTTAGCAATCTTGTCATGCCATGCTCGTGGAGCTTGCTTCATCCCATACAAAGCCTTACAAATCTTACATACATACTTCGGGTGATGTGTATCCTCAAAACCCATATACACTTCTTCTTCCAAATCACCATGCAAGAATGCATTTTTTACATCCATCTAATGTAAAAACCAGCCTTTAGCTGCAGTCGTCGCAATCACAACTCTCACAGTTGCCATATTTGCAACTGGGACAAATGTCTCCTCTCATAATCAATCCCATGTGTCTGCGCATATCCTTTGGCTACCAATCTAGCCTTGTACCGCTTACGCTACCGTCCGTTGTTATGTTTCACCTTATACACCCACTTACAGCCAATAGCTTTCTTGCCTTCAGGCAATAGCACCAAATCCCAAGTCTAATTTCTATACAATGCATCCATCTCCTCATCCATAGCTTTCTCCCAACACACATTTCCAATAGCCTCATCAAAACATGTGGGTTCTACAACCTACACAACTTTTGCCATATAAGCATAGTGATGTGCCACATAACCATTATAAGTCAGCCTCTACACAGGGTTTTTGACTCTTTTAGATCTTTGTAACTTTGCATTCATGGCTTCCATAGCCTTGTTCACACCAAGTATCCTCATTTCTAGAATCCCAACTCCTCATCAAGGCTCAACTCCGAGCCACTAGACCCATCAACTAGAGACATCAACTAGAGAACACCCTATAGAAATATCAAGCATACCAAGGGGCTCAACCACTTTCTCTTTGACTTTATGTGATGTACCAACTACATTTCCAAGACTGGTATTATGATGCAGCCTGCCACTCCATGGTCTATCTCAGTAGAGTCACTAAATGAGGACTCTCCTAGTCCACTCAATAACTGTGATTTTGCTGACTTGCATTTTGTGCAACCACATTTCCACTTATATCAGCCCCAACAACATCTTTTTCAACAGCACACCAACTACTCATCTCATCAAATACAACATCCTTGCTTACTCTCAATTCATGTGTAGCAGGATTATAGCATCTATATTCCTTTTTCTCAAGGGAATACCCAATAAACACACATTTTTCTGCCTTTGGATCTAGCTTAGTACGCAACTCATCTGGCACATGCACATATGCAATATATCCAAAAACTTTAAGTAAGACAAATCAAGTTTCTTGCTAGTAAACTTCTCCTCTGGCATTACATCATGTATGGCTACAGTAAGAGTCCTGTTGATGATATAAATTGCTATAGACACAACAGCCTCCTCAACCCAATAGCTATATGGCATATTCTTCTCTGCCACATCAATGCTCGTGCTATCTCTGCAATGTGCTTGTTTTTTCGCTCATCAGCAACTCCATTTTGCTGCAGAGTGTATTTAGATGTAAATTGTCTCTAAATGCCATTCTTTCACAAAAGAATTCAGAGAACTCATTGGAGAAGTATTCTCCCCCTCCATCTGACCTTACGCACTTCACATGCTTTCCTGTCTATTTTTCAGCCACTCTGAAATTCTGAAAAATAAGTGAACACTTCACTCTTCTCCTTCATTAAATACACCCACACTTTCCTCGTGTGCTCTCGTCAATGAATGTTACGTGGTACCTACAGCACCCATAGACATAGTCTTCGCAGGACCCCATATATTTGAATGCACAAAATCTAGTACATTTCTACTCACATTTCTGTCATGTGGAAATACATATTTTGTTTGCTTTCCAAATTGACATGCTTCACATACTTTTTGCGTACCTTCAACCTTAAACTTAAGCAGCTCAGTCACAATTTTTTTAATCTGCATAGACTTCATTCTTTGCACATTTTTATGCCCAATTCTCTTATGCTAAATGTTTGTATCTGTAATAACTCCTAAACCATTTGCAAACATTGCAGCACTCACTTCAGGTATGTTTACATTCAATGTAAACATTCTGCCTACTCTGTTGCCTTTTGCAACCAACCTGCACTTATCTTTAAAGTCTTCTACATAACAGCCATCGGGGTTAAACCGGACCTACAAACCCTGCTCAATCATTTGGCCAACAGAAACTAGATTCTTTGTAATGTTCGAAACATGAAGTACATCTACAAGGTACTTCACTTTACCATCCTGCATAGATAATGGCACATCTCCAACATGAGCAATTGGATAAGCAATGTCATCCCCTGTTTCAACAAAACCTGGTCTTTCAAGACTCTTCATTTCCTTGAGCCACTCACCATGACTTGTCATGTGGTTCGAAGCACCTGAATCAACATACCATACATCATCCTTACATACTGCTACATCATTTCTAGACACAGCATTAACTACATGTTGCATAACAAATAACCTCTCATTATCCTCATTATTTCTACTAGAGAACACATAGTTATTTTGCGTCTCTTTTCCATTTCGCATCGCTCTATTTCTTATAGCAATCTGCCTGTAGATGTCCAAGCTTACCACAATAAAAACAGCCTCGTGTATCATTATGCTGCCTTTGCCAATTACCACAACCTCGTTGACTTAGTTTCATACAGCTTCACCAAGGTGTCCCATGCCTCCTTAGGTGACTTGGCATCCTGTATATGCCCAATCATAGTATCCTATATATTTATAGAAAGCTAATACATGACTTTTCTTGCTCCTTGATTCCAATCCTTGAATTCTTTTACATCTGCAGTAGCAGTTGGATTAATCTCTGGTATCTCTGGTGCCTCCTCATGTTTACCTTCACAAACTGTTGTATTCTCTACAGTAGCGGTACTATACTGCACCAAACTATCACAACCAGTGAGCCCTCCAATTTATATACATACACTCAATGGTGGTGGCAACTATAAGACCTCTTTGTAGTACACACAATGTCTGCACAACCAATCGCTCTTCCAACAGTTCCAAAAACAAAGTTTTGCAGAGAATCGAAACTTACCCGTAATGCTTGTGAACACCTACGAATTTTAAAAATGGAGGTCCACATGCCTCTAAAATGCGTTTTTGGCCCGAAAAACGTTGTCCCCAATAGACCCTATAGTTGCCCCTATAGCTTTGCTCCCGCGAAGAAAGCTCCTGAATCGGAGTTCATTTGCTGATGCCTCCCGAAGAGCTCCCGACAAGGGTGTAGTAGCCAACACAAAGGGGGAAGAGTAGTAGATGAAGCTCTTACCCTCGTACCACTTCATGTGCTTCTCTTGCTTGTCACTCAGTCCTTAGCATGAATGAGGCTCTGATACCATGAAAAGATGAAGGGGAGAAGAGAGCTTGAGCTCTTGCAAGCACACACACAATCACACAAACCCTAGAAGAGAACACACAAGGTGAGAGGCTGAAAAATCTTCTCCTTCTTCACATAACAAAAGAAAGAAGATAAAGTGACCAACACACATAATAGAGTATACACAAGTGGTCCGTAATGTGAACACGCTAAGTGGAGTGGATAGGTGTGAACTAGTTGGTGTAGTCCAGCTATAGAATCTCTGGCGAAGATATGTCGGTGCCAGCTACCAAACCCGCCAGTGATGTAAATGTCGAACGATCATGCAGGTGCCTCGTGAGTGTCAGCTCATGTTGAGCTTGGCATCTCAACAGGCCAAAATATTGTTACAAGTTTACCAATGTGGGTGTATTTCATGAAAGAGAAAAGTGAAGTGTTTACTCACTTTCAAAGCTTCAAAGCTATGGTAGAGAAAGACAAAGGTATGCACATAAAATGCCTAAGTTCAGCTGCTAGTGCGAGAGGATATTTCTTTAATAAATTCAATGATTATTTGAGAGATTATGGGATAAAGAGGCAATTTACATGCATGTACATCCCACAACAAAATGGGGTTACAAAAAGTCCATAAGTAGCTCATGCATTGATGAATGAGAAAGGGATGCCTCATTATACAGTTTATATTATGAACATGATGTCCACTACAAAAGTTCATGGCATGATGCCTGAACAAAAGTTTACCAACAGTAACAAAAAAGATTTGGTACACATAAAAGTGTTTGGATTCATTATTTATATTCATGGACCAAATGAGGTAAGAAGTAAGTTAGATCCCAAGGTAGAAAATTGTATATTCATTGGTTATTCCCTTTATCAGAAAGGTTATAGATATTATAACCCCACTATGCATCTGATACATGTGAACAAGGATGTTTTCTTTAATGAAATTAGTAGTTGGTACTACACTAGTCAAGGATTCTATACGGCTTGAAGCAAAGAATCAAGATGGGTACCTTGAATGATAAGCAACAATAATCGCAGGCACTTAGTGGACCTGGAGAGTCCTCTAGCAAACATGTTTATCGTGAGACCTTGATCTGGCATGTTGAGGTAGAATGTTAGGCATTTTGATGTGTCATGTGTGGTGGTACTACAAGTATTGAAAATTCATCAAGTTCACATGTATCACGCAAAGGAAAAAAAAGGTGGGTCAACCTTTTATAATGCTTCATGTTTCTTAACAGAGATGTGGCTCAGAAGAACGAAGCCTTAATGAGGAGTTTGGGATATTTGCTAGTGTTACTTCAAAGGGAATGATTGGTTGCCAAGGGACATGCATAATCATATGACATTCACTGTGAGGAGACATTCAGCCCCATTGCTAGGATGAAAACTATGAGGAGACATTCAGCCCAATTGCATAATCATATGATATTCACTATGAGGAGACATTCAGCCCGATTGCTAGGATGAAAACTATGAGAGCAATCACCCTCATTGCTATGGATGTAGCTAATAAGGGATGGTCTTTAGCTCAAATGGATGTAAAGAATGTATTATTACATGGTGACTTACAAGAGGAAGTTTACATGGTGCACAACCGATTCTTGAAGAGCCTAGGATTCGAGATTCCACAATGTGATTGGCCCCCAGAGATAATATGAGGATCATGCACACCAGATTTTGTTTACAAGTTGTGCACGACATCAAGCACCTAGAGCACGGCCATACAAGATAGGGAAGTATCTTATCACTATTGGATATCAGATATAAAATGTTGATTTCTTACTTTATGTGAGAAAGAATGACAAGGGGATTGTGCTAGTAGTCATCTAGATTGATGACTTCATTGTCACTTGATTGTCTCACAGGTGGCAGTGAGATGAGATGACATTCACGAGATGCTTCTTAAGGAGAAGTTTGAAATGAAAGATTTAGGTGAGCTTTAATACTTCCTAGGTATAGAAGTGATTAGATCACTGATGGGCTTTGGATTATGCAGAGGCAATATGCTTTGGACATGTTGTCCAAGTATATGATGTAAGCCAATCTCAATGCCATTGGAACATAACACGAAGTTGTCAGTAGATATAGGTGTTCACTTAGAGGACCCTACTATGTGCATGTGCTAGTTTGATTTACATGAAAATCTTCACACTGGATTATTTAAGCTACTCTGTTGGATTTTTGAGTTAGTTTATGTAGGCCCAGAGGAAGACACACTTAGATGTGGCTAGGAGAATACTTGGGTACATAAAGTCTATAG
Organism: Cibotium barometz; assembly: GCF_041138505.1. Classification (NCBI taxonomy): domain Eukaryota; kingdom Viridiplantae; phylum Streptophyta; class Polypodiopsida; order Cyatheales; family Cibotiaceae; genus Cibotium; species Cibotium barometz. The sequence goes on along the minus strand of NC_141101.1, from coordinate 38,185,669 downwards.
TACATTATGGAATTTTCTATGAGGCTAGAGTATATGTACATGTACACGGATGAAGATTGGGCTAGTAGTGTCTCCAATAGGAGATCTACTATCTAAGATTTATGTTCTTCTCTTTTGGAGTGCTACTATTATTGTTAGTAGTAGCTAAAGTACCAATAAGTAATTGACGATTTCTTTGACGAGTATAATGGTTGAGTACAAGGGTGCTACTATGGTGACATGTGAGGTAGCTTGGTAAAAGAAGCTACTTGTAGATATGGGTGAGCCCATGGATAGGGCAATTGTCGTTTATTATGACAAGATGAGCAAAATACATCTCCAGTAACTCACTGTATCATGCTAGGACGAAGCACATTGAGGTGTATTATCATTTTGCATTATTGCATTAAGGGGTATGGTGTAAATGAGTCCTCCTTGTATGCTTAATAGGTTAAGACTCATTGAAGGGCAGGTAGATGCTTCTGCCACACAACGGGGACAATTATCACTTTGTTGGGACAATGTTTGCATGATCAAATTTGCACTTATAGCATGTGCCCCCCATAAGGAATTACATTGGGCGTAGGCATGGGATTTGTAGTGCCTAGAGCACTCAAGGGATTTAGTGTAGAGTCTTTGTGAGGACACTCTATCATACGGTGTGAGCCTTTGCATCAAAAACATCACATCGGTGGCCTATGTACCATATTGTTGAGGTCTCTTGCTCTTTGTTACACCATGGCCTTGAACAGAGAGGTGTAGTCTATGGGTGAACCCTAGTCAAAATACCCATAGCGATTGTACTATTGTTGCTCATATGGGTCTTGTTGGTCATAAGACTCATAGCTTTCTTTTCTTGGGTTTCGATTTTTGTGGGTAGGGTCACTAAGTACTATTATACTGGGTGGTGCAATTCTTGTAGGGACTGACTAGGGTGGTAGTACCAAAGGTGGATAGGGTAATTGGGGTAGTCTATACATACCTCGTACTAAAGGGTTCTGACATGTAGGCATTGGAGCTTATTCCTATTGAGGAGTGACTAGTGGGGTTGGTAAGGCCGATTGTTGCCTTGGCAGCACAGGGAGCATCTGTCGTGGTGCCGGAGTCTACCTTGATGGGTTTCCTTAGTACCCTTAAGTCTACCCTGATGGGTTTCCTTAGTACCTATAAGGGTGGAGGCAGGGGCTATGACGACAGGCCCACCACAAAGGTTCTAGAAGGTTAGAGAGCCTCTACGGAAGTTGAAAGCCTGGAGGGAGATCTCGATGAGGTAACGGTCTCCAGATGGGGGTGCAGAGGGTGGGTTCCTTGAAGGTACTAGGGGGGTCACTGAGATAAATGCTCGTAATGGTACTCTGATAGAACCGTATCCTCCTATATCCTACCAACTTGGTGTGTCTAATGGTGTCGCTCTACTCTAGAAGTCGGGGATGACAGAGGGTGCCATGGAGTCCTTCTCGGGGTTCGAGATCAAAAGATGCCAAGCCTTGCCACAGAGAAAAAAGACCAAAATCCAAAAGCACCTGACGGGGAAGAGGGTAGGCAGGGGGGGAAATTGGCGAGTTCGCGGATAGATAGGCAAGGTGAGGGCTACTGTAATGCAAGGGAAAGGTGAGGGTGGCTACAGGAGCAGTGCAGAAGGTGAGGGTAATGCAAGGGCAAGGCGAGGGCGTCTATATAGCAATGCCGGGACAAGGCGAGGGTAATGCGAAGGAAAGGGGAGGGTGTCTATAGCAATGCCGGGGCAAGGCAAGGGTAATGCGAGGGAAGACGAAGGCGCTGCAGCAATGGAGAGCGAAAAAGAGGAGCAAAGACGACACTGAGTTGAAGGGGAGGCGCCAGAAGACAAAGAGGGACTGAAGAAGGGGAGGCGGAAGCTAGGAGAGGGCTAAGGGGCGCAAGTGGGAAGCGAAGGCGCGAAGGCGAGGCCAAGGAGGCAGGGGGGCAAAGGCGAAGCACATGCAGGGAGGGCCAAGTGGCAGGCAGTCGAAGGTGAGGAGCGCTGGCAGGAGGTAGCGAAGGGAAGGGCTCATGCAAGAAGGAAAAGGGATTGTGCACAGGTGCGAAGTGCACTGTAGTAGGGAGGGCGATGGTAGAACAGGAACGAACGCGTAGGGGGAGCTTCAGCTCTACTTCTCTTTGTGTCATAGGATTTCTTACTTAGAAGTTGTTCTTGTAGAGCTTCTTCCTCACAATCTGAGATAGACTCTTAGGCATTGTTACCTTTCAAGTAAATATGGTATTCTAAAGTCCCAAAAGATCTTGTAGTAACTTTTGTACTCAAGAGGAATCATGTAATCTCCAATAATATGTCTGGCAACAGTGGTACTATAAACTTGTTATGCATCCATTTTATGTGAACAGATCACATCAACATACATCTGCCATACATATCCAGATCGCAAAATCTCTATAAATCAAACATTGTGCACAACATTCCATGCAAAACATATGTACCAAAAATTGACACTATCGACACTTCTGTAGAGTGTTTTTGAAAACCTTACGGGCTAAAAACGAGGCTCGAATTGAGTCCTGAACACTCCAAAGATGTGAATAAGGCTCATTGGACCTTAGACATGATATACATTACACTTTTCATTCATCGAAAAGGGCTTCCCAAAACATGACAATGCGGGGGGCTCTTCATGTGCCTCATGTCACTCTCCTTGACTAACAACTACTTGTAGAGATTTACTTATGAATCAAAAGGAAAGAGATGGAATTATCCTTACCCATGTACTGCTTCACTTGCTTGCCTCTTGAGCTCCTTTACACAAACCGACACTATGATACCATGAGAAGAATGCGAGAAAAAGGGTGAGCTTGAGCTCTTTGAAAGCAATCTTCTTCTTCACACACACACACATGAGTAGACAAATGTATAGTTATTCATACTATGGACTTTATATGTTTTAGTAGTAGAGTACTTTCTCTTATGGTTTGTACTCTTATCTTCATGTTATGGTTGTAGGGAAATAAGAAGATAGAAGAAAATTCAACCATCCATATCTCTTGTGTGCATGTCTACTATTTTGTGTGTGTGTGTGTGTGTGTGTGTGTGTGTGTGTGTGTGTGTGAAGGATTGTTTACAAGGAGCTCAAGTTCATCCTCTCCCCCACATCCTTCTCAAAGCATCGGTTCGCGTAAATGATCTCTATTACTAAAACATACAATGTCTATATATGAGATGGCGCTATAACTACACCATAACTCTAGTAAACCAAAGTGAGTCATATAGCCTGTAAACCACTAGTGACATATCAACCATAATCTCACCAACCATGCCATTGTCATAAGTGTGTGGAGGTGTCATCCATATCTACACTAGTTGAGAGCTTGAGATCTCAACATTAACCAACTTTCACAACAAGGTGATGGCATCATCCTTGTCATTAAGAAGATTAGAGATTAATAGAGTGAATTGATAGTCTTAGGCAAGCATGTGAAGCAAGGGGTCACCCTCTTATAGGTAGAGCACAACTATTGTTAATGTCAATCCCTCAAGTTTCCAAACACAAGGAGATTATAATTTCCTTTTAATACCCAAGTGATCAAAGAAAATTAAGGTTACTATTTGTAGAGCCACAAGTGTCACAAAGCCCCCTGAAGTCCTTGTAGGTAGTTACAAATGAACTCTCATAACAAGGTTAATGTCCTCAACATAGAAACACTTCCATTGCACCTCCTCACAATTTTGATCTACAAATAATCGAAGACCTCTTGGTCACAATCCTGGTCTAGGTACCATTAGCTATGCCCAACTTGTATAAGGGTAGAGCATTTGGTCAAGCTAGTCAATGGACTCACTCATGCAATGCAAGCCAACAGTGTAGGTGAAATGAGTAGCACAACCTCCATATTTTTTAGGGCACTCAAAAATCAATGGCAATGCTTGCTAGCTAGCCATCTCCCAATATGGGAAGCACCATCTTTTTAGCAAGGCATGCAGAGACACGGTAAAATTACATCGGGTTACCTTTCTTACATCACACTACCAAATCTACATTAGGCTCCCTTTCTAGGGTTCCATCTTTCTCTCTCTATGTATCTTCGTCCCCTTGTGAATCTGTGGAGACTAAAGGAAAGGATAGTGAAAGGAGAAGGGACAAATGTAGCTTATGCGGATGGCAATGTCTAGCTCTTGCACACATATATATCAACAAAAAAATTGCACAATCAACGAATTTGAGTGGCATATTCCCTCAAAGTGACATATTCATTAATTAGTGCCCACAAGCAAACACTAATTAATGAATATACTAAGGTTGAACCTTAGCACCTTAGCAAGCGGGCACTAATTAATGAATATACTAAGGCCTTTGGTTTGAACCTTAGCACCTTAGCATTTGCTCCATGCTCTGAGATGCCGAGAGAGAGAGAGAGAGAGAGAGAGAGAGAGAGAGCTCTCCCCATGACGTACAAAGGAAGAGAGAGCCGCCCGAGAGACCGACACGCTTTTTTTTCTTTTAAGAGGAACAAAAAAGCTTACGAAAGCCACAGAGGCGGCAAAGCTACGAATTCTTTGGCAAGATCCCACCGCCTTTCAAAAAAATAATTAATTTGGAGAAATCTAGCAAGATCCCACCGCCTTTATAAAAATAATTAATAGTGTGGTGAAGTTTTTAAAAAAGCCAAACCTCAAAGGTTCAATTAAACCTCAAAGGTTCACTAATTAATTAATAGTGAAAGAATTTTAAATTTTGGACCCATATATATATTGAGTCCAGGAGTATGTTAGATTTATAAAAAGTGTTGTGTTTCATTTTAGTAAAGCTTTGAAATATAGAATTTCATTAATGGGGGTAACAGAAGTCACTGTGTAACGTCATCTCATGTATTCCCAGCCTATTCCCTCCAACCTTCAATCACGTAATGATCTATATGACAAAAAAAGTGCAAGGAATGGTACTTGAAAGGATCTCTCAATTCAGGTGCGCGGAGAGAGAGAGAGAGAGACAGAGACAGAGAATATTAGCCCAAAAAAATATTTTTCAATATACATCGACAAAAAAGAATGCTTTTTCAATAATTACATAGTAACCGCTTGATATGGCGCAAAACTTGTCCAGTCTCATGTGCCTTTAGCAGATGTGCGCATTGCTGCAACATGGAGGTGAGTTACAATGATAGTTCCAAGTTTTTTCACAGATTCAGAGCTGCCAGATATGAAGCCACCTCATCAAGCTCAGGACTTTCAGGGTCTGTCTTTGGAGCCTTCACATCACTTGATGTGCTGGGCTTGTGAGGTATGAACGTCTCTGCTCGATGGTGCTTTACATTGTCATGTACATGTTGATTAGATGACTGGCCCTCCACCTTCACTTTTGTCACTCCCTGGGTAGTAGTCTTCACACTTTGACCGGAAGTTCCACTGATGACAGATGCCACCTTCGCATCTTGATGTGATACTGAAACAGAGGTCTTATTTGTTGAATATGTTGCCACATCATCTTTTTCCGTCAAGCTTATATATTCAAGACTCTTGAGCTGATTGCAAAGATCTTCTAGCTTCTTTTTTAAATTGTCTCCCTTGTCAGGAAGCCTTGAGATGAGTGCCTGCATAGGAACAGCATACCATCGACACTCAAGACACCGAAAAAGCAAGAAGAATTGGAAAACAGAAGAAAACTCATGTAGTACCTTATCTGCCAAGGTACACAACAGGCGACTGATATGTGCAGAAACCTCTAGTTTCTGCCTCTCTAATAAAGCTTCTTTGGATTCGCATGGGGTGGTTTTCTCCTCAATCCATGTCCTGCAGTAAGAGAAATGTTTAGATAAATGCAAGCAGAGATGGAAGTCTCTGATCATTATAACCACTAGTTTACCTTGCCAACTCTTGTGGAGGAAGGCTTGCCATTTCCAGCCGCTTCTCAGGAGCTCCATGTCGCCACTTCCTGTAAAGGAGATCAACTTGAGAACTCAAAACCAGCATTGTTTTGACAATTTGAAGGAAGCACACAAGAGAGAAGAGAGCATCAGATTTCATACTGAGAATCCCAGCTCAACAAAGCCTCATTCTCTGCAGCAGGCAACTCTGGAGCTTGCTTTGAGAACAGGAGATCATGATGGCTAACTCCTGCAATGTTCTGACTCTCCAAGAATTTGATGTGATCTTTTAATTGCTCGTCTCTGACAGTTAAGTGGAAATTAGGTTCACTTTGATTCAAGTTCATAGGCTTCTAATTAGCCCTCAAAATGATTGGGTTCATTAACTCTCATGCTTAACATCAAAGACACTGCAGGTAGTTGATTATTTAGATGTTTACCTTTCATATTGTCTGCTGTGTTCCTCATGGAGCTGTTGCTGTGTCACCGAGATATCAAAACCAGTCTTGGGAAGCGTTAATAGCTCCCGCAGTTCCTGCAATGCAATACAAGGTATGTATTTCATGGCTTGGATACAATCACATGCAAACAAAGTTCAAACGGCCTTGTACCAAAGCATATCAAACATACAAGCGGTGCTTGGACGAACCTGATGAGAAAAATAGCGAAATTGCTCTTTATGTTCTGTTGCCACCTTGAACAGACCCCCTTTGAAAACCTGGTGGCAAGTAAAGCATGTAAGCTTTCTCACATTGAGGGGATACTTTTCTGACTTGTATTGAGAGTATCTGTATAACACAGCATAATTACACCAAGGGAGAAAGAGGTGCCAAATCATGTAGTAGCACATTATCCAGAAAACAGATCCACATGCCTATGGGCACAACTAGAGTGGTGCCAGGAGCCCTACTTATAGCAGGCCTATTCAGTGACAGACAATTTTGTATTCAGCAAATACTTCCCGTCATGGTGTCTTTGAAGTTTGGAGCAATTATCAGTGTCAATGCTTTAAGCTTTTCCCTTTGCAGCTCACAGTGGGCTCCCTACTACTAGTCAGCACTACAGAGCATTGACAGAATCTCAACAGCGCTGCCTTTGGGACTGCCCAGTAGCACAACAGGTATGCCACAAATAAACTCACTAAAGTCCACCCACTAGTTGTTTCATCACATGGACGGGCGATGTAGATGGTTTGTGTGAAAATGACATTTTGTCCAGCCCTAAAAAGGGGATTTTATTGGTTTTATTTTGGATTTTGTGGGTCTTGCTGCTGGCCGACAGCCCCTAGCCTGCTGGCCGACCAGCAGCCCCACTCACTAGGTGACTATATATAGGAGAGCCTCATCATTCAGCAGACCATACCACATCATTGCACACATCCGGTACCACACCTGCTGGCTGTTGCTGCTGCCGGGGCCTGCACTCCATCTGCTTCATCATCTGCGTCTGTCAGCTCCAGCACATCAGCGTTTTACATTGGTTCATGGGACAGAAGCCCTCTCTGCTACACAGAGCACACCAGCATTTTATCACATCTCATGGGACAGCAACCCTCTCTGCTACATACAGCACCTCAGCGTTTTTTTCTTCAGTTCATGGGACAGCAGCCCTCTGTGCTACACAGTACAGCACCTCAGCGTTTTATCATCAGTACATATCTTGGGACATTAGCCCACTCTCTACTACAATACTTCATCGTTTTTCCTACAGTTTACCTTCCACTCTCTGCTACAGTTCATCATCGTTTTTCTTCTATAGTTTAACTTGGGACAGCAGCCCACTCTCTGCTCACCATCTCACACCACTCGGGATCGCAACCCTCTCTGCTCCTCTCCATCCCTTAGGTATTGCAGCACCCTTGTCACCAGAGCTTGCACCACTTCTATACTCGGGACGCCAACCCTCTCTGCTCCTCACCACGGTCCACCACTTAGGTCACTACCACCCCAAAGTGCCTCTGCACCCACCAACGCGAGCCTTCGACACCCACGGAGTGCCTTTGCCCCACATCGACACAAGCCTTCGTCACCAACCGTGCTTTACCTCCGACATCATCCTTGCTTGTGCACTGGTCTTCTTCTACTCAGAGTCTGCTCACATCAGAGGGCCTCTTATACATATTTTCACTCACCATCATATATAGACTTACTCACCCATTTCATGCTATGTTGTTTTGCTCTGATCTCTCGTACATCTGGTCCTTTCATCCTTTTGTCCTCACATGGTTGCCCCACTCTACACTACAAGGATGACACTGGCATGGCCTTACCTTCGGATCTCCTAAGATCACCATGATAAGAGACTCAAATGACACCCTGGTACACAGGACTCCAAGTGGGAGATGATCAGGATTCAGCAGCATTTCAAGGCATTAAACAATATGGAATTTACCTGTTTTCTATAAATCTTTTCTTCAATCGTTCCACTTGTCATTAATCGGTAGACAACCACATCTAGCTTTTGTCCGATTCGATACGCCCGATCAACGCTTTGGTTGTCCGTGCTGCCAAGATAGAAACCATCAATACAGATAATGTGCATATGAGCCTGCAATACCCCATGTCGGGCATGTCATGTTAGAAACCAATGCCCCAAAGCCAGGCGAGCTGCTCCAACATGGCTGCTCCTCATAAAGGGAGCCTTACACAGCTCGGATGCCTGGCACAGGATAGCAGCAACGTGGGGTATCGATTTCTAACACCCCACCTCAATGTCTACCCAAGTTCTTAAGGTGAACATCACCAAGTGGCCCACACACACCAACGCAAAACTGAGGGTGGAGCATTGACTTCTAGCAAGTCTTCTGCAATCAAGTTCCAGATGCTTAGGCACTTGCCTTGGATTCCATGCCGGATCAACAATAATGACTCGATCTGCTGCTGTCAGAGTAAGTCCCAATCCCCCAACTTTTGATGTTAATAGAAAGATGGGAATAGAAGGATCCCTTTGAAACTCCTGTAATCAAGAAACCAAGATCAAAATATGGAAGGTTTTTCAAACACTTACATGCAAGATAAATGAAAGCTTCATGAATACCTGCACAAATTTTTCCCTGTCAGACGCTTTCATGGTTCCATCAATACGACGAAAACAATAGTGTTTTCTGATAACTTCTTTCTGTTTAAGGACATGTTTGCATGGCACAAATTAGGTGGGCTCCCTTAGAAATGGTGAGCAAAAGGAGAAACCAAGGAAGCATGTGGCACCTGTATAATGTCAAGCATTTTTCGGGTCTGGGCAAACACCAGAGTACGATGTCCTTCTTCGTCTAGCTTTTCCTGAGCATGCGTGTAAAAACATTTCAACAGCTAGAGATGCAGAGACCAATTCTAATATTCATAATGCACACAAGCGCTTGCAGATATCTGTTCGGCCAAAGAGTGTGTTTACTTACCAGCAGAGTCATGATGAATGCAATTTTACATGATATGGCCCCATGTGATCCAGTATAGCTTTCATCCGCCTCCATGAGCCTGGCTATAGAAGCACTCATGACCTCAGCTGCTACTGCATCTTCTGCGCTAAGCATTGACTCCATCCCTTCCGCAATATCGTCTGCTGCTCGCTGTGTTAAGAGAGACGGGTGGTCGCAAATTTTCTTAAGCACCTGATGCATGAACAATGTATATTTCAATCATGTTCTCAAGCAAAAACTAGGTGGCATACACAACTCATGCAAATTATAACATGAATGTGCCTTACAGTCAAAGCTGCCAAAGCTGAGCCTTCCAGTGACTGATGGGCTGTTTTGCTCTCAAGAAAAGCTGTGTACAGTTCCCTCTACCATCAACCAACAAAGGAGAAATAAGACATACAATGTAGCTCCTTACCTACATATAATAGGTGCCCATGTTGCAGCATTGCATAATTAGCCACTAAGACGAACGATACAATTATCATAAGCTTAGTGCACCTGCCGTTCTGTAAGCCGAAGCCACACTATGATATCAGTTTTCCTAGAGAGTTTGCGATCTGCTGTGTCACCAGAGTTGGGGAAGACCTCGCTTTTCATTCGCCGCAAAAAGAAAGGAGCAATCCGCCTCCGCAATTCCTGATTGCGATAAGATAATGCAGCATTTTTAGGAAGGAATTGGACACATGAAAGTGAGACATTAAAGATTTCTAGCATTTTTAGTAAGGAATTGGTCACATGAAAGTGAGACATTAGAGATTTGATATGTAGTATTGAAGATTACACAAGAATACTTACACTAAGCAAGCAACCAAACCATTCTCAACAGACATGTAGGCAAGTCTGACAGCAAGCAAACGTCCAAAATCCATCACATAATGCAACTGCAGTTTAGTCAAGGGCATGTAAACGTGTAGAATCCATGACACACCCAAAAAAAACATGATTTCTAACAAAGCTTGGTAGGCAAAGTGCTTCGAATCAAATAGAATCTTAACTGCCAGCACTTTTACCCATATTCTATGTTGTTGCCACCCATACAACCAACTGGAGGCTTTGAAAAATGAAGAGTTTATTGCTCAAGTTCACCCCATAATGTCTGCAGAAGAAAGTTTGGATTTTTGAATGTCGATTTACATAGCAAGAATTTAGTGATGCTTTGAACCACATGGGCACTTGGAAAGCCCCTGATTGGGATGGTTTGACACTTGAATTCTTCCAAGCTTTTTGGGATGATTTGAAAACTCCCATTCTTCACATGGTCTATACTGCTTGGGAGCACGGTTCTTTGCCACTCTGTTGTTGAAAGGAAGGATTACTCAAACTTAATCCTAAAAAACAACTTTCTAACTCACTTGCAAAATGGCGACCTATAGCATTAATGCTTCTGGTCTATAAATTGGTTGCCAAAATGATTGCGACGAGGGTAGCCGATTTGATGAATGCAAAATTGCATCCACAACAGTATAGGTTTGTTCCACGCCGACAAATATATGGTAATATAGCCAATGCCTATGTTGCTATGGAGTATGCTAATTACACAAAACATGATATTTTGATCAGGCAGGTGGATATTGCTAAGGCATTTGACATGATTCATTGAGAGTTCATTAAACAAGTCATGGTGGCTATAGGTTTCAGAGATATAATGCAAAATGTCATTTTCTAGTTGAATCAGAGTAGTACTGACCAATGTATTCTACAAGGTGAATTGTCGGATGCTTGGCCTCTAGGAAAATCTATTCGCCAATGTTGTCCTTTGAGTGCCCTTTTGTTTGCTATTGCCATCCATCCATTGCTGCTCACAGCATCTCACAAGCATTTGCTTTCCAAGAAATAAAGACTTTCTGGCGCGTATGTTGATGATACCTTCTTCGTGCCACAAAATACACCTTCTAATCTTACGTGTATTATGCAACTGCTAGACATGTATGGCAATGTTGCTGGTTTACGTATAAATTTTTCAAAATCCAAATTGCTCCCAATGAAATGTATAGATTGGCACTATAATTTATGGTCTGGAGAAGTAATCCCTCCGGATGGCATTGTCAAACACTTGAGATACCCCTTGGGTTGGGGGTTGACAACCAAACAAGCATGTGATTGGATGCTCCAAAGACTCAAATCAAAATTGAAATACTAGAAATTGTCTACATGGCTGCTGAATGTACGGTTGCGCATAGTCCAATCGATCATTGTGGCATATGTTCAGTTTTATCTTCCATTGATCAACTGCTGGCTAAAGGTGGATTTACACTTCTACATTATGGAAGCCATGGAGCTATTTTGGAAAACAAAGCCCATTAAGAAAGGCTTGAGGCTCCTCAAATATTAGTATAGATGTTTGCCTAAATCACATGGAAGTCTTAATGTCATGAATCTATATTTCCATGTGCTAGCCAGAAAGGCAACCTTGATTCCAACATTTCTGGAACAAAAACAGCCCTAAACAATAACAATGTCAACCTTGATGACCACCATGTCTACTTCTACATATGGTAACTCGATTCCCACTAATTGGGATGTGACAATTGGGAAATTTGAAGGTTGGATTGCGGGCTGCTCATATATCAACCGCATTGTGAAGGATTGGAAGCATATAATGTCCACTATTTCATGGTATGGTAGGGAAGCTCCTCAAGGCAATTCCATGTGCTTGGAAAGTATTCATTGGTCCTCTGAGCTCTCTACATCCTGAGTCTCTAGCCTTTAAATAGCCATGAAAACTATATTCCCTTGCAAGATTTGCCAAAAATCAAATAGAAGATTTAGTGGATGACAGTGGCATTGTGCTTTCTTTTCCGCAGGCTTGTAGAAGATATGTCCTTGGTATGCATCATAGGCCACTATGGAGAAAGCTCAAAGATACGCTGCATCCTCTCGAACCAGTGCCCCCTTTAGATCCGCATAATAGAATACATGATTGAGCTTTCCAGCATCCTGATGGAAGCCGATTACGATTGCATACAATTACCCGCAGGCTCCATGTACCACCATTTTTTTTTTCAAGAAAGACTTCTATTAAGTCTGAAAAAGGCATACAACAATCACAGCTATAAACTGGAATAGAATAGAATCACCCCAATATGTTAGGTAATTTCAACCACTCAAGAGCATCATGATGCCATGGTCCCACTCTCGCATAAATATAGCGCGCTTTGCCTACGCAGAACGAGAGGACCCCTGAATACAAGCCCAAGTAGCCATGTACCAACATTTACTTCCACAACCATGGATATAGGGGCATGCGAATCATTTATGGGTTCTGAATAAACCTCAAAGTTGGTGGAAGAAACGCCTACAATGTGTATGGAAAAACTGTCTTCCACTCAAACAAAGATTTTTTCTATGGAGATGTTTGAACGTTGCCAATTTCTAATATTCTTATGAAACGTGGTATTGCATCTGATAGATAATGTAGAAGTCGTAGTCACATTGAGACTGTGCCACATCTGTTATGGCATTGTACTATTCCAAACAGTTCTTGGCACGTATGGCTGATGGTCTGGCTGCTCGTTTCCCTCGTAGAAGATGCTCCAAGAGCTTTTGGCTTTTTGGTGTGGGCAATCTGCAATCCAAGATTAAAAGATAACGCTGCATTCTTTCTTGGGTTAGAGTCTCGACAATATGGCAAATGCGCAATGCTACCGTCTCTGTGTGTGCGTGTGCGTGCACGTGCGTGTACGTGCGTGCGTGCGCGCGTGCGTGCGTGCGTGCGTGCCCCCGGCCTTATCGGGGTATGATGATTTCTTCGCATGGGTGCGATTCTGGGCTCTTTGGACTGGACCATCTATTCCACCAAAAATCATATGCACTTTTTTGGGGATGTTGTTCATCCCTTCCCCTATTTTCGTGCTGCTCTACTCCGGTCTCTGCGAGATTGCTATGATCTTGGTGAGCTTTCTCTCCGACAGTTTGAAGAACTTTCCCAGTTTTTTTAGTTCGTTCTCATAGCTCCACCCGCTTCGGGTGACTATGACTATGCAGTTTACTATTTGATAGAAACAGTGTTTTCACCCCCCAAAAAAAAAAAATGTGTGTGTGTGTGTGTGTGTGTGTGTGTGAGAGAGAGAGAGAGAGAGAGAGAGAGAGAGAGATTGCACAACTCAAATGATACTCCATGTTAGTAGAACCACCTAAGTACATGCTTTTATAGGCATCAAGCCTTATCTTTTGACCAAAACTTGGTAAGGGTTGTTCACACACAAAGAGGGTGTTCACACCAACTAACTCCAAAATACCCAACAAACCCCCTTCGAGTGGAGGTGATGTCTGGCAAACTTTCATTAGTCGTAGTGATATGGACTCTAATCTGCAATCACGTGATATAAAAGAACACACTGATGCCAACACCCAAACTCTCATTACAAGCCCACGATATAAGAGCTTGCCCACCAGATGACACCCTACATCAATCTATCAAGACAACCCCCCTTTGCTCTAAGAAAGGGTAAAAAAGAGAATGATGGAGCATTACGAAAGAAAACACTATTTAATTTAGATTTTGAGGGACTTCCCGAGTAGAGAACCCATGTCAACGAAGAGTAGTCTCTTTCGACGACGTTTACATGCCAGTGCGGATGCAAATTTTGTTACGGAAGGCAATGATGCCCTATTGCAGATGCTTGGACCTTCCATGGCATTGCAAAAGCTCCAATTTGATGTAGGAGGCTTGATTTTTGTAAAGCCCCAAATTTCTATGGATACAAAGGCTTCAATTTGGTACAAGAGACTCACTTATGAAAAAGCCATGAATTCTTGTGAATGGTGGAGCTCCAATTTGATGATTTTCCATAAGAGCCCCAAATTTCTGCGAAAGTCCTAAATTGGTAGCTTCAATTAGATGGGCCGGTGCTGCAAATGGTGGCTGGCGGTGGCGAGCAGAAAGCTGGTGTCTTGGGTTGAATGTTGGGCCTCTGATGTAGAGCATCTGTTGGATGGCTTTATGATCTTCTAGTTCTCACACCATATATGAAAATAATACCAAGGAATCTTGCAAAAAGGGTGGGCTTATGCTAACACACAGCTTCATATGGGAGAAAAAAAAGGCAGCCTAGTACAGTGATAATGGCAAAAGCTCTGAATAAGAAACGCAAACTACCAATTACTGCTTGTCCCCACTGTTTGAAATCCACTGCAATCAAGACAATTGTGAAACGAGAGGATGTCATTTTATTCAAGAGGGGAAGGGTACAGACTTTGGTCAACAGATGGGAAAAGGAGAGTTCAAGGAGATAGGAAAATCCAAGCTGGGGAAAATGTGGTGAAAGGATGAAGCTGGTTGTCATGCCATTAAACTACCAATTATTCCTTTTCCCCACACTATGTTTTTAAATCCACTGCAATCAAGACAATTGTGAAATGAACTCAATAAGATCCATGTTAAGGCTATTGGCAGCCATGCCACCAACAGCAGCAGCCGGGTCATCCAAATCCATGTACAAAAGCAAAGAAAACCCGTTCTCTCAAACCCTAATTCAGCACCTGAAAACCCTAATTCAACACCTGCAAACCCTAAATCAGTAGCTGCAAACCCTAAATCAGCACCTTCATAGATCGATCCGCGTTCTCTCTCTCTCTCTCTCTCTCTCTCTCTCTCTCTCTCTCTCTCTCTCTCTCTCTCTCTCTCTCTCTCTCTCTCTCGCGCATGGGGAAGCTGGAGGCCGAAGCCGAAATATGGAAGGAAGAGAAGCTTACCATGCAAGAGGAGTGGGAGAAGGAAAAGCTCCCCATGCAGGAGGAAATCAACCTTTTGAAGGGCGAAGTGGCATCCTTACGCGATCGTCCACGGGAGGAAGGAGAGACTCTTGAGGTGGACAAAGAGGCAATCAAAGAGAAGATCACCAAAACCCTCACCCACACAATCGAGGGGAAAATGGAGGTGGCCCGCGAAGGATGGGTAGAAGTGATGAAGAAGAACATCAAAAAGGAGGTGCAAGAAGATGTACAAGTGATGAAGAAGAACATCAAGAAGGAGGCACAAGAAGATGTACACGTGATGCAGTCTACTCTTGATGAAGAGAAGATGCGACGGATCCGGCGCCTCAACATCCGAGTCACAGGGATACCAGAGAGCACTACCTCCACGCCCGAGATTGACGGGCAGAACCTATGTACCAAGCTAGGACTAAAGGAGGATGAGCCGCTCCCATTCACTAGAGTATGGAGGACAACCCCAAAGGACTCCACCAAAGGCAAGGCCTTAGTGCTACAGTTCCCGGACGAGGAGAGTAGGATGAGCTTTATGAGAAGACAGGCTATCTTGAGGAGCTTGCCAGGGGACCCCATCTACTTCGATGATGACCTCACATGGATGCAACTGGAGCACAGAAGATTATGCATGCCAAAGATCAAGGCGGCACGCAAAGAAGGGAAGAAGGCACATTATAGGGATGGTCACATCTACATTGATGGGAAGAGGGTCGAATAGCGCCATCTGGCCTATGAGACACGGAGGAAACAACATGAAGAAAAAGAGATACACATAGCAATCTGGAACTGTAATGGAGTCCTATGGACACATCCAGGGAGACTTGAGGAGGTGATGGAGGGCCGGGATATCATCTTGATGACAGAGACACATGAGAGCCCGGAGAGGGGCTTACCACGGGTTGAGGATTATCAGTGGGAGTCAGCTCACCGACAGGGGATGAGACAGACCACCTCCCGAGGTTCAGGAGGTATTGCAGTGCTTTTCAGGCATGGGTTACATGAGCATGTTCGAGTCGTAGCACGAGACTCGGAGGCGAGATACATGTGGATTAGCTTACGCCTCTCGGAGACCATATGGATTTATATCGCCCTTTGCTACTTTCCTCCGAAGGGGTCGCGGTTTGCCACCACCGAGGAGCCGGGTGGAGGAGAGGCTAGTGAGTCTCCATACTCTGTCTTATCTGAGGAGATCTTACACTATTCGACACTGGGAGAAGTCTTCTTGATGGGGGAATTCAATGCACGGACTCAGAGCAGACAGTGCGAGATCTATGACTTTGAGGATCCCCGGAGACCAGAGCCGCTAGCTACAGAGGATACAGGGACCACTCGGATCTCCACTGATGGAGCTGACAGCACTGGATATGGGCAACATTTGCTGGAGCTTGGGTCCCGACACCATCTCGTTATTTATAACGGGATGACTCAGTGGCCAGATTCAGGTGGGTTGACTTGCTTTCCAGTGGGAGGCGGCAGTAGTACAGTGGATTATGTGATGGGATCCCGAGAGGCAGCAGATATGGTGTCTCACTTCACCGTACCACCATGCCCCATTGGGGCGGATCATACATACCTATCCCTCACTTTCAGGAGCTTATTGGACACCCACCCACCCATCATACAGCCACCACACACTATTTTTCACTTCACTCAGGACCTAGCCGAGGTGTACGACTATCATGTTCATGATCAGCTATTTGCCTTAGATCCATCGGCACCCATGGCCATGCTCACCTCCCAGCTCTCACATGTACTGCACTCCACAGCCGCGAGGAGTTTCCCATACCACATACAGACAGGACGGCCACCTACATCTGGGAGCATGCCCCAGAACCGATGGTATGATGATGAGTGCAAAAACCTTTACCGCAGTCTCCGAGTGCAGAGGGCTCGTGGGGAGATCACCCGGAGGCAGGCAGGCAGGAGGATGCATACTCTCACCCGCCGTAAGCGGCGAGCTTATGAGGAGGCTCAGTACTGGGACACACATCACATGCTCATGAGCAGAGATGCTGCTGCTGCTTGGAGGAGACTCAGAGAGCCCCGTACTCCAACACCTATTGCCGATCCTCAGACCTGGCAGACATATGCAGAGAGACTTTATGATGTGCCTGCACAGCCCCCTATACCAGAGCCCACAGAGCCATGCTCCACAGTCTCCACCTTCTTCACCCCACCTATGGTTAGGAGGGCCATATGCCGACTCCAACATGGACGGGCGACAGATCATACAGGATTACAAGGAGAGCATCTCATCTATGCTATTGATACATTGGCACCATTTCTTGCTCATCTCTTCAACAGAGCTCTGTCAGAGGGGTTTCCGGCTGAGTGGACGATGCACACTATTGTGCCGATCCATAAAGCGGGAGATGTACTAGACCCCGGGAACTACAGGACCGTCATGATTGGCCATATATTGGCCAAACTATACGGGGCAGTTTTGGAGGCAGAGAGCTGAGCACTCATGCAGAGGTTGGGGGATTGAGAGCAGCAGGCCAGGCAGGCTTCCGTCGAGTCTTCTCGACCATCGACCACATTTTTACATTGAGGTGCCTGATTGATCAGGCCAAGGCACGGAGGCAACGGCTCTATTGTTGCTTTGTGGATTTCCGCAAGGCATTTGATACTGTGCCCAAAGAGCGCCTCTTTCGGCGACTACAGACACTAGGCATACCTTCAGACATGATGTGGGGCATATACAGGCTATATGAGCAGGTCTTTGGGAGAGTCCGGTGTCCAGGAGGCTTGTCCGACACAGTTGCTAGCACCATTGGTGTGAAGCAGGGGTGCCCGCTCTCCCCCACGCTCTTTGGGCTCTATATTGATGAGGTGGTCGATTACATCACACATGGAGGAGGCTCTGGGGTTGAGCTATCAGGTATTACTGTCCATGTTATGCTTTATGCTGATGACATCGTCTTGGTATCCGACACGCAGGTTGGGCTTCAAAGACACCTTGTGGCTCTTGATGACTTCTGCGCACAGCAGGGGCTCACAGTGAACCTTGGGAAAACCAAGGTTATGATCTTCCACACTTCACCCACAGTCAGGAGCCACACTACTCTCACATTAGCAGGAGGGCGGGTCGAGGTGGTGAGCTCTTATGTTTACCTTGGCATCACATTTACTAGCTCAGCTGGACGCTTCTCCATGGCTCAGGCAGTCCGAGACAGAGTGACCCGGGGGTATGCAGCTCTTGCTGGCCTTGAGCGTCAGTGTCATCAGGCACATTTTCAAGAACCCCGCACGAAGGGTGGCTCTTGATACATTAGTGACACCAGCCTTGATGTATGCAGCAGCGGTTTGGGCACCAGGGCTTGCAGCCTCCACATGGGTACAGCCGGAGAGACCACAGATCTTGATGCTCTCAAGGATGATACGCAGCAAACCATCCGTCCCGCACGACATTGTTCGAGCTGAGTTTGCTGCACCACCTATGGCAGTGGAGGCATTGTTCCAGACGATCTCCTTTATATACATGATGAGGGAGATGCCCATGAGAGGTTATCCCGCCGAGCTTTCGAGGCATCCAGACAGCTGGCCGAGGCTGGACACACTGGATCTTGGTATGCACAGATGCGCTGTCTGGACACATTGGATCTTGGTATGCACAGATGCTACAGTGGTTCTCACATCATGGTATAGACATTGAGCGGTCGCCACCTTTTCAGTATGATCAGTCTGCTCCACGGGGTTACCTCTCTCTCAATGAGAGGAACAGAGTGATGAGACAAGACATATGGCAGCACTACATACAGAAGACATGGACAGCACCAGAGATCCCACTACCACCGAAGATGCTGTATTACAGAGACCACTTTATGAGCATCTCAGGGGATGGGTTTATACATCGACCGTGGTACATGGATGTATACATGCCACACAGCTCTCGCGTTGCTATTGGACAACTACGAGTCTCATCACATCACCTAGAGATAGAGGCTGGGAGAGCGGCACGGGTTCCTAGAGCTGAGCGGATATGCAGATTGTGCCGCGAGGAGGTGGAGACTGAGGATCACTTTGTATGTAGATGTAGAGCCCACCAGGGGGTCAGAGATAGATATGAAGGATTGTTTGAGGAGCACTCTTCACTACATCAGTTGATGGAGGCCTCGGACCAACAACAGCTTGGCAGACTACTACTAGAGCTTCATAGTTCTCGAGAGAGACTCCTCCAGACACCCGCTCCCACTAGGGGCGGGAGACAGTCCCAGCTCACAGATTTCTTCCAGAGAGCTATGCCAGTGCCAGCTGATGTACCACATGAGGTGACCGCACAGAGAGCAGAGGAATTGAGAGCCAAGAGGAGACCTAGACAGACTGGACATAGAGCACCCCGACTCCGTCACCGAGAGAGAGCAACTATCCGAATGAGACACCAGATGGAGACACAGGAGAGGCTAGCTCGCTTTCATTCAGACTCAGGGTACATGTTCATGCTATTCACACCCTTAGCATCGGCGATGTATGATATCTTATATCCCTCTTATGGCATTGGATGGAGTTAGACATAGATCTGCATAGCATGCTTGTACTACCCCTTCAGCATATAGAGATGCATCTTGCCTTAGCACTCCATCCACATCCCCACCTCCCTTATATTGTTTGTATATGGGCTCCATCGATCCATG
This sequence comes from Cibotium barometz, assembly GCF_041138505.1. Lineage (NCBI taxonomy): Eukaryota > Viridiplantae > Streptophyta > Polypodiopsida > Cyatheales > Cibotiaceae > Cibotium > Cibotium barometz. The sequence continues at coordinate 38,166,100 of NC_141101.1, read as the reverse complement.
ATGATTCACAGTTGTATCCAGACACGTGCACACTTTTTCTTTTGTTTCTTTTCTTCCGATGACCGGAAGAACACAATTGTATTATTTTTTGTCTCATAGGCCGACTTTGGCCTCTCGTAGATGTTAATCTCTCTCTCAATCTCTCTCTCTCTCTCTCTCTCTCTCTCTCTCTCTCTCTCACACACACACACACCCCTTCGTGCAGCACTCACTCTCCCCTCTACAGTCACACTCTCTCTCTCTCTCAGAGATGAAGGCGAACAGAGATGAAGGCGAGTAGGTCGCAGGCGATCACGCGAGCAGTCTCTCTCTCTCTCTCTCTCTCTCTCTCTCTCTCTCTCTCTCTCTCTCTCTCTCTCTCTCTCTCCCCTGCTGTTCGCTTCCGCCGCCCCCTCTTTGTTCGATTCCGCCGCCCTCCCTCCCGCCTGCTGATCTGTCGCCTCCCTCTCTCTCTCTTCGAACCAGTCGCCTCCCTCCTGCCTGCTGCCCTGTTCGCCGCTATCTCTCTCGTAGCCGCACTGGACCGCTGGCAATATCCCACCCACCCTTTGCTCAGGCCCCCAAGGCAACAACATAACTCTCTCTCTCTCTCTCTTCTTCCATGGCTTCCCCCTTGCGCAACCCGACGAAGGCGACCTTTATGGTCACAAACAAGAGGATAACAAATGTGGAAAAGGAGATGAAGGAATGGAAGGCGGAGATGGAGGGATGGTGGAAGGAGAAAGCCAACTTTCTCCAAATGGTATTCAATGAGGGTAAGCGGTGGAAAGAGGAGAAGGAGGACCTCATAGCAGAAGTCAAAGACCTTCACGGGGAAGTCAACACGCTCAAAGGCGTAATTTCAGCTCTTCAGAGGGAGCTTGCAGAGGCTAAGGCAAATGGTGGACTTGAAGAAGGTGAAATTCAGCCATCCATGATAGAAGAGCTCAAGGTTATCAAGGAACAAGTACGGGCAATTACGGAAGAAGAGAAGCAACACGAAGCAAAGACTTTCTCATGGGTGGAAGTCATCACCAAGACTCAAAGAAAGTTGGATGAAGTGGAGAAGTGGATAGAGGTCGCCAAGAAGGGTAAAGTTAAGGAGATAACAACCCCTACACCTACAATCATTAACATGACTTTGGAAGAGAAACAACGAAGACGTACACGTGCTTTGCAAGTCAGGATTACCGGCCTTAAAGACAAGGATAAAGTTGAAGAGGAGGTGAAAGAGCTTATGGTGTTGATGGGGATTGACAGTCCGGCACACGCAGAGTGGGCAAAAAAAGCGGAGGCAACAGGGAAACATCAAAGGAAAGAGCTCTCATACTTCGCTTCCCCTCTATTGAGGCGAAGGAGGAGTTCTTGAAGAGGCGGCCCACTTTAAAGAATACAGGCATTTTTCTTGGTGACGATCTTACTCTTTCACAGCTTGCACATATGAAGGAAGTCATGCCAGAGATTAGGGCGGAAAAGGGAAAGATAGCATTTTATAGAGAAGGGAGGGTGGTCATCGTGGAGCGACGCTCTACATGACGGTGCGAGACCTATGGGACCAAATTAAAGCTGGCAGCCTGGAACTGCAATGGATCCCTCAGACTTGATGTAGGTGCCTTTGAGGACAGCTTTAGAGATAGAGATATAGTCTTCTACTCGGAGACTCACCAGGCCCCTGGTCAGATGATGCCACAGGTGACAGGATACAGATAGGAGACAGCTTGCAGAGTAGGGACGAGATCCGTACACAGTAGTAGAGGATCAGGGGGGTGGTAGTTCTTTTCAGGGAGGAGCTGCAACCGCTTCTACACATCGTTCGGAGAGATGATCAGGCCAGATATATGTGGGTGAGACTGAGGGCCGACACAGGCAGATTCCTGTATATTGCCATATGCTATTTTGCTCCTAGTACATCAACATATGCAGCACCTAGAGGGCAGTCTCCTTTCTCTGTGCTAGATGATGATATATGGGAGTTCTCTAGGGATGGAGACATCATCCTGTTAGGGGACTTTAATGCCCGGACGGGCAACCGCCAGACGGCCTTTTACAATACCTCAGAGGAGATGCTGAGAGAGCTGGACACTCTGGATATGGGATTAGACACATGCTCACAGGATGTGGAGTGCACAGAGTATGGGAGATATTTGGTAGATATGGGGACTGCACATGGGTTGGCCATACTTAATGGCTTGCAGAGGTTTCCGTCAGCAGCTGGATTTACTTGCTTTCCACATAGACATGGTGCTAGCACAGTGGATTATGTTATGGCTATGCCGAGCTTTGTTTCATGCATTGAGGACTTCACAGTTGGATCTCGGCCGATTGGGGTAGTAGTGGATCATGCATTGTTGACATTGACCATCTCTTTTCACTTTACCACATCTCAGAGGACACGAGGGGCAGATCACACTCGATATACTTTTACTTCAGAGACTGATGCTGTCTACACAAATGGGATTTATAGACCTCTGTACACAGAGGAGCCAGGGAGACCTTTGGAGGAGCTGACCCATATACTGACAGAGACTTTACAGGATGCAGCGAGAGAGGCATATCCACATACTCAGCCTGGACAGAGACAGCGTTCTGGGTGTATGCCCCAAAACAGCTGGTATGATGAGGAGTGCAGAGAGACAAGAGCCCGACTGCAGCGGGAGGTTGCTTTGGGAGTCACTACTCACCGACAGTCATGTATTGCCTTCCGGCGCCTTGTGCAAAGGAAGAAGCGGGCCTTCCTTGCTCAGCTAGAGCAAGAATTATACCAGCTGTTCTTGAGCCAGGATTCGAGGGAGGCTTGGCGTTTGTTTCATGAGTCCTCCCCTGCTTTGGCCATCACTTCTACAGAGGTCTGGGGTAGTTATGCAGCATCTCTATATACAGTTCCTGGACAGACACCTTTTCCGGACCCGCCAATACCATGCCCACAGACATGTACTTTCTTTACCGCAGAGATGGTAAGGAAGGCCATTGATAGGATGAAGACTGGGACAGCATATGATCATGATGGATTGGCCGCTGAGCACTTTATTCATGCGAGGGACATGCTGAAAGAGCTTCTAGCAGTGATGTTCAATCGTGCTATGTGTGAAGGCTTACCCGAGACTTGAAGTATGTCCACCATCGTGCCTATCTTCAAGTCAGGGGACCCCATGGAGCCAGGGAATTATCGCACTATTATGATTGGTCACACACTAGCACGATTGTATGCATCCATTCTTGAGCAGCAGTTGAGTAGATGGGCAGAGAGAGAGAGGGCATTCGAGCAGAGGGACAGGCAGGGTTCAGGAGAGGTTTCTCTACTCTTGACCACATCTTGACTCTGCGGGCCATTATTGAGGAGGGCAGGTCGCATGGGCGACGGATTTATTGTAGCTTTGTGGACTTCCGCAAAGCATTTGATACAGTGCCCATAGCCAGATTGATGAGGCGATTACAGGAGATGGGGGTACCCACAGAGCTCATATGGGGGATTATGGCTTTATATAGATCAGTTGCAGGACAAGTACGCACCCCAGAGGGGGTCTCTACTTTGGTTCACTCCACTATAGGAGTGAAGCAAGGTTGCCCGTTATCTCCTTCATTGTTTGGTATGTATGTGGATGAGGCTTCTGACTACATTGAGAGATTGGGGGACAGAGGAGCCCAACTAGCAGGTACATGGATCCCACTATTGTTATATGCTGATGATATTGTGTTGATCTCTGACTCCCCTGAGGGTATGCAGCGTCATCTGGATGCTTTACATGAGTTTGCACATGATAGTGGATTGTCTGTCAACCTTGGCAAAACCAAGGTTATGGTGTTTAACACCACGCCACAGTGGGTTAGGCGATCAGCTCCCACATTTACATATGGGCAAGAGATTGTGGAGTATACAGATGCATATACTCTCACATGGACAGAGATTACCAGACTCATTCGTCAGGATTTAGTTCAGCTGGACATTAGGAGGACATGGATACAACCGACTGAGGAGCTGGGCACGAAGATGGCGTTCTACAGAGAGTATTTTCTTCAGCTCACAGCAGATGGTTTTGTGATCAGGCCCAGTTACATGGATGTACACTTGTCTCATGCAGTACGATGTGCTATTGGTCAAATTCGCACATCCTCACACCAGCTTGAGATTGAGATTGGCCGATATAGAGGTATACCAGCTGAGGCCAAGATATGCCGAGTATGCCATGGGGAGCCAGAGACAGAGCTGCATTATATATGCCATTGTACTGCATACTATGAGATACGTGATCGTTTCCACTGTTTATTCAGAGAGGGTTTTGGACCACTTTCCAAAGTCATGGGGTACCAGGACCAGAGGTGTTTGGGATTGTTCTTGCTTGAGCTGCGGAGATATAGAGATAGCCTGCTTAGGCGCACAGAGAGCCAGACTCAGAGGCACATTACAGACTTCTTTAGTCCAGCCATCACTGCGCCAGATGGACCACAGCAGCAGCAGGACATGGATACCGCCCACACCAACGGTACACTGATTGATCGTGCGATTGAGCTTGGGTGGTCCAGACGCCCACGACTACGGAGGAGGGCATCCCAGCATAGACGGAGGTTGCAGCGGCGGATTCGGATTATTCTTGCGAGAAATGTGGGACACCCAGTCAGGGTGCTGACCACAGAGGATATTGAGGAGATCCGCCAGCGTCCGATGCGGCACATTATGAGATGGAGGCACCTCCATAGTGTACCCCCCCCCCCGTCCCACAGTTTCATTTTCTAGGTGCCAGTAGTATCATCTTTATTTTTCTTTTTCATTTTCTGGTTTTTTATCCAGACATTATATCAGATCCACCATGATGTAACTTTTTGGTCTCATAGGTCATTATGGCCTTTTGAAGACGTTAATATAACATTTCATTTCTCTCTCTCTCTTTTGTGGCTATTTGATACGCTTGTCACACCGGCCCTCCTGTACGGAGCTCCAATTTGGGGGCCCAGTATACATCACAGATCTCAGAGAGGGACACATGAGGGATGGAGGCAAATGGAGAGACCACTGATTATGATGATTGCCCGCATGATTCGGAGCAAATCATCAGTACCACACACGAGATTGTTCGGGCTAAGCTGGGTGCCCCACCAGTAGTAACCGAGGCCCTATTCCAAGCAGTTACCTTTTTACAACGGCTATGGGAGCTCCCTCAGCAGAGGTACTCCCGATTGGCATTGACCTCATCCATACAGTTGGCAGAGGATGGAGATACTCATTGTTGGTACACTTAGATGAGATCATGGTTTGACCTACATGGTTTGCGGATAGAGGCACTACCACCCTTTCAATACAGTCTGGATTGTCCATTTTTGGATCTCACCCGCTCAGAGCAAAACCGCGTGATCAGGATGGATATCATCAGAGTGGACACAGAGAGGACATGGACTAGCCCCCTTGAGCCCTTGTTGGTACGCTCAGATGAGATCATGGTTTGACCTCATAGTCACAAGGACGGGGGACGGGGACGGGACGGGGACGGCCATATGTAGGGAACGGGGGCGGGGGTAGGAACGGCACTTAAAAATTACTTTGTCAGTACCACTCGCCTATATGGGCAAAACTTGCATGTTCATGGCTGTGCACCACCTCCATGAGGGGATGGGGTGTGATTGACCTCGGTCCTCATCCCACCATGTCCATCCCGTCGTCCTTCTACGGGTAGTTGGAACTTGAACAGCCATTTCCACGAGGAGGATGCCATGGATGATGGATGCCTCCTTGTCAGTTGATAGCTTGAGAGAGAGAGAGAGAGAGAGAGAGAGTCAGTGAGGCTTGAGCCTTGAAAGTTGAGGGAGAACTTGAGTGTGAGGATGGGTGGGGGTGTGTGTGTGTGTGTGTATGAAGCTTGAGAGAGTGTCTGTGAGAGAGAGTGTGTCTCGAGAGGCTACAGCTTGCTTGTGTGAGAGCTTGAAACTTGAGACCTTGACCCTTGAGGCTTGCCGCTTGAGGGTGAGAGAGTGTATGTGTGTGAAGCTAAAGCTTGAAGTGTGAGAGGAATCCATGTATGCTGATCAGTTAAAGTGTTGCTCTCTCCTTAGATCAAGTATCTCCGCCATGGGGCTGTCTAAAATGGAGCGGTCGTAGAAGCGAGGTAGGCGCCTCCGATGCCGAGCAATAATGGCTCTGATCTGGCGATGGTGAGGATGCCGTGGTCGGGATCATGGTGGGCGTGGCTGACGAGCACGACATAAGATAATTGCTCTATGAGTGGTGACTCCCTGGGAGCGTGGTTAGTGCCCTGATAGCCCAATGGAGGTGGTATCAGGAGGTGTGTGGGTTGGGTTGCTGGTGCTGGTGCCGAAGAAATCTGTCAGGGTCCTCTGTCTAGGTACATCATGGCTCGGCCTCTTGTCTGCCAAGAGGGTCTCTCTGTGTCTCCTGAGCTCAAGTAGAAACAATCCAAGGCATCTCTGATCCTCAAACTCCATGACCCTGCGTAACGGCCCAAAACCCTCTCGGAAGAGGCAGTGATATCTCCCTCGGATCTCATAATAGACTATACATCGGCAAATGTAGTGTTCCTCTGTCTCTACCTCCTGGTAGCATAGCTGACAAATGCGGTCATCCACGATCTGATGCACATATCGCCCTGTCTCAATCCGCAGTTGGTGTGATGAGGTCCGGATCTATCCAATGGCACAACGTATCCCATGTAATAGGTGCACATCCATGTACGCCGGGCGGGTGATAAAATCGTCCGGTGAGAGGTGTGAAAATGGCTCTTGTAATGAGCCATTTTCGTGCCCAAGGGCTCAAGGGGGCTAGTCTAGGTCCTCTCTGTGTCCACTCTGATGATATCCATCCTGATCACGCGGTTTTGCTCTGAGCGGGTGAGATCCAAAAATGGACAATCCAGACTGTACTGAAAGGGTGGTAGTGCCTCTATCCGCAAACCATGTAGGTCAAACATAGTCACAGGGGATGGAGGGGACGGACCCTTGGAACGGGGGGACGTTGTCCCGAGAACACTGTGGGACGGGGATAGACGGGGACGGACGGACGTCCCCAGCTGGGCGTCCCTCACAAGGGACGGCGTTCCGGGGACGGATCCAAGAGGGGACAGTTGTGGGGGACGGCTGCTTGGGAACGCCTGCAGGTTACTGTCTGGGCAATGGTCACAGTTTTGACCTTTTTCTTTGGCCGTTTGGGAGGGGCTTTTCATGGGCCTTTAGCCTTGGCCCATAGGCCTTGAGCCTTTGAGGCTTTCGGCCTTGGCCTCTCTCTTGCCTCCCTCCCTATAAGAAGACACACACAGATCTATTAGTTGCCATCCACTCTAAGAGTCTTGGGTGTGGTTTGGATGGAGAGTAATCACTATACTCGTTCCACCAACAACCCTCTCCTTTATCAGCAGCAACACATGGAAAGTAAGAAGTCTTTTGCCTCAGTCACCGCTTCACGATTACCGCCCATTCCTCCACCCGTGAGCAAGCCGACACCATGGGAAGCCTACCTCATGCAAGAACTGAAGAAACTCCAGGGAAAATTAGCAGCACTGAAACACGAGACTATCAAGAAAGATGAACAAATCAACGAACTGAAAGTGCAAGTGCAAGCCATGAAGACGAAGCAAGAGGAAGCACGAGAAGGACCCATACCTACAACACTACAAACAGAAACGACAAACCATGTTTCAAAGGTAAATTCAGTTAACTCACAAGATTTTGTTAAAGAAGTCATATCAACGGTCAAAGAAAAGGAACGAATGGAAAGTAACAAAAAGGTAATCAGAGTCGGTGATCTTCCTCAAGGCGGGGATAGGGCAGACATAGCCCAAGAGCTTCGAGAAGACTACATATTAGATACAGATGTACTTACAGCACAACTGAGCAAAGTAGTCCCCTTCGTGGACTTAGGAGACCCTATCTCTATTATAGTAAAGGGTACACAGGCAAAAGTCTCCTATATGGACAACAATGAGAAAATAGCAGTGATGAAGCAAACAAGGTCTCTCGAAGGGACAAAGGTATGGATAGCTGATGAACTCACCCCGCTACAACTCAAGAACAAATCGGCAGAGCTGAATAAAGTTAAAGAAGCAAGAAAGAATGGCAAATGGGCAATATACAGAGGAGGACAAGCAATCATTAAAGAATTCCGTACCCCACCCCCCTCAAGAGCAAATCCATCCATGGATGAAATATAGCTATTTTTATTTTGAACCTCAATTCCGAACTAGATGCAATAGAACCCATTGTAACTTAAACTCTTAAGAGTCTCAAGAGTTCATTTTGAGTTTTTTTTTTCAGTTTTATGCCTCTTTGGCATCGATACCCAGAGTGGAATGTAAATGGATGTACCTGATCTGTCCCAAAGGTCGGATTCGGCCTCCTGTGGACGTTAATATAACTAAAACTCTCTCTCTCTCTCTCTCTCTCTCTCTCTCTCTCTCTCTCTCTCTCTCTCTCTCTCTCTCTCTCTCTCTCTCTCTCTCTCTCTGGAGCTGCCGCCCGTTGGCAGAGCCAAGCGTCACCGCAGCCGCCGTTGCAGAGCCAGCGCCGCCATCCCATTGTCGTTCCCTGTTGCTTGCCGCGAACTTTTCCACCTTCCTCCCGCTACTTCAGGCCCGAACTAGTGGAGAGGGTCCGCTACCGTGGGCGGCGCAAGTGCGGAGGGTCCGCCCATTTTGGCAGCATCGCTCCCAATGAGCTGTCTCAGCCACGCCAGCCAGTTTGCCACTTCTGGTGACTGCGTTAGGTCGAGTACTTCATGAGCAGCTATGCGTGTGTCTACACGAGCCATCTGAAGCCTAAGGGGCTGCTGCTTAGAAGTCTATGTCATCTCTCAAGGCAAAGGTGTACGCCTGTTGTCTGATGGTCAGTCTCGAGACCCTGCAATCTGCTTGTCAGCCAAGGGGTCTTTCTGTCGCCTGCATACAACACATTTGTGACTTTGCGGGGAGCATAAAGAAGAGAAAAGAGGAAGATCAGTACACGTTTTACAGAGAATTTCCGCCTGCTGCTGCAACAACACAGCATTGGCCCCTTTTCCCACCCACCCTTGCCAGTTCCAGTTCTCAGTTTTGGCTTGGTCAGCTTGGGGTATTTCTGTCGCTTGCATACAACACATTTGTGACTTTGCGGGGAGCATAAAGAAGAGAAAAGAGGAAGATCAGTACACGTTTTACAGAGAATTTCTGCCTGCCGTTGCAACAACACAGCATTGGCCCCTTTTCCCACCCACCCTTGCCAGTTCCAGTTCTCAGTTTTGGCTTGGTCAAACTGGGGGTCTTTCTGTCGCCTGCATACAACACATTTGTGACTTTGCGGGGAGCATAAAGAAGAGAAAAGAGGAAGATCAGTACACGTTTTACGGAGAATTTCTGCCTGCTGCTGCAACAACACAGCATTGGCCCCTTTTCCCACCCACCCTTGCCAGTTCCAGTTCTCAGTTTTGGCTTGGTCAGCCTGGGGGTCTTTCTGTCGCCTGCATACAACACATTTGTGACTTTGCGAGGAGCATAAAGAAGAGAAAAGAGGAAGATCAGTACACGTTTTACAGAGAATTTCCGCCTGCTGCTGCAACAACACAGCATTGGCCCCTTTTCCCACCCACCCTTGCCAGTTCCAGTTCCAGTTCTCAGTTTTGGCTTGGTCAGCCTGGGGGTCTTTCTGTCGCCTGCATACAACACATTTGTGACTTTGCGGGGAGCATAAAGAAGAGAAAAGGGGAAGATCAGTACACGTTTTACAGAGAATTTCTGCCTGCTGCTGCAATTTCCCACCCACCCTTGCTCAGGCCCCCAAGGCAGCAACTAGTAGGGGAAAACATGTCTCAACCCCTAGAGGGGGAACAGGATGGTGAGACAACCTTTCACACCCCCACGAAGGCACCAAATGCCTACCGCAGAAGACTGAGGGAAGGAATCATGTCCCCCTGGCTCACGAAGGATTACGAAGAGGGCCCGACGAGACGAGGCCCTTTATGAGGAGCTACAGCTTCACATAAGCACAGAGATGAACACCATGCGACAGGAGCTTGAAAAGGAATGGACCGAGCAGATGCATGCCCAAAGGAAAGTGATATACAAAACGCTGAAGGAAGAGATATATGTCCAATTGAAGGGAGAAATGCAAGCCCAAGTACGGGTTGAGATGGAATAAGCCCAAGCCTTGATGCACACAGAAATGAAAAAAGAGATGCAAAAATGGAAGGATGACATGCTTCGAGAGACTGGCACAACAGTTGCATCGTACAAAGGCACTTTGAAGACATTTATGGCTTACCGCGAAAAAGACATCACAGAAATGCAAAACACTTTGGAATCATGTAAGGCAAAAGTGGCTGCAGGTGAGAAGGAAATGCATTCATGGGCTGAAATTGCCAGTGCCACAAAGAAACAAATTGAGGAAGTCAACCCATGGATTGAAGTAGTAAAAAAACAAAAGGATACACCAACCAATAAAGTAGAGGTGATGAATGCTACATTAGAAGAGGAAGCCAAGAGACGGGCACGTGCCTTACATGTACGTGTAGTTGGGTGGGAAGATAAGGGAAATCCCCAAGAGGATGCAAAAGCTCTTGCAACAAAAATTGGAGCCACTGATGTACCCATTACCAGAGCATGGCGAGTAGGCAGAGATAAAACTAGGGCGAAGATATTGATCATCAGGTTTGGTGACTTGAAGAAGAAGAAGGCCTTCCTCTCCAAAAGGATGGCCCTTAAGGGGGAAAAGATTTATTTGGATGAGGACCTTACACCGGCACAGATAGCACACCGGAAGGAACACATGCCGCATGTGCTTGAGGCAAGGAAAGAGGGGAAATGGGCGGTATACAGAGATGGCCGAGTCATCATTACGGAGAGGAGGCCCGCTTGACGGTGTGCGGCCTGTGAGACCTTGCGATTCACAGTGTGGAATTGCAACGGGGCCCTTAGAACAAATGCAGGATACTTTGAGGATACTTTCAGACACAGTGATATTGCTATGTATACGGAGACCCATCATGGACAAACAAGAGGCTTCTTGACGTCCAGGGGTTATAGATGGGAATCAGTTTTCTGCCCTCAGCCACGCACAGTGGGAGGTACCAGAGGATCTGGAGGAGTGGCAATACTTTACAAGGAGGAGCTTCGTGACAAAATACATGTGGTACATAGAGATGCAGATGCGAGGTACATGTGGGTCCGAATATGCAGAGAGGGGCTCCGCAAGCTATATGTGGCAGTATGCTACTTTCCCCCAGGCCACTCCAGGTTTTGCACCATCAGGAGAGTCGCCCTATATACCACTATATGATGATATCATGAGGTTTGCCAGCATGGGAGACACTATTGGGAGACTTTAATGCACGTACATGCACAAAGCAGACAGAGTTGTATGATACTCAAGTGGCTATGTAATGGGAAATCACAGCAGAGGATGTAGGGTTGCAGAGATCATCACAGGATGAGGGGGAGATTACAGATTATGGCAGGCATTTTCTCACACTCGGGAGTGCACATGGGTTGGTCATATACAATGGCTTATCGAGATGGCAAGGATCAGATGCTCTCACACACTGAAACTCTAAAGGGGGAGCGAGCACAATGGACTACTTGATGGGATCTCCTTCATTGATACCTGATGTGCAAGGTTTCACAATTTCCAGTAGGCCCATTGGCATAGCAGCTGATCATGCATACCTGAGTTTCACACTAGTAGGTAGATCCCCGAGAGATGGGCCAGCCACTCATCTACCTAGGTACCAGAGATATCAGTTTACACGTGAGACAGTTGGGGTTTATCGAGATGCAGTATCTGATGGCTTGTTTGCTTTAGACCCGCATAGCCCTCTGGACGAGATCACGAGAGGATTGGCAGGTGTACTACATGCATCCGCCTCATATGCGTTTCCCTGCACTATTATCCCTTCCACCCACCCCCACAGCACTGCCCCACAGAACAGTTGGTATGATGATGAGTGTCGTGAGACACGAGCACAGCTACAACGTGAGATTGCCATTGGGTCTCACATGCATAGACAAGCTAGGATGATCTTTCGGCGCCTTGTGCGGAGGAAGAAACGAGCCTATCTAGCTAAGCTAGAGGAGGAGATCTACCAACTCTTCTTGGGGAAGGACAGCAAGAGGGCATGGAAGACGTTTCAGGAGAGACAGCCTAGTACTCCGATTACTGCACCTTGGCATACTTATGCTAGAGAGCTATATGATGCACCAAGACAGGCCCCCACCCCCCCTCCACTGGGAGCTAGACCGGCTAGCAGCACCTTTTTTACTATGCGGATGGTGCTAGATGCGATAGACAGGTTACAGAATGGAAAGGCACAGGATCATGATGGGCTAGTTGGAGAGCACGACACACTTTGGCTCCGCTCATCGTACATGTGTTTAATCGTGCCATTTGTGAGGGTTTCCCAACAAGCTGGACAGAGCATATCATTGTACCACTCTTTAAGAGTGGGGACCCCATGGTACCAGGCAACTACAGGACGATCATGATTGGTCATTACTTGGCCCCAAATTATATGGCTCTATATTGCAGTCGCAGCTGAGCCGATGGGCAGAGAGGCATGGTCATCGAGCACATGGACAGGCTGGCTTCAGGAGAGGATTTACTACCTTGGATCACATACGACACTTATTGAAGAGGGCGAGAAGGATATACTGCTGCTTTGTGGACTTCCACAAAGCCTTCGATACCATACCACGTGCCAGGCTTATGCACAGATTGCATGACATTGAGGTACCCGAGGATATGCAGTGGGGGGATATATGCTTTGTATGAGTTTGTGACAGGCAGAGTCCGAGCTCCAGGCGGACTATGTGATAGGGTGACCTCCACGATAGGGGTGAAGCAAGGATGCCCGCTATCGCCCACCCTCTTTGGACAGTACATTGATGCGGTCTCTGATTATGTAGTCAGATTGGGAGGCCCAGGGGCATGCCTGGCAAGGGTGTTGATATCCATCTTGTTATATGCTGATGATATTGTTCTAATCTCAGACTCTCCGGAGGGATTACAGAGACACCTAGATGCATTACAGGCTTTCTGTGCGGATAAAGATCTGACAGTGAACCTTGGGAAAACCAAGGTTATGGTGTTTAACACCACACAGGCATGGGTGACGAGATCAGAGCCTCAGTTCACTTTCCGAGGGGAGCCGGTAGAGTATGTCAGGTCATATGTCTACTTGGGAGTTACTTTCACAAGACCACGTTTCTCCCTGAAGGAGGCAGCAACAGCTAGATTAGCTCGAGGGCATGCAACCTTGGGGGCACTTGAGAGGCAGTGTGCACACAGTTTCAGGAGCCACGCACCAGATTGTGGCTATTTGATACGCTTGTCACACCGGCCCTCCTGTACGAAGCTCCAATTTGGGGACCTAGTATACATCACAGATCTCAGAGAGGGACAGATGAGGGATGGAGGCAAATGGAGAGACCACTGATTATGATGATTGCCCGCATGATTCGGAGCAGATGAGGGATGGAGGCAAATGGAGAGACCACTGATTATGATGATTGCCCACATGATTCGGAGCAAATCGTTAGTACCACATGAGATTGTTCGGGCTGAGCTGGGTGCCCCACCAGTAGTAACGGAGGCCCTATCCCAGGCAGTTACCTTTTTACAGCGGCTATGGGAGCTCCCTCAGCAGAGGTACTCTCGATTGGCATTGACCTCATCCATACAGTTGGCATAGGATGGAGATACTCATTGTTGGTACGCTCAGATGAGATCATGGTTTGACCTACATGGTTTGCGGATAGAGGCACTACCACCCTTTCAATACAGTCTGGATTGTCCATTTTTGGATCTCACCCGCTCAGAGCAAAACCGCGTGATCAAGATGGATATCATCAGAGTGGACACAGAGAGGACATGGACACTACAAGAGCCATTTTCTACACCTCTCACCGGACGATTTTATCACCCGCCCGGGGTACATGGATGTACACCTATCACATGGGATACGTTGTGCCATTGGACAGATCCGGACTTCATCACACCAGCTACGGATTGAGACAGGGCGATATGTGCATCAGATCTTGGATGACCGCATTTGTCAGCTATGCTACCAGGAGGTAGAGACAGAGGAACACTACATTTGTGGATGTACAGTCTATTATGAGATCCGAGGGAGATATCACTGCCTCTTCCGAGAGGGTTTTGGGCCGTTACGCAGGGTCATGGAGTTTGAGGATCAGAGATGCCTGGGATTGTTTCTACTTGAGCTCAGGAGACGCAAAGAGACTCTCTTGGCAGACAGGAGGCTGAGCCATGATGTACCTAGACAGAGGACCTTGACAGATTTCTACGGCACCAGCACCCCACCTCCTATTACCTCCTCCATTGGGCCATCAAGGCACCGACCACGCTCCCAGGGAGTCACCACTGATAGAGCAATTATCTTATGTCGTGCTCGTAGGCCACGCCCACCAGGATCCGACCACGGCATCCTCACCATCGCCAGATCAGAGCCATTATTGCTCTGTATCGGAGGCGCCTACCTCGCTTCTACGACCTCTCCATTCTAGACAGCCCCATGGCGCAGATACTTGATCTAAGGAGAGGGCAACACTTCAACTGATCAGCATACATGGATCTACCTGATATACATTTTTAGTATTTTCCAGTATTTTCTACTCAGTATCATCTCGGAGTCTTACAGTTCTGTTCTTATAACTATAGGACAATCAGTTTATTGTACTTTTTAGTCTCATTTAGTTGTTCTCTTTGATGAGACACCAACTTCAAATGTGTTTTGGTCTCATAGGCCACTATGGCCTCTTAGAAACGTTAATATATCATTTCATTTCTCTCTCTCTCTCTCTCTCTCTCTCTCTCTCTCTCTCTCTCTCTCCGGTAGAACCCATCACATAATTAGGAGTACTTCAATCTGCCTCACACTTTACCATGAGAAAGGTGGCCAAAGCTCTCCTTAGTAAGAAATGTGATTCTCTTGAATAACTGGAGAGCTAAATGTCTCCAAAGCCACTTTCAAGATATACAAACAGCGATTTCATTGTTTGACTCCACGGACTAGACAGCAGCTATGTTTGGAGCACCTGACCTTGATTGAAAGGATTCTGCGAGAAGTCCAGTTTATGATTCATTAGGAGTATGTCCTCAATGCCACATGATATTATCCGTGCAAAGTTTGGAGATTCTCCCCTGTAAGTTGAACCAGTTTACTTATCTTCTAGGATTTGGTCCCTTCCAAGTCGATCTTCAACCTAGGATCACACTTGCATCATCCATACAGCTGGTGAGCAGTGGGGCAATGGATCCTCTTTAGAGGCATCCAGATTCCAAATACATAAATTACCACCTTACAAATAAAACCCCCGACCTCCATCTTAGAAAACAAGGGACTAATCTGCTCTTGTCGATGGTTGGGACCGATTTGCGCCGATCTTGAGACGAAGAACTGGGTTGCTTATGTGTCCATCAATTGACCCTTTTAGCCCCTGTTTACATTGGCACTTTTAAAAGTGCTGCCCAAATCAGTTACAAGACAAGCCCAGCACCCAGCACTTGGCCTAATAAGTCGCCTAGGATATCGTACACACGTCAACTCCAGATTGGTTACAGAACTGTGCAGAGTGTCTTGTGCAAGACTTCACATGGGCTCTTCACTGACCTACCTTTACCTACCTTGATGGTGACTCGCGAGTCATCCATAAACCAGGGCTCACAACATGCTCAGCACACATCTCTAACCGAAAGATTGACCCAAAATTTGCAGTTATAGTACAGTTATCTCTGCATGTCTCCCAAATGCAGTGGGTGCACGTGACATGCAATAATACAAGGACTATTCCTAACATGTTACCATGATGGTTTCATGGGTATTACAAAGGCACAAATTACATGCTGAGAATTTTTTCTGGTCACATAGGGTCGGGTCACACAGTTTGAGATGTGATCAAGTGAATCTGACCTATCCTATTGCTTACCAATAACACATGAAATAAATGTGTGCTTTGCATATCACCTAGGGTAAAGATTTGATAAGCCTTAGAGAGAGAGAGAGATGTGGGCCTGTTGAGCCTTAGCAATAAGTGAATTAGCAAAGGTGTGTGTAGTTTCTAAAGTCATTTTGCAAAAATAGAATAAGCTAGGTTAATCCCTTGGGGAAGAATAATTCTTGCCCATGAGAAGGGGTCTTGCTAGAGAAGGAATGCATCATCACAAACTCTAAAACATAAATATTGGTTCTCTTGGAATGGATAAGTGACTTGGGGAGTGAATCAAGTGAAAGATGGGATTAGGTCATTGTAACATGCGATAAGGATAAGATGAATAGGAAAAATTGGTGTTATTGTTCAATAATCTAAAGTCTTGCATCTTGTTCTCTTGTGTGTTATAGCCATATTGCTTTGGTATTTCTATGGGGAAGGGAAGCATGTATTTTTGGTGTTTAAGATTAAATTTTACTATTGATTTATGTACATAAAATAGTAAAAACTACAAATATAGATTAACCAGTTGTTTTTTATTGCCTCTTAATCTTGTATTGAGTTAATTTGTAGCCATCCATTTAGAGAGGCTATAACACTACTGTCTGCTAAAGAATGCCTATTAACTTCGGAGTCCCACAGCTCACTTAAATACAGAAGAAGGATAGCAAAGTTCACTAGAAGACAGATGACCATTTATAATCTCCTGGACCACACTGTACAGTATACAAAGCACAATGCATAAGTACCTGACCAACAGCAGAACCTATCCGTTTCTGCCTGTCTGTGGAATCCTTGCTGTTTGCACTCAAAATGGTGTCCTCATAGCGAACTTTGAATCTGCATAACGTGAATGTACATTTTTTGAGAGAGATTATTACATTGATAAATAAATCTGCAACACTTCTTGCTATTTTTACATCCACTTGATGGTTAAAAATACCGAAATTACAGGTTGAAAACTATCTCCATCAAAACGTAGGCATGCTTCTTGAACTGGTACTGACGAATTGATAGTTTGTGTTCGTAAGGTGAATTTCTCCTATACTAAAAGAAGCAGATAAAGAATATAATAATGGGAGTACACTCTCTTTTACAAAGAAAATCTGAGACAACAATAAATCCGCCATCAGCTAAAAGAGATAAATCATAAAATTAGTAACAGAGTTATCGAAATGGTGGCTAAGATTCCTGGTGTTAGCCCCGAAAACCTAAAGGCATCTTGGCCCCCAAAATTCATAATGGCCTGACCAGCCAAAGCCTTTTCCCCACCTCAAAGTGGTCAAAGAAAAGAAATCCTTAATGGTCCCATTCACTCCACAGAATCCCACTAAACTTCCGACGTCATAATGCTGTGGTTTTTCATGCTCCACCTCCAAGGTCTCTGGCTGTGGATCCCTCATACTAGTAGCAATTCTTCTTATTTCTCCCCTCTCCTTGAAGCCTCTGTGCTTCCATCTCCACCACCCTCTAGAGGTAGCCAAACGACTCTACCAAGGGCATGGAATCCTCGCAAGAAGGAAGCAGTGGATGCTGCAGCTGCCAGGTCCTTTTATCATGACCATATTGCCTTCAATGTGGCCAGGTCTCCTTACTTTCAACAGATGGTTCATGCAATCGCTGAATTTGGCCCTGCTTACACTCATCCATCATCGGAAACCTTGAGAACCACTCTTTTGAAGAAGAAGAAAGCTACCATTGATGCTGCCTCAGCAGGATGGCAGAGAAATGGAATTTCTCTCATCACCGATGGTCAGAGTGGTAGTCGCCATCAGCCTTTACACGGTATTGTTGCCTGCTCTCGTGGAAGTGTGCAATTTGTGTCCTTGCATGATGCCTCGGTTACAAGGAAGAGTTCAGATGTGCTTGTAACGAGTGGGCCAAAGTAGTAGACAGTCTTGGAGCCCAAGATGTTATTCAAGTAATTGGAGATGGAGAGGCATCAAACACGGCAGCTGAGGCAAAGCTTGAAGAAAGGTCTCCACACATTACTTTTAGTCCGTGCATTGCTCATGGCCTTAATAATCTGATTAAGGACATTGGAAATCTAGAGTGTCTTGCACAAACTATTGAGAGAGGGAAAGAGATTTGCACCTTCATCACTCATCTCCAGTTTATTCTTTTTAAGTTTAGAAAGAAATCTGCCAATAAAGATTCGCTTAAATACTATGAAACCCTCTTTGCCTATAACTTAACTATGTTGGAAAGACTTCACGATGTTCGAATGCCTCTTAAACAACTAGTGGTGAGTGATGAGTGGGTGAACTGGACAACCTCTCGGACAGTTGCTGGGAGAGCATGCTACTCAAATGTTATGAATGATTAACTTTGGGCTGATATTAATCATTTAAATGCCCTTGCCAAGCCTATCATTCATAGGCTGAAGATTGTTTGATAGTAAGAATTCTGCCTTGAATTGGAAAAGTTTACGAGGGCCTTGATAAAATGATAGAGAAAGTCCAAGATATCAAGACTAATGCTCAAAGAAGTGAAGAACTTCGAGCTCTTTGTCAACAGAGATGGGAGATGTATCACTTGCATGCTGCAGCTTTTGTGCTAGATCCAAAGTTTCGAGGATGCGGGCAAGAGACAAATGATCAAGTCACAGAAGGTGAGGAGATAGTGCTATGCACGTTGATCCCAGACACAAGGCTTTAAAGAACTATTAAAGATCATTTGTCCATATATAGAAGCAAGTAAGGTGTCACATGGGGAAGCTTTGGGAGTCTTCAGCCCTAAACACCTTCCTCGAACATGCTGATGCAAAACGCAAGCAGAAGATGGAGAGAAGAGAGGGAGATAGCTGAGTTTCAGTATATTCATAATGTACAAAAAGTTGTACAATCTGGCTAGCCTTTGGCTGGCCTTGAAAAGGTGGAAAACACCTATCTAGTCCCTAGTCTATGACCTAACACCCCAAGTAGGTGAGAGATGCCTCATAAGGAGCTCTACATTTCCTTTTATAGGCTTGGGAAGCACAAGTGGACTGGCCGACCTGCTGTTGGCAAGGTCCCTAGACCCAAAATGTTCTCTTGCTGCTGACAACCTCTTGATAGGCCCTTCATCTGTTGGCCGGCAGCCACCCGGTCCATCCCAATGTCCTCCCTGCCAATACTAGCAGCAAAAGCTCCTAAATCTGGTCGTGAATCTGTTCTTTATCCATTGCCCTTCAAGGATTAGCCCTGAGAAGAGCATGTCCATGTGCATGCACATGATATCCCCCCCTACTAAACTTGATGACGGGAAGACCGGTCTCACAGGATAGACCCAGTGGTTTTGTTGGAGCAGTTGCATATCTGGGAGGGTCGGTCTATATAGATGGTCATGATAGTGCACTAGAGATGGACATACCATGTGCAACTATTGATGTAGCAAGTGAACCATGAGACTTGAGTCATGGTTTTGATTTTAGTTTTCTTTTGTATGTTCACTGTTTTGACTCTTTAGCCTTGGGCCCTGGAAGCTGGCGTTTATTGTAATGGTTTTTCTTCTAATGGGAGAGTAGTATCAATGCTTCGCAACACCATCTACATTGTGCAATATCTTGATTCTTCAAGGGTTTTTAAGTGTGTTTAATCTTGTTGTGTGAATTTGCTTTTTTATAACTGATATACATATATGTGATGACGTGACATTCCCATCCCGTTCCCTTATCTCTAGGTGCCATTTCCATTTCGGAGAGCGTCGTTGTTCCCGTTCCCGTTACGGTGTGACTTCGAGGTAGACCCTCCACAATTAAACTTTAACAATATTTGGTAAAGTATTACTCATACCCTTGCATCCATCTTGAGACGAACTCAAGGATCTTCTAGGACATCCGAATATACCTTCATGCATTTTTGAGGAAATACCTCTTCATGTCTGAATCAGGTGCTAGTATTTGGGATCCATCATATTCCGAACTAGATCCACCAACAATAAGTTTCTTTGGGCAGCTTTTATATCTCAACTAAATAGCATATTGAGAAATGTGGTGACATTGAGCACAAGGAAGGTAGGGAGTGGATGTGAATAGTGAGAGAAAACTGGCACATGGCATTATCCCACATTGTATGCAAAGAGCCCAAAAAGTGCACTTCTTCCTATAAAAGGGAGCCATTTCAAGCAATGCAAACACAACACTTGCACTTATCTCAAGTCTCTTTATGTATCCAAGCTAATTCATCTTGGTGCCTAATTGTACTTGAGTGAATCTTAATTAGCACACACACACACACCATGAGTAAGCTTAGGCTTCACCCCCATCACCATAGCTAGTTGGGGTGCCATGCTCAATGTTTGACACAGAATCTATTACTTGGCAAGCATTCACAAGGAACTCCAGTATTTTTTTCTGAGGCAGTGGGGCCTGAACTGCTTCCTTCCCCGGTACTGCCCTTTGTGGGTAACAATCTTCTATCTATGGGACAGGGCTATCAATCTACAAGATAGCCATCCCCTTCTAGTCTTCTTGTCAGGGAAGGAGGGATGCTTGCTTCTCTCTCAGAAGGCCACAAAGAACCCCATACAGAGAGTTCACGTGATCAGATTCCATAAACATACCTAGCAAACAGATCAATCTCCCATTATAGTTGCATCAAATCCTTCCTGGTGACTTGGGCTAAGGGAGATCTTTGGCTAGACCAGAGTGAGCAGTGGTGGTGAGACTTCTCAACACGACCTGCTCAGCCCATCTTTTCCTACTTGTTGGAGCAACTAGTGACATTATATGCAAATTCATCAGCAGAACCACACCTCCCAAACACTCACTGGTTGACAAGCCAGATGCTGGCTGAGTTCCCGAGGGATCTCTGGAGCAGCCTCCATACTTGCAAGGTCAAACCGTTTCTATGGTTGACATACACCATGACCTTGTCATAGGTTCTATGGGTAAACCAGCTACTTGTTGGAGATACGGACCATTCAGAGAGTCTACAATTGAAACTGCTTAGAAATGCACCAGGTGAATGTGCTTGTTCACCCAGGACCAGACCTATCCCGCATATGTGCATTCCCTGGGGGGCGATAGCTTGGTCCATGTATTTAGATCCTCATGAGGATAACAGCATTGCACTACACCTGGACTTACAACATGGATGTACCTAGCATACAGATCCATCTCCCAGTGTAGTCGGAATGAAAGTTTCTCTGGTCAAGCAGGATGCCGCTAAAGGGGACTCTTTAAGAGCTGATTGATCCTTGCCTTGTTTTCCCTTCCAAAAACAACTAGCTAGCTACTAACTGACAAATTGCCCTGCACCAGGCAAAGGCTTAAAAATGATGAAATTGGCCAATTTTGGCAGGGCATGTGGAGGAGCAAGTGTCAAACGTAGGTGTACAAGCAAAGCCTGAGATCTCAGTAAGTATGCATCAATTACTTTGCATGGCGCTGTGGAGCAAGTCAGCCAACATGGCACCCAGTCAAGTGGGCTCTCAAGGAAAGATGGAACATCATAGTCTCAGATATGCTGTCACACTTGGTGCTCCCCTCATTGAACTTCTTGTTTCCACAAATGCAAGTCCAGAACAAACAGGCATGAACACATGGTTCCATTACACATTGAATGTAGAAAGGCACCATAATGCTACACAAGTTTGCATAAGAATCACACAGAACTCACTCTTTTTTGTCCCCTAAAAGCTGTGGACAGCAAAAATCAAACAAGGCCCACATTTCCTGCCATAAAACTAGCAGAAAAGTTAGCACATGTCTTGTATCTTAGAGCTTCTTGACTCCAAAAATCAGCATAAGCAGACCTGATTTAGATCCCTAACCAGAAGTTCTCTTTAAGATCTGCAAGAATAAAGGCAGACAAAGACCTGAAACCTTGTGAAAAAAACAGCTTACCCTGAGATTATTTTGGATGGGAGTGCCACTAAGCACAATACGGTGTACACAAGGAATCTCCCTCAGACTCTTTGCTCTCTGAGTAGATGGATTCTTGATCAAGTGCCCCTGGCAAATAATCACGAGAAACGCATTATATAAGTTAGTTTCTTTTTGTATTTTCATTTGTGACCATCAATATCTTTAAACTTTGAAGCATAGTAAGAACCATCCCATGAGTAGCATAGAGAGCACAATCTGATGGGAGCAAAGCTTGTACTTGTTCAAATACTCCTTGGTAATATAAAATTCCAAGGGAAGGGTCAGCCCATTTTGGCCCAATGTGGTGTCCCTATACAGCATCTCTTTTTAAGTTTTGTGTGGTAATTGGTTGTGGCCATCATTAAAGAGTTTAATTACATTAATAATTAAGTGAGCAAGCCCCCTGCTCCTGTAACACCAAATGCTCATATATACTCATGTGAATGTGGTGCCTAGTGAACAAGGAAATACTCATCAATGCAAGGTATGCAAAGCTTGGGGTCCGTCAAAAGATTGGCAAGCTCTATTTACATTTGATGATTGCTCTACCGATAACTTAGTCTTTACTTAAATGGTTTTCACCATGGGCTTGGATGCGCTTAAACTTGGAATGCCCATGGAAACATGTTCTGCATTTGAGGACAAGGATGTGAAGCTACGTAGCCCTTGTGATCAACAAATTGCACACGTCACACAAAAAGGGATATTTGGATTACAAGATTTTCCTAGTTGCCCCATTGCAAGGATGTGATGTTTTGTTGGGAATCCCTTGGCATACATGCCTGAATTCTCATAAAAGGATTAAGCAAGCAAAAAGATTTGTCATGAGCATGCTATGTAGGAACTTCCGATGATACCATTCTAGTTGTAATCCATATACAAATCAATAAAGTCAATTTGTTCGTACGTGGTTTTTGTATATCATAATGTAGAGCATGGTAACGTTCATGGGATGCTTTCACTCAAGATAGATTCGATATCTTGAATGCATCTAAAGATTTCTTTGCAAACGTTTTGCCAAGTGAGCTACCACCAAAATGACCTGAGATCCATTGCATAATAATGGTCCTGACTTCCAAGAAGTTCACCATCTAACATGCCACCACACGCCTAAATTCTTGTAATGATTATTATGTAAGCAAAAGATTACTCTAATGCATGGCGGTCATGAGAATATCATGCAGACACCTCCGATGATACCATTCCAGATGTAATCCATATACAAATCAACAACGCAATAAAAATTAATCGTACTTGGTTTTTGTATATCATAGTGTAGAGAATGGTAGCATACATGTGGATGCTTTCACTCAAGATAGATTGGATTTCTTGAATGTATATCAGATTGCTTTGCAAACATTTTTCCAGGTGAGCTACCACCAAAACGACCCGAGGACCATTGCATAATAATGGTCCTGACTCCCAAGAAGCTCAACCACCATACCGTGTGAGTGCCAACCAACAAGAAAAGATTATGACAAGGAGTTGCTCTGGCCAAGCTCCTCACCATATTGCTCACTTGTTCTCATGATTCAAAAGAACGGCACTTACAAGACGTGTGTTGTCTATCATGCTTTAAACAAGATTACCATCAAGAATCGGTTTCAAATAGCACGAATTGATGGCATTCTTGACAAGTTTGAGGTTGCCTCATGCTAAGACTGCATTGAAGTAACTAGTGGATACCACCAAATCCGTGTAGTTACATGGAATGTACACAAAATTTCTTTCCAAACCTCTTTTGGGTTATATGAATATATAGTGATTCTTTTTGGGCTCACAAATGCTCATGCCACCTTCGATAGGATGATGGAACGCATCTTTCCAAGTCATCAAGAATTCAATAGTATTATTTGTTGGCATTCTAGTGTTCTCTAGGATGGAAGAAGAGCATCCTTGCCATTGTATTTGAAGGGCTACGTAAACATAAGCTCTACATCAATGGCAAGAACAGTGAGTTCTTCCCATAGTCACAAGGGACGGGGGACGGTGACGGGGGACGGGGACGGGACGGGGGACGGCCATAAGTAGGGAACGGGGACGGGGGAGGAAACGGCACTCAAAAAATACTTTTTTTTTTAATTGTTCTACTCTACACTTATTCTACTTTGGAAGTACATCAAAATGAGCACAAATTTACACTAAAATGGTAAGCTTCTGAGTCATATTAATAATTAAGTAGATACAAAATGAGTCATGACTCAAGAGTCAGGACTAAGCCTTAAGGAGGCAAAATACATGGACGGACTCAAATGAGTCAATGACAAAAAAGTGCTGAAGACTAGAGGCTAGAGGCTAGAGCTAAGTAGTAAGGCCCATGAATCATGATCCATGAATGATCATCCACGTGAAGTGCTCGCCTCATGGTCATGGGTAGCTTGTGCCAAAGAAGCATCAAGCTCATCCTCAGTCTCATCCTCACTGGCATGCTGCTCCTGCACCTCATCCTCTTGTTGCTCTTCTTGTTGACTCATCTCCCACTCGGTGAAAGAATCTGCCTTCTTGGTCACGCTCTTGCAAAGCATTCGCAAGTTCGCGCTGACGAAGACAAGGTCATTGGCACGCTCTACCCCGAGTCGGTTCCTCTTCCTAGAGGCAATGTAGCTGTAGGTACTCCAAAGTTGCTCCAAGCAAGAGGAGCTGACGGCCTCGCTAAGTATGCGGATGGCAAGCTGCTGCAGCTCCGGTCCATCTGAACCAAAGTCCTCCCATCATAGAGCAGCACCAACTTTGGAGCGATCAACCTGTGCATCATGACAACCATAGGAGCCATGAAATGACCTGTACATCGAAAGCTGGTCCCTGATCTTGCGCCTAACCGATGCATCAGGCACAAGACGATCCAAGATGATCCTCCATCCAGCGCTCACCTCCCGGTCGCTCTCCTGCTTGTTGCCTTGGAATTCTGGGTCCACCACATAAGCTGCTGCATGCAATGGAGAGTAGTAGGAATTCCACCTTCCTAGACACAAGGCATGGATCTCCTCGTATCTGTCTTCGTCAGGCACAAAGTCTTTCAACTTCTCTATCATGCGATCCATGGCCTCGTAGACCTTGCCTATGCATGGTTGCATAGCGTCTACAATCCTCAATAGGTGGACTATTTACATGAGAAGACTGGAGCCACCTAGTTGACAGAGAACAAGAAAATAAAAACAGATACATCTTAAGAAAATGATGGAGTTGATGGGTAAAGAGTTCAGAAAAGTAGTTGTCCTTATACATAGTTTTTTAGAGTTATTCATGGATCCTACAATATAGCAATATATCCCTGCATCCTCTTTGGAGTGATTTGTTTACAAAAATCTAAATCACACCACCTTATATTTGTAGAGGGTGCTCTATTGACTTATATCTTGCAAGTCATGAATTCAACAATTGCATTTGACTATTTGGTTCTACAATACGTAGCAAAAGATAAAATTAGATTACTTTTTTTTTTAGTTTTGGGTTTTTTTTCACATTTAAGAACATGTTTATAGAAAGATTACCTACATCTAACTAGTTGAGATTGTATTGCCTCCAAAGTTCTCACCATAGCATCTGTAGTCTTCTCACACTCCCACCAAGAGGCGTCATCCGCCCGTAGCCTACACTCTTGGCTAGTGTTTGTATGGAACTCTTGCATGGCGACAAACTCGTCGCTAAGGAAAAGCCCCCTCAAAGCACCGCTACAATCCTTCAACCGGCCCAACATGAGAAAGTTGTAGGCAAACCGGGTGTCGGAATATTTGAGGAGAGAGAGACAGGACCTCTTGTTGAACTCGTGCCGAAGTCTTTGGTGGTTGAGGACAAAGGAGACCATGGTGTTGGCCTCCTCGAGCGGGCTGATCTATGGTAATGCCCCGATGTCCTTGAGGAGGTTGTTTAGGCAATGAGCCATACAAAAGGACACCGTGACATGTCCATACATACCTTGGAGAATAGCTCCCGCCGCTCTATTGGAAGGCTCCCCATCCGCAACAAAGCCCACTACATGCTCGGGGCCAACGATCTCCATGGTGGTAGCCCACTCCGCCGCAAGCACATCCGCACTCTTCCCAGTGCCGGATGCATCATGAGATGAGATGAAGTACATCTCTCCGCGGGAATATGCAACCATGCCGTGAATACTCCTCTTGCGGGTGTCACTCCATCCACCCACAATGAGGGAGACTCCGTTCCTCTCCCATTGCCGCTTTGTGTTGTCGGCCGCTTGCTCTACAATGCGCTTCTCCTTGTCGAGCAATGTAGTGCGCAAGCTCTCGGATGAGGGGGGCATATAGGTTGAGCCATACTTCCCAATCTTCTTAACCATGACCTTGAAGTATTCCGACCTATTCAAGAAAGTAATTTACTAATGAGAAGGAGACTAGGATGATGAAAACATGAATGATGAATTGGCAATGATCGATTGCACTTACCTAGCCGCTTGAAAGGCAATGTGGTCGTGGAAGAAGAAGCGGGCCACCGCCATATCCACCTCCTCCTTCAACTTGGGGTTCCAATTCTCCCCAAGTGTAGATTGTCGCCGTGGGCCACGTAATGATTGAGAGGCCGTGGAGATGGAGGGTGCCGGTGTCGTGGATGGAGTAACATTCCCACTTGATGGTGAAGGTGATGGTGTGCATGATCCCGATCCACCACATGACTCCATTGTAGAGGCTTGAGTTTCTCTCCCCATCGTCACGAGATCCACGGCCACTCGTGGTGTCCTTCTTGTCGCTTCGACCGCTTCGTAGACGCTAAGCTTGTCAAGAAGTTCCCGTCTCTTCTCGGGCGTGACATTCGTGCAAAACCTCACCTCATGCCCACTCTCATGCAAGAGGTGGGCTCGCACTTTGTCGGCGCCACCCGTTCGCCGGTACGGGCAAAGCTTGCATACCCATGGCCGAGAACCGCCTCCATGAACGGATGTGGTGTAGTTAACCTCCTCCCACCATGTCCATCCCGTTGTCCTTCTACGAGAAGCCCCGGCACGTGAGGAGGATGCCATGGTTGCAGATGGCTTGACTCTTGAGCCTTGAGGAATGAGAGAGAGAGAGAGAGAGAGAGAGAGAGAGAGCCTAGAGGCTCGGAAGTTGGAAGAGTCAAGACTCAAGAGGCTTGAGGGAGAGGTGAGAGCCTAGGCCCTAGAGCTTGGAACTTGAAAGTTGGAAGAGAGAAGATTCAAGAAGCTTGAGCCTTGAAAGCTTGAGCCTTGAGAGTTGTGAACTTGTGTGTGCTTGTAGCCTTGTAGAGGCTTGTTCTTATATAGATAGGCAAGAGAGAGAGAGAGGAAAGCCTCAAGGGCAAGAGAGAGAGAGAGAGGGCCAAGCCTCAAAGAGCCAAGGCCCAACAGCCATAAACGGCTAGAAGAGCCAAGGCCCAACAGCCATAAACGGGTAGAAACGGGCAAGCAGGCGCAACGGCCAAAAACGGAAGGAGCAACGACAGGCGCAACGGCTCTCTGCCGTCCCCGCACAGCGCCGTCCCCATCCCGTCGCCGTCCCCCCACGGCGCCGTCCCCATCCCGTCGCCGTCCCCTATGAGAAACGTCCGGTGGGGGACGTCCGTCCGTCCCCGTCCCTACGCCGTCCCGGCGTTCCAAGCCTCCGTCCCCTCCGTCCCCTGTGACTATGGTTCTTCCTCTCAAAGGGAAAAGGGGGTGGGGTGGGGGAGGGGGCGTTGGAATAGTCAAAGTCCTAGTGGTGTGAAAGGTTATTTAGGTCTTATGGTGTGAACACATCAAGTGGAACCACCTCTTATTAAGGGACAAAAGATAGGGCCCTAGTGCCTATAAAAGCATTGTACAAGATGGAAGTCTAAGGCATATAATGCATTCATCATTGTGTTGTGCAATTTTGCTCTCTGGTGTATTGCCTATACCAGAGAGAGATGACAGAGATCAGAGCTCAGTTTCACGGAGAGGGTGCGGAGCGACTGGCTCGCTTCAGAGCACACCCAGGCATGTTCTTCAGGGAGCTGTGGACACCCCCTTCACTGATGTATACCATTTTATACCCCCAGTATGGTACAGGATGGAGCTAGCTAGGTTGCATATCATGATTGTATACTCCATGCATATAGCTTTGCATTCTCCTAGTAGTAGAGCTCCATCCCCTGCACACCCAGATTCAGCTTTTTTATTCAGTACTTTTTCATTTTGTTGGGATGACAGAGGATACCCCATACAGGTACTCCGATTTGTCTCATAGGCCGAGTTCGGTCTTTTGGAAGACGTTAATAAAATCTCTCTCTCTCTCTCTCTCTCTCTCTCTCTCTCTCTCTCTCGCTTCAGAGCACACCCAGGCATGTTCTTCAGGGAGCTGTGGACACCCCCTTCACTGATGTATACCATTTTATACCCCAGTATGGTACAGGATGGAGCTAGCTAGGTTGCATATCATGATTGTATACTCCATGCATATAGCTTTGCATTCTCCTAGTAATAGAGCTCCATCCCCTGCACACCCAGATTCAGCTTTTTTATTCAGTACTTTTTCATTTTGTTGGGATGACAGAGGATACCCCATACATGTACTCCGATTTGTCTCATAGGCCGAGTCCGGTCTTTTGGAAGACGTTAATAAAATCTCTCTCTCTCTCTCTCTCTCTCTCTCTCTCTCTCTCTCTCTCTCTCTCTCTCTCTCTCTCTCTCTCTCTCTCTCTCTCTCTCTCTCTCTCTCTCTCATGGTGCTAGCACAGTGGATTATGTTATGGCTATGCCGAGCTTTGTTTCATGCATTGAGGACTTCACAGTTGGATCTCGGCCCATTGGGGTGGTAGTGGATCATGCATTGTTGACATTGACCATCTCTTTTCACTTTACCCCACAGCTCAGAGGACACGAGGGGCAGATCACACTCGATATACTTTTACTTCAGAGACTGATGCTGTCTACAGAGATGGGATTTATAGACGTCTGTACACAGAGGAGCCAAGGAGACCTTTGGAGGAGCTGACCCATATACTGACAGAGACTTTACAGGGTGCAACGAGAGAGGCACATCCACATACTCAGCCTGGACAGAGACAACATTCTGGGTGTATGCCCCAGAACAACTGGTATGATGAGGGTGCAGAGAGACAAGAGCCCGACTCCAACGGGAGGTTGCTTTGGGAGTCACTACTTACCCACGGTCACGTATTGCCTTCCGGCGCCTTGTGCGAAGGAAGAAGCGGGCCTTCCTTGCTCAGCTAGAGCAGGAATTATACCAGCTGTTCTTGAGCCAGGATTCGAGGGAGGCTTGGCGTTTGTTTCATGAGTCCTCCCCTGCTTTGGCCATCACTTCTACAGAGGTCTGGGGTAGTTATGCAACATCTCTATATACAGTTCCTGGACAGACACCTTTTCCTGACCCGCCAACACCATGCCCACAGACATGTACTTTCTTTACCGCAGGGATGGTAAGGAAGGCCATTGATAGGATGAAGACTGGGAGAGCATATGATCATGATGGATTGGTCGCTAAGCACTTTATTCATGCGAGAGACATGCTGGCAGAGCTTCTAGCAGTGATGTTCAATCGTGCTATGTGTGAAGGCTTACCCGAGACTAGGAGTATGTCCACCATTGTGTCTATCTTCAAGTCAGGGGACCCTATGGAGCCAGGGAATTATCGCACTATTATGATTGGTCACACACTAGCACGATTGTATGCATCCATTCTTGAGCAACAGTTGAGTAGATGGGCAGAGAGAGAGGGCGTTCGAGCAGAGGGACAGGCAAGGTTCAGGAGGAGAGGTGATACAGAAGACGGTGTGAGCATTTGTGTGACACGATCTTCCAATACAAAGACTTCCGTTGCATATCACATTGGTATCAAATTCAAATTGTCCACACACACCGTATCCTAGCGTGGGGGCGTCCTTGGATGGTTAGATTACGTTCCGTCACGACCACCGACTTCAGCATCATGTCTACAGAAGAGAGTACTCATCAGCCGAAAGACGTCTCCCCCCAAGGAGACCATGTTCTTTCGCCTACAACAGACACCATAGCTCTTCTTAGAGCTCAGAACCAGCTGCGAATGGAGCGTCTCCAACTCTTGGAGACAGCAGCAGCATTCAGTTAATCAATTTATTCATCAGTTTATTGCTCATTTTCCATTAGCTAGGATCACGGACCCATAAAATAAAGTCCACTTAGCGGCTCCCCATCTCACTGGTGAGGCAATCACTTGGTGGCAGCATTGGTCTAGTATTCATACAGACCAAGCCACACGTGTCACAGCCTTTGACTAGGACATCTTTGTCCATGACCTGAGGACCAGATTTCTCCCACCCCAGTACATGACCGGTCTGAAAGACAAGTTCTATGGACTCAGACAGAACGGATCCCCAATGCTTCAGTTTTCCGGTAAGGTTATTACTTTAGCACAATAGTTAGGGTTATCTGAGCAGGCTAAGATGGAGCAATTCATTTGTGGATTGGACTCTAACATTCGGTTCACACTTCGTAACTTTGAACCAAGTACATATGACCAGAAATGAAGCTCAATGGAGGCAAGCCCAAGCAGTCATCTCCATCCAATACCAAACCCCAGCAGCAGCAATCAGCTCCACAGACAGGGAAAGGTAACGCTTCTTCTAAAGATGCTAAGAAGGACGGCAGTAATAGCTCCAGTTCAGGGGGTAAGAAAGATAAAGAACCTAAGAAAACCCCTGATGAAAAGGCTAAAGCAGACATTACTGGAGGTTAGCTTCCTCCAGAGGAGCAAAGGAAGTACCAGTCAGAAAATAGAAGTTTTTTCTGTCATATTATAGGGCATGGTTAGAAGGATTGCCACAAATGGCAAGCGGCACAAGCCGCAAAAGCTCCTTCTGCCACAGTTGCCACAGCCTCCCCAACTCCTCCAACCCCGCCTACTACCTCAAATGCAGTTCAACTTTTACCTTCTATGCATCCTATGCCATCCGTGGTATTTGATGCTACGCAGGAGGGTGAGAGCGATGCTGCTCAGAAGAGCCTCATCTGAGCTTATGGCTCTGCCTAAGGCCGACAGTTTGTAGTCCTTTTCAATATGGGTAGTTTTGAAGACACCATCTCTCCCCAGTTGGCTAATAAATTGAACTGCACATTAGTCCCATATCATCTGGATGTGGACGGGTTTACACTTGGTCTTTGCACCTACATTTCCCAGAAGGCATAGCAATTTGCCTTTGAAGTTCAAAAGGCCTCATTTCAACGAGATTTCATCGTCTCACCTCTGTTAGGGTGTGACATGATCTTGGGAATTCAATGGTTCAGTCAGTATGAGCCTATTCCCGTTTGGGGACAGGACACTTTTACTATTTGTAAAGGTTTTCCTGAGCCTGTCATGATTCGTGGGAATAGAAGCATTCTTGGCATCCCATTGATTTCGCATCTCCAGGCCAAACGAGCTATCCGCAAGGGAGCAGAAGGAGCACTCCTTTATGTTCGTGCTCAAGCAGCCCCTCCCTCGTTAGTAGCATCCGTTACATCTTCGGTCCCTCAGTTAGCAGACCTCCTATCCAGACACCAGGACATTATGCTTAGGGACGATCTCCCACCCAGTCTCCTACCCTCTCGCCCTGAGGACCATCACATTGATTTGGTCCTTGGTTCAAATCCTCCTAGGAGGTTTCCCTATCGTCTTTCCAAGACTTTAGAGGGTGAGTTAGAAAAGCAGTTATCTGAGCTTCTCTGAGCCGGATTCATTCGGCCTTCTTCCTCCCCATTTGCTGCACCTATCCTATTTGTCCAAAAGAAGGACAAGTCTGCACGCCTTTGTGTTGACTACAGGGCATTAAACAAACTCACTATCAAGAATGAGTTTCTTATGCCAAGGATAGAGTACATTTTGGAGCGTTTAGACGGTGTTAAGTTTTTCACTAAGATCGACCTCAAGAGTGGTTACCATCAGGTCCGCATTTTTGAAGCTGACATTCCAAAAACAGTTTTTCGGATAGAGCGTGGTCACTACAAGTTCGTAGTCATGCCTTTTGGGCTTACAAATGCACCCGCAACCTTCAATAAGATGATGTCTAGGATTTTCGCAATCCACATTGGGAAGTGTGTTTTCATATTCCTTGATGACATACTAGTCTTCTCAGCCACTGCGGAGCAGCATGAGAAAGATGTGGAGAAAGTCTTGCAACTTTTGCGAGATAATCAGCTCTACATAAACGCCAAAAAGTCTGTCTTTGGTGTTAAGGAAGTTTAGTATTTGGGCTACATCATCGGTTCTTATGGGATTAGACTGGATCCATCAAAGGTTCAGGAGATCTTAGATTGGGACATTCCTAAGACCGCCCAAGAAATCCATTCATTCGTAGGTCTTTGTCAAGCCTATAGTACCTATGTCCATCAGTTTTCCAACCATGCAGCACCTCTTACCAACTTGCTCAAGGGGGTGAAGACTCGCAAGCAGAAAGTCTCAGTTACAGGCAAGGCGCTTGATGCATTCCGTGCACTCCAGAAAGCTGCCTCAGAAGCACCTGTATTAAAGTTAGCATCATGGGACGAACCTTTCAAGGTCATCACCGATGCCAGCAATGTAGCCATAGGTGCAATCCTCCAGCAGGACAATAGACCCGTGGCATATTACAGTAGAAAGTTGGATGTCGCCGAAAAGAATTATTCGGTATATGACAAAGAGCTTTTGGGTGTGATCACAGCGCTCAAGCATTGGAAGCCTTTTCTTTATGGGCAAGCTTTCACAATGAAAACAGACCACCAAGCACTTAAGTGGCTTCAGACTATGCCAAGTGCCTAGTGGAGTGATCGACAGACCAGGTGGAGTCAGATCTTCCAACAGTTTGGAGGTATGATTGAGTACATCCCTGGTAAGCATAACCCAATAGCAGATGCTCTTAGTCGAAAGTCCAACATCCAAGCAGTCCAAGAATCTACCATTCTCGAAATCACGGGGAAGGACTTAGATAGTATGAAAGACCAATATGTCGACTCCCCTGAGTTTGGTACTCAGTGCAGTTTGGCCCTCAATTCTGAGCCTGGCCACTATTCAGTACAGAACGGTTGGTTGTTTTACAAGAACCGTCTCTGTGTTACTCGGGAAAAGCGTTCCGCTCTTCTCCACGATGCCCATGACTCCTTAGTTGGAGGACATAGGGGTATCAATAGTACCCTCCAGAAATTAGAACGGTCCTTTTATTGGCCAAAGATGAGACGTGATGATGTCTACGCACATGTACAAGCCTTTAAGATTTGTCAAAAAGTCAAGGTTCCCCACACAAAGAAGGCAGGTTTACTTCAACCTTTGCCTATCCCGACGGACCTTTCATCGACATATCTATGGACTTTGTAGGGCCTCTACCAGCATCCACCGGATCCCGTAACACTCAGTGTTTTACCATTATGGATCGCTTTAGTAAATTCTGCATGCTCATCCCATGCAAGCATACGACCACAGCGGAGGACGTAGCCCGTCTGTTTCTGGTATCCAGTTTGTGGTTTGCCTAGCACCATAACATCAGATAGAGATTCCAAGTTTACCTTGCATTTTTGGAGGGCGTTATTTGAAAACTTCGAAACTAAGTTGCAGTTGTCTAGTGCATTCCATCCGCAGACAGATGACCAAACAAAAATTTATAACCAGTTGGCCTTTGATGTTCTCAAGTCATACTGTCATGACCAACAGTCCAAATGGGAATATTATCTTCCATTGGTCCAAGCTATCTTGAACGACACTCATTCGTCCAGTGTCAGACGCACTCCATATGAAGCAGCCTTTGGTCGCCGTTTTTCTTCTCTTTTGACGAGAATGGTATCTCCATCTTTAGAGGCTAATAAAACCACGGAAGCATTTTCCGAGATCATTCAGTCAGTCAAGAACCGCTTGACCAAAGCTCAGGAAGCATATAGCAAACAGGCGAATAAGTCTAGACAAGATGTCCACTTCAAGGAAGAGGATTGGGTCTATTTGCGTATCATGAAACAGAGATTGAAACAAGTGGGCAAATGTTGTCCCAAGCTTTCATTCCGTAGTTTTGGCCCTTTTCCAATAGTTAAGAAGCTAAGGGATGTCCCCATGAAGTTAAAGTTGCCTACCAGTTGGACAATGCATGATATGTTGGTCCAGAAGTGTTTGATGTTTCAGATGAACAACAGCCAGACGTGGTAGACGAAGTAGAAGTTATTGAGCCCGAGCAGATCCTTCTTCATCGATGGAAGCATGGTTTCGGTCGACGGATCATCAGTTCTATACGAAATTCCGAGATCGAGGCACCCACGAAGCTGTATGGCTAGACGAGGAGTTCTTCCAGGAGTACCCCCAATTGTTGGCGGATTACTTGGAAGCCATGAACCTGTTAGAAGTCATCTCCTGTCTATTTGTATACACCAGGGCCTCTGTTGTGGGTGTGCCCGCCCGTATATCATTTTTCCACACTCCCCGTATTTTTTCCCTATTTTTCCCATTTTTTCCTAGTGGTTGGAGGGCTGCCAGGTGATGCCAAGAGCACCCCATTGCTGGCCGACTGGATCTACATCAGTCGTGGGCTTTAGGAGTGCTGGCCGACTTGTTTTGCTCAGGCGTAGGCATCAGATTGCTGGCCGACTGCTTTTTTCAGCAATCGTGGTATTTTACTCAGTCGTGGGCACCATCTGTAGCTGGCCGACTGCCCACATGGAGTTGTATATATTGCCCCTCAGCCCCCACCACTTTCTCATTCAGTTTTTCGGGATCTTGTGTATAGAGAAGAGTTTACACACCTATCTCTCTGTGTTTCTTGTGCTGATTATTTTCTGCAGTCTACTTGCTCTTGTCTACCCAAGTTTGGTTGTCATTTCCGCTGTATATTCTGACATGGTATCAGAGCCCTAGGCTCTAGGAGATCTTGGGCGTTTTTCTGAGCAAGAGGGGGAGCAACAGGTTGCTGATCGGTGGACTGTTCCGGGCTGAACGGGAAGAGAAGGTGCAAGAGGAAGGCGGGCAAAGGGGCTGAACAACCACTTGCATATTTTCAGATTTTCAGATTTTTCCCACCCACCCACCCTTTCAGGTTACTCTCCGAGATGGCAGATTTACTAGAGATGGCTGAGAAGCACGTGAAGATTCCGACTCTCCCCACGTTCCCAGTGGATCGGCAGTTGGACGGGTCCAATTACGGCATCTGGAAGGTCATGATGGAGTCAGTTTTGGAGTCATATGATCTTGCTGATTTTATTATCATAGGGGTGCCACGGCCAGAAGCTGAGGAAGGGGAGTTATTATCGACGAGGAAGGACCGAGAGGCACAGGCACACATGTGGGATCGTATCAACGCCAGGGTCCGGTCGTTTATATTCCTCAATTGCACACCACAGGTGATCAACCATGTGAAGCACATGACGCTGGCGAGAGGCATATGGGAGCACTTGGCTTCTTTGTACAACAGGGTGTCACCCATGAAGCGGATATCCTTGGAAGTGCAGATGCGGGTTATGAACCCTGCAAAGTCTTTGACAATGCGGGAACACATTAACAAGCTGCAGGCCCTTCAGCAGGAAGTCCTTCAAGCTAGGAAAGAGATATCATCCGAAGATATGGCCATCACATTACTTTCCCACTTGCCTGGTCAGTATTCTGCTTTCTATTCCTCGTTGATCACGAGTGGCAGGCTCAGCACCATTACTTGGGAGGAGCTTGTGCCAATGGTCTTGGACCAGGAGGAACGTTTCACGAACCCTCCTCACGGCGGAGGTTCGGAGGCCTTAACTGGCCAACGGTCGAAAGGCCGTAATACCAACAAGGGCAAAGGGAAGGCTTCATCGGAGAAGTCTTCTGAGAAGAAGCCTGATCCAAAACGAGAGAAGCTGAAGGCCGAAAAATCTTGTAATGATTGTGGCGAGAAAGGCCACTACTGGAGGAAGTGCCCTAAGCGGACAGGGAAGAGTGCTGATTCCTCAGCCTCAGCTACGAAGACTCCAGCATTTGTGCACTTAGAGATGGTGGACTCCGATGCTTCATCATCTTCGAGCGAGGAGGCAGTTGGCTTCACCGCGAAGGATACCCGGGAATGGATTCTCGACAGTGGTGCTTCCAGGCACATGACTCCATCCCATGACTTCTTTCTGGATCTTAAACGGCAGTCAGGTCGTATCTTTATTGGCGATAACTCCACTATTCCGATTCATAGTGAGGGCCGGATGGAGATTATTCCCGACGGCAAGGGAGGCAAGCATGCTTCCCGTGTTCTTTATGTCCCTGCTCTGGGTTTTCATCTTCTGTCAGTGCATGAAGTATGCAAGACTGGCTTTCGGGTGGAATTTGAGGAGCATTCAGTTGCTCTAAGGGACCGTCAGACAGGCAAAGTTGTTTGGGAAGGCGGTGTGGAGAATGGCATCTACAAGCTCTTTGCACTCTCCTCATTGACAGGCTCTCAGGTCGGAGATTTGTGGCACTTTCGTTTTGGCCACTTAAATGTGGATGCTTTGCGGCGTGCCTTCCGGGACCAGATGGTGGTTGGCTTGCCAGATGTTGGAAATAGGCAAGGACGCTGCAGTTCTTGCATATGTGGTAAGCAGCACAGGAAATCCTTTCCGAAGCAGGCTTCCAGCCGGGCTTCGAAACCATTGGAGTTGATTCACACTGACTTGTGTGGACCACAGCAGATATCATCCTTGGGAGGATCTCTCTACTTCATGCTGCTTGTTGATGATTGCACCAGATTCACGTGGGTCTACTTCCTTTCCCAGAAGGACCAAGCTTTTGCTCGGTTCAAGGATTGGCACGTGATGGTGGAGAAAGAGTCTGGATTTCAGGTCAAGACTCTCAGGGCTGACAAAGGAGGTGAATTCTCCTCGACTGTATTTTTCCGGTCTTGTGCAGATCATGGCATCAAGAGGGAATTGGCCAATACTGGATCGCCTTCGGAGAATGGAGTTGTTGAACGTAAGAACAGGACTGTGGTGGAGATGGCGAGGACCATGCTGGAGCATCGTGATCTTCCTCGTCCACTTTGGGGTGAGGCTGTGGCAACAGCTGTCCATACCATTAACCGCTCTCCGACGACTTCTGTACCTCATATGACTCCGTTTGAGGCATATTTTGGCAAGAAACCCGATGTCTCGCACTTCCGTGTCTTTGGGAGTGACGCGTATGTACATATTCCGAAGAAGCAGAGGGGGAAGCTTGACTCCAAGTCCCGCAAGCTGATATTTGTGGGGTATAACTCTCTTTCCAAGGGATACAGGTTGTATGATCCAGAGAGGAACGAGATCACATCGAGTCCGAGATAAAAGCAACACGGCGGAGCTTCTTCAAGTGAACTATGCTCTGATGTCTCGTATCATGCGGGATAAAGAGCCCACTTCCGTAAAGGAAGCCCTTTCACAGGATACTTGGAGGGAAGCCATGCAGGTGGAACTTGATGCCATCGAGAAGAACAACACTTGGGAGTTGGTACCGAGGCCGTCGAAGCGGTCAGTCATTGGTATCAAATGGGTCTTTAAGACCAAGTACGCGGCTGATGGGTCGGTGGACAAACACAAAGCCAGGCTCGTGGCTAAAGGTTATGCTCAGCGGCCAGGCATCGACTACGAGGATACCTTTGCACCGACAACGCGGATGACCACGATTCGGACCGTTCTTGCCCTTGCTTCTTCTCAGAGGTGGCCAGTGTA
Organism: Cibotium barometz; assembly: GCF_041138505.1. Lineage (NCBI taxonomy): Eukaryota > Viridiplantae > Streptophyta > Polypodiopsida > Cyatheales > Cibotiaceae > Cibotium > Cibotium barometz. The sequence continues at coordinate 38,128,812 of NC_141101.1, read as the reverse complement.
CCAGATGGATGTAAAATCTGCGTTCCTTAATGGTGACCTGCAGGAGGAGGTGTACGTTGATCAGCCTCCAGGCTTTATTGTTCCAGGATCGGAAGGGATGGTTTACAGGTTACGTAAGGCCTTGTATGGTCTTAAGCAGGCTCCCAGGGCTTGGAATCAGAAGATTGATTCCTTCTTTATTCGGACTGGATTTCAGAGATCGGTTGCAGATCCGAACCTGTATCTCTTTCGGGAACGCGGCATGGTCACACTTATCATCCTTTATGTGGATGATCTCATTCTCACCGGCGGTCATGTGGAGCACATTGGAGCGACGAAGGCTGCCTTGTCAAAGGAGTTTGAGATGACCGACTTAGGCTTACTCCACTTCTTCTTGGGATTGGAGATCTGGCAGACCCAGAGGGGGTTTTTCGTCTCTCAGCAGCGGTATGTTCATGAGTTGCTTGAGGCCTTTGAGATGGAGAACTGCAAGCCTATTACTTCGCCGATGGACCCGAACACAAAGTTAACCGTTACAGATCCTTGTGAGCCAGTTGATGCCTCGCAGTACCGGAAGTTGGTTGGCTCATTGATCTGGTTGCTGAACACCAGATTGGACTTGAGCTTCTCCGTGGGGCTGTTGAGCTCTTTTATGCAGACGCCATTGAAGACTCATTGGGACGCAGGATTGCGGATCTTGCGGTATCTGCAGAGTACGAAGGATCTGGGACTCTTTTACACAGGAGGGAATGGAGTCAGGCTCCAAGGTTGGAGTGACTCAGATTGGGGAGGAGATCCAGACACGAGGAGGTCTACTTCAGGATACACTTTTACCCTCGGCTCAGGAGCAGTTTCTTGGAGCAGCAAGAAGCAGCCAACTATTGCCCTCTCTTCGACAGAGGCAGAGTATCGGGCTACTTGTGGTGCTGCTTGTGAGGTTGTATGGCTGCGGAGGTTGCTAGGCGAGATTGGGTTTCCACAGAGGGAGCCCACAGTCATCCAGTGTGATAACCAGAGTTGTATAGCTATTGCTCGGAATCCGGTTTTCCATGCCCGGACCAAGCATATAGAGATACAGTATCACTTTGTTCGTGAGAAGATTTTGGCGGGTGACATCTTGCTACTTTATTGTTCGACAGAGGACAATGCGGCGGACCTCTTCACGAAGTCTCTACCTCAGGCTACGCTCAGGCGGCACTCCAGCTCCCTTGGGTTGGTTTCACAGCCAGGAGCTGAGAGGGGGTGTTAGAAGTCATCTCCTGTCTATTTGTATACACCAGGGCCTCTGTTGTGGGTGTGCCGGCCCGTATATCATTTTTCCACACTCCCCGTATTTTTTCCCTATTTTTTCCATTTTTTCCTAGTGGTTGGAGGGCTGCCAGGTGATGCCAGGAGCACCCCATTGCTGGCCGACTGGATCTACATCAGTCGTGAGCTTTAGGAGTGCTGGCCGACTTGTTTTGCTCAGGCGTAGGCATCAAATTGCTGGCCGATTGCTTTTTTCAGCAGTCGTGGTATTTTACTCAGTCGTGGGCACCATCTGTAGCTGGCCGACTGCCCACATGGAGTTGTATATATTGCCCCTCAGCCCCCACCACTTTCTCATTCAGTTTTTCGAGATCTTGTGTATAGAGAAGAGTTTACACACCTATCTCTCTGTGTTTCTTGTGCTGATTATTTTCTACAGTCTACTTGCTCTTGTCTACCCAAGTTTGGTTGTCATTTCCGCTGCATATTTTGACAGAACCTGCCGCCAAGCTAAGCAGGAGAGAATGTCACATGCACTCTGCACTCAGTGCATGGTGACAAGATGGCTCATCATCAACAGTGCAACAGTTGTACAGTATTAGAACCCAGTGGATTGAATTTTGTCGTACGCCGTGATCCCATTGTAAATCCTCAGTCCAGGATAAGTCAGACACGAGCTACGTAGGTCATTCCTCAGCCTTAGCGGATCAGTCAGTCAGTCAAGTCCCTTAACCCACTTGGAGAGAATCATTCATGCATGTAGAGTCAGTAGAAGCCTTAGGATTTGCATCAAAAAGCACTCTGCATCTTGCATAATATTCATTCATATGCGTGTGCATCATTTAGAACATCCCAGAAGCCTTGGGGAATTTACTAGGATTTATCTGGTATTTCTCCCATACTTTATGGTATTTATTTGGTATTTATTATCATTTATAAACATAAAGTTTATTAAATTATGACCAGCCAACTTGACCAACCCCTATCTAGTATAAATAGGCTTGCATAGGGCTTAGTTTCCATTCAGTCTTCAGTGTGTTAAGAGCTTTCCTCCTCAACCCTAGGAGTTCCCTTGCCTTCAGTACTAGACTAGTATCATCCAGCCTTGGAGTTCTTGAGCTTTGCTTCTCCAACCCTCTGAGCACCTGCCTTTTTGCTTTAGTTAACCATAGCCTCAAGCGCAGCAATTCAGCAGTACTAACGCAGCAATTCAACAGTCATAACTCAGCAATTCAATAGGACAGCATACAGGCGCAGCTGTACAGTCCTCCTCAGTCCCCAAAACAGCAAACAAACCTGCGTTTTCTGTCCAACATCAGCCTACAGGCCTGCGTTTCTGTCCAGCATCAGCCTACAGTTTGCGTTTCAGTCCAGCCTCATCCATACCGTCTGCGTTTCAGTCTACAACAGTTCTCAGCCTTCTAATCATCATCCACATCTGCCCCAGCCATCTGGTGAAGGTAACACAGCATTCATAAGCATTTACAGCATTCTAACATAGCTTACAACAGTCCACCGCCTTCTTTTCTCAGCCTTAGGTGTGTAGCCCTTATGCCCTTGGGAAGAGTGCATAGGCTCGAGATCAGTTCATCGAGGTGTTTCTACAGCCGTGTACAGTTCAGCCAGGCTTGCAATCCTCCGAGATCTTGTGTTTGGCTTATCTACAATCCACAGTCATTCTCTCTTAAGTAATAAAGCAAATACTATCTCGTTATCAGGATAGGGGGCCCTTCAGTGGGTGATTTGGGACCCAATCTCATATATCTCTCTCATATCTCTTTAAAGTTTGAAGTATTAAAGTGGATTGCTAAACTCACGAAACTCAGGATACAGAAGACGGTGTGAGCATTTGTGTGACAGGATCTTCCAATACAAAGACTTTCACTGCATATCACAACGCTCATCCTATGTTTAGCAAAGACACAGAAGAGAAGGAGATAGACCTAATCTATTGTATATTGCCAAAACATGCTATATATACAATGATCTTGTTGATTCACAGCTTCGTGTGCAAATGATCTTGATGATTCACAACTTTATGATGCATATCAAAGATCCCTGCAGCCCTCTTCTTGCAATCAAGCAAGAGAAGCTCCTGCTAATCCACCACTGTGTCCTTGCTGCCTTGCAAACTCTGACAAATGGATCCTCTTGATCTTTGAATGATGATCCTAATGATCCAATTTATAGAAAAAAGATAGCGATTTCTAACTAAGTCAGTTTTGCCTTTTCAGCCCACAAAACGTTGCCCAAAAAGTCATATTTTGTGTTCATAATGAGCCCAACTTGTGCCCCAACCATTGGGTTGCATCTTTGGCACTTTCAACCATCATTTGGGCTGCCAAAACCTCTCAAATCAGACCATATTTTGCCTCTTATCTTGCCCATATATCTACTAATGAGGATAAGCATGCCCATGAGCAACGGGATTAACGGATGCACATGACACCTGCCACACTACATATACCCTGCTGCATCCAAGGGTTTGCCAAGAGCATCTCTGATAAGGTCATTCCACATAATGGACAGCCCGTCAACCTCATCTACTGAGCTTGGAGGTCATTTCCAAATAAACTCTGACCCTAGTATCTAATGTGTCTTGAAGCCCTAACCATTAGAAGTTATGGATCACCCTCTGCAAATGTCTAATGCATCTACAATCATTATACCAAACAAGAAGTGATATACCAAGATGTGGCAAGCAACACCTACTTTACAACTAGGGCTCTAGATGCCAAATCGAGCTTCTTGGGGCTCCAATGAAGGACCTTTTTCTTTATGTTCATGTAAGGTCCTCCATGACCAAGCCCAAGGATTATCTAACCTAGAACCCAAACCCTAATGAGGTTTCACAAACCCGACATCGTACACTTCGCGCATGACCACGATGGATTGTGGCTAGCAACTCTGTCACGTGCATCCCGCACTTGGATGCCATGTAGACATTTCTATACAGAAGGTGCGAGACCTGGGATATTAAACTGGTCCCATGTGAGCCCAGTCCGAGACGAGTCAACCAAGGATCCATCCCAGTCGTCCGAGGTCAGATGTGCATTGTCCTGCACATGAAACAGTGCCAGTCCGCGCAGTGAGTCTCCCTCTGGAATGATGTCAATGATTCTATGTATCTGGTATGGTACTGGATGCCAAATCATTGTGTAGATAGTTAGGGTTTTCTTTTAGGAAAAGGGGCCAGCCCATAGGGCTACCCCAAGTCCTTGTGTGGGCATGGGGATAGTGTAAAACCACCCCCATGAGGACCAAGAAGGCCGTGGCTGAACCCACTAGCCATGGAGGGGCTGTAGGACAGCCCCAAGAGCAGCCTACAGCACATCCAGCATTATGATGACTGTAGGGAAAGTGTGGGGCAGCCCACACAAGCTGCCCAGCCCTCAAAACAGAAGGGATTCAATGGCCAGCCCCTAGGGAATCATGCGCCTAGTGCCCAGCCATCAAGGGACTGATGCACAGCAGTTTATGGGAATTATCTAGCATTTAATGCTATTATTTCAATCGTGGGCAGAATTAAATCTAGCCGCCTGGACTTAAGCTGGCTGACTGCTTATTTGGAGTAGTATAAATAGATGAGCCACAATCCCATTGTGTTATCTCATAATTCACCAAGTGCTAAGGCAATCAAGGGCCAGGACAACCAAGGAGTGCTAACGCAAAGGGGTGAAGGACTGCAGGTCAAGGGCAGAGTTATCTCAACCAAGAAAGGTCAAGTTTTCCTATATTTTCTTTCAAATTTACATCATTCTAATAAAGCAAATACACCATTCATGGTGGGGGCCCTACAGAAGGTATTTGGGACCCAATACTGTGTCCTCTCCTCTCCCCCTCTCTGTCTCTCTATTTTTTGCACATCTTCATTCAGTTTTGTGCGTTAATTCCGTCGCGAAAAGTGTGCTGATTTCTAAGCATTGAAGTTACCGATCTCCCCCGAAGCTTCCGCATGTTACAGTGATGTCATGTGCATGTGTGCCCATGGACAAGTTCCTTAGCTAATCCAAAATGGGCAGCCAAAAAAAGATCAATTAGAACCAGAATTTTGGAGCATAAGGTGCAGAAGTGGCAAGTTTGGACTTGGAGAAGGACTTGGGGGCTGTCGGGTGAAACAAAGGAGCTGTCGGTTGAGACAAAGAGCTATCGGAGCAAAGGCGGATGCAGGCGTTGCATTTATGGATTAAAAAAGGCCAGTCAGCTGGCTGGCCAGCAGTCAGCCAGCTCTCCTTGTGTCCAAAGAGCCTATATAAAGCACAAGTGCTCGTTGTATTAGTCATTCATTCCACTAGGGAATTGGTCCTGACAGATTTTGGTGTATTCCACCTTTTATGTAAGGCAACCTATGGCTGTAGATTAGGGTACCTTTTTGTACCATAAGAATATACTGAATTTCCAGCATCTCTCTCTCTACTCTCCCTTCTATCTGCGTTTTGCATCAGCATGTTCTCAGTAGTTTTTAGGGCTGAAAGAAGACCCCCAAAGCTTCCGCGTGTTACAAACTCACCACCCAACAACAGTAGGTTTAGTGCCTTGAACCACCCCCGAGCCTAAGGTTTGATTGCCTACAAGCCTCCTTGGTACCAATGGCCCCACCTAGCATTTCATATCACTAGGCAAAACCACCCATCTTGGAACTCCATGGTCATGAGATTCTGCATGCTTCCTTGGTAGCCCATAGCCACTCCGTGACTACTTGATCTCGTGTCTAATAAGTGTCCCCAAAATCACTTATATAGTAATAATCCGGCTATTATTCATACCGATGGCCCCACCCTAGCGTCCAATATCACTAGATCAAACCACCCACCTTGCAACTCCATGGCCATGAGATCCTACATATGCTTCCTTGGTAGCCACAAGCCACTGTGTGACTATTCAACCTCTTGTGTCTAATAAGTGACCCCAACATCACTTCTATAGTAATTATTCTTGCTTTATTTATAAGCTTTTAGCCATTATTATTCCTAGACTATTAATTATAAGCTCTTAGCCAATCTAGACCTCTTTTTGCTAGGGCCCTTAGTCCATGTAAGAACCATCCAGGTCCCCACGCCCTAGCTAAGCCTTAATCTTAATCATGAGTTAACTCACATGTACTCTGCACTGTAGTGCATGGTGACAAGATGGCTCATCATCATCAGTGCAACATTGTACAATATTAGTACCCTTTAGGATGATAATTGTTGTACGCCGAGACCCCATTGTAATCCTCAGTCCAAGATATGTCATGCACGAGCTACATAGGTCATTCCTCAGCCATAGTGAGTCAATCAATCAGTCAAGTCCCTTAACCCACTTGGACAGAATCATTCATGCATGTAGAGTCAGTAGAAACCTTAGGGTTTGCATTAGAAAGCATTCTGCATATTGCATATCATTCATCCATTGCACATAGACCATTGCAAAAGCCTTAGGATATTTATTAGCATTTATCTAGCATTTTTTCCATATTTTCTAGCATTATTTCAACATTTAATGCCATTATCCATTATATGCAAGTCGTGTAGCAATTAGTGTCCAGTCGGCCAGCCCCTCAACGAACCAACCAGCCACTTAAAAGCATATAAATAGTCTTGCCATTGCATCATTCCATCATCCAATCATCAAGCGTTGCAGTCCACAGCCCAGGAGCATCATCACTTGCATAATCAGCCACACATCAGCAAAACGCAACATACACAGTAGCCAACCAGTATCAGATCATCACCATCCTTGCGTTTTTCAGCCCATCCAGCAGCCGGCTAGCAACAGAGCATTCTCAGCCTTGCTTTTTCAGCCCTGAAGCAATTTTCAGCATTGCATAGCATCAGCCTTTGCTACACGCCCTTGGGTGAAGGTAACACGCATGCATACATTCATTTTCAGCATTCATGCATAGCTTAGAACAATCCCAAACAGTCCATACCTCAGCCTCAGATTTGCAGCCTTCCCTCATTCCATTGGGAAGAGTGCATAGGCTCGAGATCGGTCATTATTGGTGCTTCTACAACCGTGTACAATTCAGCCGAACTCTTGGTCCTCTGAGATCTTGCGTTTGGCTTATCGTCAGTCCAAAGTCATTCTCTTCAAAGTAATAAAGCAAATACTATTCCGGTAACGGGATAGAGGGCCCTTCAATGGGTAATTCGAGACCCAATCTGGTGTACAGTTTCTATTTGGTGTACAGTTTCTCTCTCTCTCTCTCTCTCTCTCTCTCTCTCTCTCTCTCTCTCTCTCTCTCTCTCTCTCTCTCTCTCTCTCTCTCTCTCTCTCTCTCTAAATCTCTTAAAGTTTGAAGTCATAAAAGTGGATTGCTAAACTCGCGAAACTCAAGATACAGAAGGCGATGTGAGACTTGTGTGACAAGATCCTTAATTACGAATACTTCCGCTGCATGTTACATTAACCCAAATCTTAATCCTAGATTATTACACGTCCCTAACCCTAACCCTAGGCTTGTCAAGACGTAACAACAAGGGCAAATTGCTTGGCAAGTGTAAAGCCTATTCCAATCTAGCATCCAAGATATTTGCAATGTGTCCTCTCTCAATCCATGCGAAGCCAACATATATGCCCCAATCGATCCTATCTCAATCCACGTGAAGCCAACATATGTGCCCGACTCAATACTCTCAAGATCCACTGACCCAAAATCCAACAGGCCCATGCCAATTTATAAAGGCCCGCCCACTCTACCACCTCCCAAAAGGAAACGATGTTATCAAAGATGCTTCTTCCTTGGAAGAATCCATTCTGTGTCATGAATGACTATCTATAACACTGGTTGCAATCTCATGCTCACTACCTTGGCAAGAATTTTGTATGTAGTCCCAAGCAATGTGATAGGCCTCCATTGGGTAATGTTAGTCTTATCACCATCCTTAGGGATGAGGTGGATAAGACCTTCAGTAAGAAAAGGAGGCATAGAGCCCATGTTCCACATATCTTGTAATGCCACAGTGATATCATCCCCAATGTCATCCCAAAAACTCATGAAAAGCGTGGGAGAGAGGCCATCATCCCCATAACATTTACCATGTAGTAATGCCTAAATCACATATCTAAACTCATCTGCCAAAAAAGGGGCATCAAGTAATGCACACATATCATTCAAAATCAACATGAACAGGGACTTCCAAACCTTCTGTTGTGCCCTATCCCTCTGAGGGGAGTGAGCCGTATAATGCATTCCCTCTTATGGGAGAGGCCATGGACAGCAAAGAAATGCCTGTAATGTCTACCTTCCTCTAAATCCAAAATGACTCTTGTGCATCATGCACATTGCTCAAAAGAGTCCTGCAACTCAACCGTAACAATGCATAATGCATCTGAGATCCACTGGCCATCAAGGTGTTTCTCAAGTTCCCACTACAAAAAAGCACATAATCTACGGATGATGGCTCTCTCTCTATCCAAGATCTCTTGCCCTTTGGTTAGGGCCACATTGTGATAAAGATCATTGACACTCTCTTCTAAGGCAAGAGCAACTCTTTGCCTAGAGTCAGGAGCATCACAAGCTCTCCAAACATCCATCACATGCCGAAATAACTATGCATCGAAGTAAAGACACTATGGGATGCATAGTCGGGGAAGAGAGTTCTGGCTCGCTGATGCACAACTACAGGACAATGTTCTGACTTTGAGGTACCTAGGACAATGAAGATAGTACCACCTCTATCAAGTGCCCAATCATCAACATAATAGTGGTCCATACTGGCATAAATGCAACATAAGGGGAGTGAACTTGCCTTCCTATGGAAGTCTACAAAGGATGCCCTCTCAAACACGTGAATGATGCCTTCATTTTCCCCTTTCTTATGTACAAGTTGCTCAACCATGTTGAAGTTACCTCCAAAGATCGAATGATCTGCCTGAGGGAGAAAGTCCATGATGGCAGAATTCTCTCTCCTCTAAAGTTAGGACCACAATTTTCAATCCACCCTCTTGTAGGATGCAATAGGTTGACCGTTGTGACACGCAACAGAGCCTTCTTTAAACCTATGAGCTTATGCAATCCACTTTACTTAGAGAAAAAAGTTGAGAGAAGAGAGTTGACACCAGATTGGGACCCAATTACCCACTAAAGACCCCCCCTACAAGCAAGAGTATTTGCTTGTATTACTTTGGAGAACTTGTGCAATGATGTGAATGATGACTGTGGACTACCAACACAAGGATGAGGACTAAACCATATGCTAACCCAATAGCACCATAGAAGACTCCATGAAGCCACTTATGCAAGTCCAGAATTACTGAGGATATGCACATATGCTGGCTGAAGATTAGAGGATCTTCTATGCTGCCTGGGGGATGGAGCACGGAGTGCTTGAAGGCTGATTTGTATGCTCTAGAAAACCCGTAGGCTTTTAGGCGCACATATTCACTATCTGCTTGATGAACTCTTCTGAAATAAGATGATTTATGCAAGGGAATATGGGCTGCTTATATATAATATCACATGCTATTGGTCGGTGAACAGATGCTGTCAGCTAGAAGAAAAAGTCACATGACTGATGAAAAATAGGCATTTAATGATGCGCATTTCACACGTGATTTGCTGATGTGGCATACCCTAATGCTTGCCGACTAGTAGCTAACAGCTGGAAATGTTGCCGACTAGGTATTATAGGCTACCAATGATGCATAGCATCCTATGTAAGGCATCCCATGCCTCATGGCTGCCCCATGAGCTGGCCAATGGGCTGGCCCATCTGCTTATACCTCTACATGCCTTTATATGCTTGGTTTAATGCATCTAATGGACCGACTTATATGCCATATCCTTAGGTAACTTATATGCTTGTTCTCCAAGTGGGTTAAGGGACTGACCCTGACACCTAAGGCTGAGAGACTGCCTTATGTGGCGTGTGCTTGGGGCGGGGGCTCACAATGGGGCCACAGCATACGACAGATATTCCTAAGAGGGTACTGAGGATGTGAAATGTTATACTGAATGCTGAGCCACTGTGTCACATAGCCCCACATCGCACGGTGCATGCGAAACCTGCATGCATATGCATAATCCACGGTGCTTGGGCAAGGATATTAACTCCATGACCAATCATATGAGGAATAATTGCAGCTGTCACCAGAAGTACATACTCCACCGTTAGTTCCATTTGCAACCGACCAAAAAGTGTGCCCAGATAAAAGCTTGCCAGATCTAGTGCACTGGCCGACATCAAGCTTATGCTTCTACATGAGCAAAATATCTATGGGACCATCCGTAACTGCAGTGTGCTGATGACCTACTTCCGGGGCGGCGATTTTGGGCTTCCCATAAGCTGTCTACTACTGCCCGATTGATCCTTTGGCTAAAGTGTTGGAGAATCAAGCTTCCCAGGCTAAAAAGGTGATTGTCCAAGGCAGGAAAGGCTTGTAATTTAAGCTTAAGGAGAACCAAGGTATCCTTGCTTTCCTGTTGGCTTGGATACCATTGTAACGAGGGTTCCTTTGCCCAATAGTAGGCCAGCAAAGATCCCAATAAAACAGCTTCCTCAACAATTTGCTTGATCATTGTTTTTATCATGCCTTGTACTGGAAATCTGATGATTTGGGTGATCACCTCCAAAAGCTTGTACTACAAATACTCCTTTTCGTAATAAAATATCTAACGGGATCAGGAGAGAGGGCTGCTATATTTAACCCCCAGTTGGTGTTGATGGTCTGGGTATTTTTGTGGCATTTCATGTGTGGTTTATTGTGTGTTTAGTCAAGTCAATGGTTAACTGCTCCAAGTTCGTGTCCCCGTTACACCACCTGAAGATCATGCATTATTTTGCCAAATTCTAGGACTGAGCCAGGCTGGAATCTGCTGTAGATTGAAGCTCCACAATGGATGAGGGACTGCAATGAGGCTAATTGCTAAATGAAGGGGAAATGGTCCCCTTCTTGTTCATGCATCATGCCTCAGACGCATGTGTCATGACCATTGCTTACCAAGGCCATGTACAGGGTAAGTTTAAGAGAGAGAAAGACCATTGTGAGACCTAAATGATAAAGGGATAAGGTCATTATTGGGGGGAGAGAGAGAGAGAGAGAGAGAGAGAGATTACATCACAAGACAACAAAGAGCAGGTGGATTATTATTTTTGCAGTGTACTTGCAGCAAACATATACTTGAGGCTGACAATAAGGATGGATTTTGTACCACATGGGAGCACATTAAAGGAAATCTGCATACCTCATCAAGTACCATGTAATCCCAAGTTGTAATGTCCTCACTTGTGTCACCAAACCCATCTCTCCCATAAAAGTCTCCTCTCAGGGCTTGCCAATTATTGCGGACAATATCATAAGTTGTCAACAGAATGCCACCTGACTGCATATCAATATGGACACAGTGCAGCATGTAACTTAGTCCTTGAACATCAATGAACATTTGTTTTAAACTTCTACAAGACTGTATTACCTGTAGAGTGTACTGCAGGGCATATCCACGTTGACTTGCAGAAGTCCCTGAATAGCTGGATGCATTGAATTGATGTCAATGCCATTGTCAAGAATACCAGTGCATGTAACGAGCACCGATAAGAAGGAACAGCTCCCTACAAAGTGGAATACTTACTCTCTAGTCTTTCTTCCAAGGCCCACAAACGACAGTTCCTTTGACCAGTGTGCAATTAATGTCTTTGGTGCCACAACCAGTGCGCGCTTGATCAAGTCTGACGCAAACAATCCTACAAAAAATGAGGCTATCTGCAGTAACAGAGACCATAAATATTATGGAGGCTGGAGCAGAACCCTGAAGGGTTACCAAGATCAAGAATCACAACCATTGAGTAAGAAGACTAGTAATACCCACAATTACCTGCATTGTTTTGCCAAGGCCCATGTCATCACCTAGTATGCCCCCCATGCCCTTGACATGCAGCCCCCACAGCCACTTGATGCCCTCATGCTGATGAGGATATAAAATCTTGGCAATTTTCATAGGTAATTTGTAGACGGAATTACCATGGGCAAAAGTGATGACTTCAGCACCTGAATTTTCCTTCTCATCCTCCGAATCCCAACAGACCTCTGTTAAGCTGCTCTTTACTGACTTCTTTGGCAAGCTCTTATGGTTTCTGAAAGGTAAGCTGGACTTGCTATAAGAAACCACCTCATAGTAATCACCTTTGCCAAAACTCTCGCCATCATCCACGTCAGATCTCGTGCCATCATCCACATCAATCACATCTCGATTTGTCTTTGCATTTGTACAAAATTTGCTGGCTTCATTCAGAACAGCAAAGCTATCCAAAATCTTAGATTTGTGCCTGTATTGACCTGTTTGTAGGTCATCTGTGGCATTGTTATGATTATTTACAATTGAGAGTTTGTCCAAGTCATCGGCCAGATTATCTGCAGAGCCAAGGGTTTCAGAATCTTCGTCATCATGCCAGTCCTCGAGTTCCTCGCTCAAATTGTATGTAGCAGGCTCTCTTGGAGCCTCTTTTGATGTAACTTTGCACAGTCTACGTCTACCTGGCAAAGAGACAAGGAGACAAGAACTGTGAGAGGAGTTTGGGTTTTTTCAGTAGAAACCATATCTTAGTTTCCAAATAATGACACTTTTACCATAAAAACCATCCCTTGGGATTCCAAATAAAACCACTGTTGCCATACAATCTTGACAAAAGCAATGGAAGTAAGTAGGTCAGACTAGGAGCAAGCAAATGCACAAGCTGCAAGCACCAATAAGACATTGTGTGCAATCTTGACTAAAACAATGAAGGTAAGTAGGTCAGACTTGGACCATAAGCTTACAACTGCTATAAGGGATTATCGCACTTCTTTCAAAGTTCAACCGGTCAAACACCATTTTGACTGGCCTTTGGGCGATGCGGCTCGAGTATTTAGTGCCAAGTTTGTGTGTGGCAGTACAGGAGAGATTAGCTAAAAATGCACTAGCAGAAAGACATATGAGACTAGAAAATCTTGATGAAAGAAGAATCCAAGCTGTCCATGGATTGCTTAATAAAAAACAAAGGAGAAAAGGATGATAACAATCCTAAGGACAAAGACATTAAGAAACGGAATTGAGCCTTGATGTGTGACAAGTTAAAAGTATAAGAAACTAGGAACTTTTTTGAGTAACCAATTTGGCACTGATTTGACACCACAGGGTGCAGCAAAGACCAGAACCCTAGAAGGTGTAGAGATATTTCAACGGAAGTAAGTTGAAAAAGTATTACGATCCACTACGACAGGCAACAAGCCCCCGATCAACAAGAAGCAAAGGCTCAACAACCCAAGCTGAGGGCAATCAACAGTCCTGTGTCGAGCTCCAAAGTACCATAGCCAAGAACATCAAAATTCAAATCACATCATAGCCATCCATTTATCCCTCGAAGTCTCATAGTTTTCATTACATTACATCACATCTGTAAAATCAAATGATTCCAAAACTCTTCCACTAAACCATCTCAACAACGTACAATCAATCAGGTTCCAAAACAAGCATGGAAACGTATCTTAGATCCCCCACTTTTTCCATAGGAAGCATCTCAAACAACCATCCCAAACAAGACCACAAGCAAAAGGGCTTCAAAACAAATCGATTTTTTCCATATAAACCAACTAAAACAGGTCAAGCTTTTCAAGAAGACAAGTCCATTTTTCCATAAAAACCAGCTCTAAGCTTCAAAACAAACTTCTCTGTCAACCTAGATGTGCAAGCGTTTAACCTAATGAATCTTAACAAAAGAAAACAATATGTACCTGAAGAGCTTGATTGAGATACAAATGAAACATCGGAATGTAAATAATCGGAAGATGCAGCCTTGTTTTGGACCGCAGAAGATGAAGAAACGGAGCTTCGTTGTTCACGGAGCTGCGCGATGGTGTGCAGGAGGTCTGCATGCGAGGAGCGGAGTGGGGCTCGGGCCGGGCGAGACGAGGACGAGGACTCGCGATCCGCCATAGCCACCAGCACAGAGTAGTGTGCGAGCTAAGCGAACGAGGGAAATGTCGAAGTTTTGAAAAGGGCACGTTATTTTATTCGCCACATTTAACATAGGTGTAGGGTAGAATTAAATGTTATTTCATAATGTCCCCACAATTTATAATGAACCTGTTTAATGTTATTTCATAATGTCCCCACAATTTATAATGTTATTTCATAATGCCCCACAATTTATCATGTAATTTATAAAGTCCCCAGAATTTATAATGAACTTTTTTTTGGGGGGAGGAGGGGGGTAAGAGAGAGACAGAGAGCGAGAGGGGGAGAGGGAGGGGGAGGGGGAGAGGGAGAGTTGTGTGCATGTGTGAAATGTGGGTGAGTGTGTGAATGTGTGGTCTAAGGACCTTAGTTGGAATAGCTTAGCATGTCATGGTTTTCAAGACTAGTTGATGAAGGCAAGCACAAAGGCATTTCCACTAGCCAGAACGATAGCCTAGAGCCAAATGATATGGGTGTTTTTTTGTGAGAGAGAGAAGTTTTTTTTTTTATGTAAAGCTTGTAAGAAAAAGTAAGTGTGTGTGTGTGTGTGTGTGTGTGTGTGTGTGTGTGTGAGAGAGAGAGAGAGAGAGAGAGCCTTACCAGCCCCACCGATCACAAGAGAGGAGAGGAAAAAAGAGAGTGAAGGAAGGGTTAGTGAGAGAGAGAGAGAGAGAGGAGAGAGAAAGAGAAGGGGAATTCCATGAGAGAGAGAGAAAGAGTGCGTGAGAGAGAGAGGGAGAGGGCTATCCTTTTAGGGTATAGGGAGGGAGAGAGTTTGTGAGAGAGAAGGAGAGGGGGCTATCATTTTATGGGGTAGAGGGGAGCGTTTTGTTGTTAGGGAGGGGAGGGGATATTTTGCTTTTAGAAGGGAGGGGGGAGACTACCGCATTTTTCTTTAGGGGGGGGAGTGACTGCCACGTTTTGCTTTAGGGGGAGGTGGGAGAGGGCTGCCGCATTCGCAGGGGAGGAGAGGGTTGCTGCGTTTTGCTTTAGTGGGGGGGGGAGTGGCTGCCGTGTTTTGCTTTAGGGGGAGGCGGAAGAGGGGGCTGTCGCGTTCGCAGGGGGGGAAAGAGAGGGCTGCCGCGTAGGGGGGCAGGTCAAGAATTTAATGGGGGGAAGGCGTGTGCACCCCCCACTAAGGGCGGCGGTCGCCCTTAGTAGGGGGTGGGACACCCCCACCAACTAAGGGCGATCGTCGCCCCTAGTTGGTGGGGGGGGAGGGGGGCCGCCAACTAAGGCCCTCCCCTCCCCCCACCTACTAAGGGCGATGGTCGCCCTTAGTAGGTGGGGGGAGGGGAGGGCCTTAGTTGGCGGCCCCCCTCCCCCCCCACCAACTAGGGGCGACCCCTCACCCCCTACTCACTAAGGGCGACGATTGACGACCCCCCACCCACTTATGGCCGATTGTCGCCCATAATGGGTTGGGGGGTTCACCCACTAAGGGCAACCCCCCATCCCGACCAACTAAGGGCGACGATCGCCCTTAGTGGGTGGGGGGGTCACCAACTAAGGGTGACCACCCTTTTAACGATGATCGTCACCCATAGTGGGTGGAGGAGGGTCGTTCACTAAGGGCGACACCCCGCCCCCACCTACTAAGGGCGACCACCTACTTAAGGGTGATCGTCGCCCTTAGTGGGTGAAGGGCGACCGTCGCCCATAGTGGGTGGGGGGGTTCGCCATTAGTGGGTCATGGTTCACTGTGAGAGGGGTGGGTGTAGTGGGTCATGATACACTCTCATCTCTCTCTCTCTCTCTCTCTCTCTCTCTCTCTCTCTCTCTCACGATCAATTAATTTATCAATCACACGTACAATGCTATTCTCTAGCGACTTCATGGGGTGATGGAAGGGCATTGTTCTCATGTCACATTGACTTGGCATTCTCTTATGTTAGGAAGTTGTGCCTAAACTACTCACTCTTTCCAAGCACATCTTTACTTGGGGTTAAAAATCAGTTGCTTAAGTAAGAATTATACTCTTCAAATGAAAAAAAACAAATGGAATCATAAAAAGGGATGGAAGGAAGATTATAGCTTAAATTGGGATCATAGAAGCCATATAAACGTTATGCAATCATTATATGTGAGTTAGTTCTAGAATAATCATTATATAGGAACATTAATTATATAGTAAATTACTGAAAATGAATTTTAGATTTTGTGTATTAATGATATTATTTATAATGATTATTTTTTAAAAATGAGTATAATTTTTTTTTAATCTAATATATATAAAATTAGTGTTTAGATTTTGAATTCCTTGTCATTAGATTGTTGTGTGTTTGTGAGTTGCTTGTGTGTTTGTGAGCTGGTTTTCTGAGAGCTTTTCTTGCCATGGAGAACACTTTTTCATTTTTGTAGGATGTTTGGAGAGTGATGCTATTGTTAGAACTGTATATGATCATTTTTATATTACTAAAGCTGATGATTTTAATGGAATATTATGTCCTCACTCTGGATTGAAAGTTTTTGCAATCAAACCATAAGATAATGGTGTAGATCATCTTATACCTATCCAATCAGCTAGACCCGCTGGAGAGAAACCAGGTTATATTTTTGATAAAGATATAACAATAGAATACCTTGTTATTTAGTAATAGGAGAGTCAAGCAACACTACAACAAACACCCCAAAAGAAGTCATTATTAAGCTTACAATAGGAGATTCTCCCACAGGTACACCACTTTAGAAGAGTGTGGTCAAATACTTATTGTTGTCTGAGGAATCTCATGCTGGTGTTCTTCGTAGATTGTTACGTAGCAAGCACACATATTGAGAAAGTAGAAAAGATTTCTCAAATCTATAATGGTAATGTAGCTTTTGAGTTGTTGAATGTACGTGATCCTTCAGCCTCCCCAATGCAATGAATGAAGCAAGCACATGATGGCCATTGTTGGGGGAAACCTGCAGAGAGAGTCATGTGAAGTTTCCTGGAGTTGTATGAAAGAGTTCTTGTGGAGGCTTATTTGAGTACACTTATGCCCTAAGTGGAAGCAAAACTTATTTGAGTACACTTATGCCCTAAGTGGAAGCAAAACTATGAATGGCATGCCGAATACAACAACATGGATTGGTAAGCTTATTGTCTTGGCTTAATTTCAGTAAACTTTGATTTATAAGAGTATTTATTGTTGGAACTTTGTAAATTTTCACATAATAGGCAAGCTCACACATAAACTTCCCTCTTTGGGCTTAACAACGGATGGATATGGATCACTAGCTTGTTTCTAGTGCAAGAACAAACCTGTATGTAGAAGAATGTGTGGTGCTACGGTGTACTATTGTATGCCTACTGATCCACATATGTCGAGATTGATGATACATTAAGGGGAACATTTGCATGAAGTGCAAAGGGGCACATCAAGGCAGGAATTGCAAAAGATACTCGAGTGCAAAAGTGGGGTATTTCTTACATATCCAAGAAATGCATCATGTTCTTGTGTCTGTTTACACTTTAAATAATCATGAAGTGAGCCGTTTTAAATTTAATATATTTGAAATATATTTTTTGAAAGAAAGAAACATCTAGATTAGCTTGGATTTAGCCTAATTAGCCTAGATTAAGAGGATTAGCTTAGGTTTAGAGAGAGAAGAGGGAGTAAGAGACTTGTGTATTCATGATTATCAAAAGGTACCAAAAATATGGTGTATGTGGCCTGTATACATGACCCCCTTTCACACTATATTAAGTGTTGTCCATAGACATGGTCAATTGGCCTTGGGTCCATTATTCATATGAGACCATTCCACTTCATTACAAACAATCCCCACCCAAAAGGTTTCGTCCTCAAAACCATTAATATGTACAATTACAATTCTAATGGATGGAGTATATGTCAATGGACTCATGTCAAACTTGAAGCTCATGCTCACACCATGTATGGGAGACCAAAATTGCATGTATATGGCTGTAAACTACTCAATAATCCCTCAAAACAAGCCATAAATTCTTCCCCACAATGGCATAAAAACCTTGAGTAACTTCCAATCCTTATGCATTCAATTTCCAAGGGTATATGGCTGCCCATAATGAATTTATAGTAATTTTCAGCAAGTTAATTCACTGTTCATGACCCTCGTTGGACTCCCAAAATGCATTCAACAACCCTTTACATCCTTCCAATGTAGAGGCGGGTTACCAAGAAGCTTCTTCCTTAGGTAGTCCTCACCATTTTACTGTACGGTTGCGAAGAACTCTTTCTCTTGTACCCAAAATCGCTTTCAACACGTACTCAATCATTGCTTCCTCATTCACTAGAGGTAATTTATCTTGCACAAATACCTATGGCCCAAGGTAAACTTTGAGATGTGATACATGGAATACATCATGAATCTTTGAGGTTGATGGAAGTGCCAATTGATAAGCAACTTCACCAACATGCCTCACCACCCATAGTAGCGATGAGCTAGCTTGGTCTTTGTCGTGCCCTTGAGAGAACCATATCTCGTCTTGGGAATCCTCAAAAATACTCAATCACTCTCCATGAACTCTAATGGCCTCCGATGAGAGCATTAGCATAATGTCTCATCCTTTCTTGAGCTTGCGTCATATTAGCTTTTCATTGTTGCAAGAGTGCATCCAAATTCTCCATCTGCTCTTTTGCATTAGGATTCACCCCTTCTTGCTTTTGAACCATCATTGGCATATTCACTTTGTACCCATAGAGTGCCTCAAAAGGTGACATGCCAATGCTCTCATGATGTGTGCTATTATGAGAAAACTCGGCAACCACTCGTCCCAAACACCTTGCATATCATGGCAATAGTGCCTTAAGTAAGTTTCCACCCACTTGTTCACCCTCTCGGTTTGTCCATCGATTTTGGGGCGATAGGCGATGCTAGGTGTCAAAACAGTCCCCATGATCTCAAACAATGTCCTGAGTCCAAAATGAACTCATAAACTTCACATCTCGGTCACTAACAATTTGTTGTGGCACTCCATGCAAATTGAACACATGATCCACAAACTGTTTTGCAACCATAGATGCTGAAAATTTGACCTTGGAAGGAATAAAACATGCCACTTTTGTCAAGCGGTCTACTACCACCACATATATACTATCACATACCCTCCTTGTATGAGGAAGCCCCATGATGAAATCCATGGAAATGTGTGTCCATTTGCCATCAAGAATAGGCAAAGGTTGAAGCAAACCATCAGGTTTATGTATGGGATCGTTGTTTTGTTAACAAGGCAAGCAACTTGTCACAAAGTATACACATCTTTCCACATTCCCTTCCAATAAAAACTCTTCTGCACCTTCTCAAAGGTCTTAAACAGCCCCATGTGCCCCGATAATGGAGAAGAATTCATCTCTTCTAACATCCTCTTCTTGTAGCTTGATGTAGGCACAAGGTAGACTTTGCGTTTATAGTAGATGAGTCCATTACGAAGTTCAAAATGTAGCAAATTATCATGGGATCCTTGTTGTAATTTTTGCCACATTGGTGACACCACTTCCTCATCCAATAGGTACTCTTCTTGGATATCCAATATCCAATCTTTATGTACCTCCGATATTGCCACGCATCTACATGCCCATATGCGTGACAATGCATTTGTCACAACATTCTCTTTCCCGTTCATGTAAGAGATCTCGAAGTCATAATTTTTCAATGTAGCCGCCCACCTTCTTTGCTTGGGAGAGAGTGTAGGTTGAGACAAGAAGTATTGAAGCACTCTATGATCACTCTTTACAAAGAAACGACTCCCATACAAGTAATGATGCCACTTCTTTATTGCATGAAGTATTGCCAACATCTCTTGATCGTAGACATGCATAACCATTTCCTTCTCATCAAGCTTTCGACTCTCAAAAGCGATCACTCCATGTTTTTGGAACAAAACATCCCCAATGCCTAGGGATTAATGTGAGAATCTCCTTGAGCTCTTGGAAGCTCTTATCGGCTATAGAATCCCAAAAGAAAGCCTCTTTCTTAAGCTTGTCACAGTAAGAGGTGTGGCAATACGAGCATACCTCTTAATGAACCTCCTATAAAATGATGACAAGTCCAAGAATCCCTTAATTGAGTGGTATTTGTAGCATAAGATCTTGCACTTGCGTTGCCACTTCATCCTTCTCTACTTTGACAATCTATAAGGTGGTTTGTTGAGACGAGCTTGGTATGCGACTCAAGCTCTATCGCATGATCCACCTCCCTTTTTGGCGGCGGCAAGCACTTTGGCATTTGGAACACATCCTCATACTCCTTCAAAAACAATTCCTTCATACCTTTATGCATAACCTCACCCTTTTGTTCATTGCTTTCTTCTTTGCAAAGCTATAAAACATATATACATCCCATCTTCTTTAGCTCCCTCTTGAGTTGTGTGGCATTGATCATCTTGATACTTGGCACATGAGTTCCGGTCAATGTAACCTTATGGTGTCCATGCATAAAACTCATATACCCTTTGCTGTAAATTCATGTGAAACAACCCAAGTGTTGCCAACCAATCACATCCCAAAACAATACCCATATCCAATACAAGTAAATCAGCCTTGCAAGTGTAATCATTTGTGAGAATTAACCTCACATCCTTGCATACCATTATGTGATCCATCTTTGCCCCATTAGCCACTTGAACTTCATGCCACAAAGATAAAGCTACGGGCTGTAATTTAAGACTATACATCGATTTGGTGTTGATAAAGCTATGTGTGCTTCTACTATCAATCAAAACATGTGCCACCCTTCCATTAATGCATGCTGTCAACCTTACTGTATTGGCTTCTTTACAACCAACATAGGCATCACTTGAGATATTGCGTAGGGTAGCCATATTGTCTTTGTCCCGATCAAAAGGAAATTCACCATCCTTCTCTACATCCTCAACTTCATTGTTAGCATCTTCAAAGTACTTCTCATATACTCATCCACATCCTCCTTAATATCTTTATGGCAAGGTTTGGTGAGAGTCATACTTAGGGTCATCTTCTTGGCCTTACAAACCTTCCAATGATTCTTGTTCCATTTGTCACCACACTTGAAGCACAAACCCTTTTCCTTCAAGTTATTAATACGATCTTCTCCCAAAACCTTGTTCTTGTTAGATGCTTTCGCTCAAGTTGCTTCCCATCACCATTTGGAGGTCAAGAAAAAGAGTTACCAAATTTGAAATTTCCTATTCTACCTCTTCCATAGACGGTTGGGAATCTAGGAGGACCTGTGTGAAAAGTAACTTCACTTGAAGATTTTCCCAAAGTTGAAGTGCCAATGTCAGCCCTAAATCCATGCCTTGATCCACTAGCATGTGTATACTTTGCCTCATAGATCTCTGCAAGAAACATAGCCTTCTTGATGGTGTCGGGCCTTTGAGCATCCATATCAACCTTGATGTTGTTTTCAAAAATAGGTTCATGATTCCCATCAACATGGTGCATACTAGCTTGAGGAGTATGTAATGCATTTCCATGTGAAGGTCCCGCCAAAAGATCCATAAGCTTGTGGTCCCATTGGTGGAAAAGTGTTTGGTGCATATGGATGCAACATAGGTCCACCGTAAGCTTCTTTGCCTTTATCTGCATCTTGCCTCAAGCTTGAGATCCCATTATGCAACTCCTTGCTCATAGAGTCAAACTTGTCCACCATGAAGTGAAATCTCTAGTCCATCCTTTCAATTATAGTTTGCATGAGGTTAAACATGTTATTCATGTTCATGTCCCCGCCTTCTTTAGGTATTTGTGGAACATTTGCCTCTTGATGCATCCCTTCGTTGGTGTTGCCACCACCAATTTCTTCTTGCAAAGCTTCTTTACCAACCTGTTTTGCTTCTTGTCTTGTTTTCGATGTGCTCGCTTCATACTCAAGAGCTTCCTTGTAGTTCCACTTGTTGAGTTTGGCCTTCGGCATCATCTCAATTGCTCAAAAGACTTTTGGAAGGGTTCCCGAACTCCAAGTTAAATGATCTTTGGCTCTATAGAGAGGTATTTCAATGCTCTATCCATGTATGTAGTTGCCTTTGACCCGATCAACCCTGTACTATTCTTTGTTTTGACTTTTTTGAAAAGTCAGCTTTATCACCAAAGTGACCAAATCTCGATCAAACGAAGGTTGATTTTGGAAGTCTTTAGCGCCTGATGGAATTCTCTCAAAAAAAGCCCTATGCATCCATGTCAATGCCTTGACCATGTTTGACCGGCACAACTATCCTTTGTTTTAACCTCTTTGATTGGTCAAAATGGTCATTTGACCAAGTCAACGGTGTCAAAATCAAGAGCCCTTTGTTTATCGGGGATCTCATGGTGTGTGCAATGTCCCAACATGCTCAAATCTCCCACTTAATTCTCTTTTTTTGACTGGGCACCCCTTTTGTCTTGCGGGTAGACTTACCGATTGGAGAAGTAAACGGAGTCTGAATTGAATACTTGAGGGCTCTAAACGTATCCCTTGGAGAGTATAATGAAGCTATATAAACACCTTGAAAGTAGCCCTAACCCTCTCCGACTGAATTAGGGTTTAGTGACACAATAGAACTAGTGCCCGACCACTCTTGAGTCCGTAATAACTGGTCATTTTAGCTCCCCTAAACCCCGCCTGTGCCTTGTTCGCACAGTTGAGCTCTCTAGGCAGTAATTCTGTTGTCATTAAGAGGAGTTTTTGTTCCTCAAAAATGAAATTTGGAAACCTCTTTCTAAGTGTGCTTACCTTTTCCCAAGTAGAATCTTCTTTTGATCTATCCTTCCACTTGACTAAACACTCTTGTCGTATAGAGTGTCGAGCTATTTTTTATTGGAAATCCAAGACTTTTTCTGGTTCATGTGGTAAGGATGGGGTTCAATAAGTTCTACTAGGATCTCTTGACTGACGAGATTATCGTCATCACCCAACTTCTTTTTCAGTCTACTGATGTGAAAAACTGGATGAACTTTAGAACTTTCTGGTAAAGTTAACTTATAAGCAACACTACCTACTTTTTTAAGTATTGTAAATGGACCACAATACCTTGGAGATAGCTTCGGACTTCTCCCCATTTTCAAAGATTCAGGTGTGTGGAAACCTTTAAAAATAACTTTATCACCTTCCTCAAAGATGATTTGTCTATGATCTTTGTCTGCATAATGTTTAACATGGTCGTGTGCTCTCTTAACATTATCTTTTGTGATTTTCATCATCTCATGGAGATCTTGAAGAAAATCTTAAACTTTTTATATCTTTTCTTTCTCGAGTCCAACAGTCACTAGAGCTCGTGGTTGAAAACCATACATCAACATAAATGGACTAAATCCTATTTTTGAATGTTTGGCACTATCATAAGTGAATTTTAATATGGGTAAATAATCTTCCCAATTGGTTTGCTTTTTGCTTACATATGCTCGTAGCATATCTTACAAGACTTGGTTGACTCTCTCGGTTTGACCATCGCTTTGAGGATGATCAACCGTACTTATACTTAGCATGGTGTCCAATCTCTTGAACACAGCACGTCAGAAATGATTATTAAACTTTGTATCTCTATCTCATTAACTATATCGATAGGGTAAGCCATATAATCGATAGATATTTTCAATGAACAGCCTTGCTAACTCAGGCGTAGTCATTGTCATTTTTGTCAGAATAAATCGACACATTTTAGTCAACTTATCCCCATGACCACCCAAACCGAATTGTGGCCTCTATTCGTTTTAGGTAATCTAACTATAAAGTCCATTGAGATACTCTCCCACTTGCCATTTGGGATCTCTAGTGGACTTAGTAAACCACCTACCTTTAGGCATTTTGCTTTATTGACTTGGCACTTTTGGCATTTTAATGCATAGTCTTGGACGTCCTTACTTAAGTCAGACCAATAAAATTGTCTTGGACACATTTTAGTCGACTTATCCAATGACCACCCAGACCGAATTGTGGCCTCTATTCGTTTTAGGTAATCTAACTATAAAGTCCATTGAGATACTCTCCCACTTGCCATTTGGGATCTCTAGTGGACTTAGTAAACCACCTACCTTTAGGCATTCTGCTTTATTGACTTGGCACTTTTGGCATTTTAATACATAGTCTTGGACGTCCTTACTTAAGTCAGACCAATAAAATTGTCTTGGACGTCCTTACTTAAGTCAGATCAATAAAATTGTCTCTTAACTAGTGCATATGTCTTCTGTATTCCAGGATGACCAGCACTCGGACTATCATGACATTCATATAAAATATGACACCTAATGTCTGAGTCCAAAGGTATACATAATCTACCTTTATAAAGTAGGTAACCATTATTGATGGAAAAATTCTTCCAACGATTTCTTTTATCACTTGTAAGTGACATGTCTCCTTGAGACATCTCTTGAGACTTACCACTAGTGGAAGTGCCTGTCTCGTTAACGGGGCTATCTTTATTTATAGTTAAGGGATTCCTCTTCTTTATGACACTTCACACGTGGACATAATGCAGATCATCAACGCACTTCACACGTGGACATAATGCAGATCATCAACGCACTTCCCCTTAAGTGATTCCAAAAATCACTCTTAATTTGAGTAAAACTCAACTCGTTAACCATGGGCATGTGACAGTGAATCAGCTACCACATTGTAATGTCCTTTTTTATATCTCAATTGAAAGTCAAACTCTTGGAGCAACTTAGCACATCAAGCTTTGCGGCCTTTCAACTCTTTTTGACTAGATAGCCATTTGATACTCTCATGATCAAAGACTATCTCAAATCTGGCACTATATAAGTAATGCCTCCACTTCTTTAAGGTATGAATTATAGCATATAACTCTCTTTCATAAGCTGAATAATTTTGTTGAGCTTTGTCCAACTTTTTACTTTCAAATGCAATAGGTTTCCCCCCTTGTAAAAGGATTGCTCCTACTGCATCATTACTAGCATCCGTCTCTACTATAAAGGGTTGATTCAGATCGACAACTTGGAGAATGGGAGCTATAGCTTTAGCTACCTTAAGTTTTTCAAAACTTCTTTGCTGTGGGAATCCCCCCAAACAAAGGTCTTTCCATTTCCTTTAAGTTGATATGTCATCGGAACAACTATCTTAGCATAATCTCGAACATACTTTCTATAGAATCCAGACAAACCAAGAAAATTTTGTAATTCTTCTAAGTTTGTGGGATGTGGCCATTTCAATATGGCTTCAACTTTCATTGGATCCAGACGAATGCCATCTTCCGAAATTATGTGGCCTAAGTATTGAATTTCTTTTACAAAGAATTCACATTTACTCTCTTTGGCATAAAGTGAATGCTTCCTAGTAACTCAAATACTTGTCCTCATAAAGTGTTCGAGATGTTCTTTCTTAGTGCGACTATAGATCAGGATATCATGTAGGAAAATCACGATAAATTTTCCTAAATAAGGTTTCAAGACACTATCCCCCATGAGTGTCATGAATGTGGTTGGAGCATTAGTCAAACTGAAGGGTATGACTAAAAACTTATAGTGACCAAACTTAGTTCGAAAAGCCTTTGGGACATTTGCTTCCCGAATTCTCACTTGATGATATCCGGATCGTAAATCAATTTTTGTAAAGTACTTTTCCCCTCAGAGTTGATCAAACAACTCATTTATTCATGGCAAAGGGTACTTATTCTTAATCGAGATTTGATTCAAACCACGGTAGACTACGCATAGACCCATCACAATTGCTTTAAGGATTCATTAACTTTTTAATGTTAATATGCTTTGATTGGAAATAAGTCATGTAAACACTATGCTCAATCAAACCACTTACATTTTCATATGCGGAAAAGGAAATGACATCATCAAGAATCATGTAGCATAAAAAGATGTTTTCTGCTTCATTAGCTTGTACAAGGTGATTGAGTTCCATAGAGCATATAAGAGATGAGTGTTGAGATTACAAGGTTGATGAGGATAGCTAGAGCTAGACATGATATGTGTTGGCATGGTAGACAGTAGTATGTGTGTGTGGCAATACATAAGCTAGGGTTATTTGGTGTGTGAACACAACACGTATTGTGTGGTTGTGTAGTCTTCTTCTATTATGCATTATGTGAGTGTGGATATGGCTTCTCTCTATGGTTAGGATTACATTAATCTATTAGGGTTTTCTTTTGTGTGTGCTCTCTCACTATGTGTCTTTTATCATGGTATTAGAGCCTGGTGCTCTCTATTAAGGTTTTGTGAGTGAGTGAGAGAAGAGGGAAAGAAGATGTGAAGAAGAAAGCCATTGGATCTTGGAGAAAAGAAGAAGCTTGGAGCACACATCTACTCAACAGATTTGAAAGCTAAGGACCACGAGTAAGCAAAGCTAAACACCCTTG
The DNA here is from genome assembly GCF_041138505.1 of Cibotium barometz. NCBI lineage: Eukaryota > Viridiplantae > Streptophyta > Polypodiopsida > Cyatheales > Cibotiaceae > Cibotium > Cibotium barometz. The sequence continues at coordinate 38,102,431 of NC_141101.1, read as the reverse complement.
AGCGGATTGCAAGTGATTTGACACAAGAAAAGCAAGATTTGAGTTGTCCAAAGCAAGTGGAAATTCTATTTTGCGAGCTTGAATGCAAAGAGGAAATGTATGTAATAGGTGAAGGACACATGTATGTGACATTGGTGAATGAAATAGAAACTCATATGCAAACCCTAACTTGATCTTGGAGCAAATCTATGCATTGTACAAGAGGGAAAATTACTGTTTTGGAAGCTTCACAAAAACAGAGAACATATGCCCCAAATTGATGCCATTGGAGGTGATTCTTACACAAATTAGAAGCATTGATGCATTGGGAGAAAGCGTAGGGTCTTGGCTAAGCCCTAGACACTAGCATTGGTGAGTAAAAATCACTCAAATCTCCCTAGGAGAAGGCGGCGTTGGAAAAACAGGTCCTTGGAGCAGTTTTTTTACGTTTCTCTTATGGTTGATGCCTCCCAAAGCCATATGAATGGTGTATGAAGCTTAGAAAATGTGTGTATGTGAGCTTGGGAAGCTTTTCAAAAGTTTATTTATGAGAAACAACAAGATTTGAGGTGATTAAGGGCTACTTAACAGAGGATTAAGTTGGTAATTAGTATAACATCATACAGAGCTAATGAATGCATGGGCCTTGAATTTGGATCACATTTGAAGCAGTTAGAGTGGAATTAGTGACTGTTAATCACTATTTATAGGTTTACATCAAAACAGAGACTTTTGGCAAGTGTTTAGCATGTAATAAGTTTGGATGATGCCCATATGCAACATGGAGGATGTATGGATGTAAATGTATATGGTTTACACTTGGTTTGATCATTTCTCAGTGATTTGAAGGATTTGAAGGCTCGACAAAAATCTGTCATAACACGGTATTATAGACTGTTCATACATAATCAAGCTCAAATGCTACTTGGGTGAACTTGTATGCATAGTACGAGCTAATTGAAGTGTTTTGGAAAGTGGAGGACTATTTTGGGTGTGTTTCTCAAATTTTGTGAGCGGTGCCAAGTTATTTTTAGCTTATGCAAACAATGGTTTTGAGTTTTGGAGTTTGTTGCCATAAAAAGTGTGGGATGTGTGGACAACATTGGTGCCAAAGTACATGTATGTATGTGTGTGTTTGATTTTATTGCTGGAAATACTAAGTGAATATTTTGCTTAGCAAAATGAGTGACATTCCAGACAAAATTGTTGGTGAAAATCTTGATAGACAAAACTTCCACATTTAGAAGTACCGTATGACAAAATTCCTTAAAGACAAAGGGCTTTGGCATTTGGTGACAAGTGAAGAGATAGAGCCAAGGGTTCCCCTAGTGAATGCCACACCTGCCCACTTACAGCACATCGAAATTGGATAGAGAGGGCCTTCAAAGTGCTACATTATTTCTCAATTTGTGTGACAAATACCATGTTATGCCATATTCAGGACACACATAATCCCCAAGGATGCATGGGATACTTTGGTGAAGTTGTATGATACAACTATAACACCAACCAAAGAAGATTAAATTGAAGCAAAAGATACATGGTGTGACTCGAAACAACAAGAGCATAAATGATTATGTGCCATTACATTGAACGGTTCAGGTAAGGATTACAAAGCATTTAAAACCTCTACCAGGGTTAGAGGTGGAGACTCCCTAGATTTTGATGAGTTGATCTCTTTGCTTATTGTGGAGGAGATGAAACTTGGTTTAGGTGCTTCATCTACCTAGTACCAATGAACATGTAAGGGATCAAGCATTTTATACTCATAGAGGTGTTAGAGGCAAGGGGAGATCTAGTCGGAGAGGACGTACAAGTGGATGTGGTTGGTAAGATAGGTCACCACAATCTTAACAGATATTTCAGTCACATCGTTTGGTGCTAGAGATGGGTCACCACAATCTTAACAGATATTTCAGCCACATCGTTCGGTGCTAGAGATGGTTGTGGTTATGCACCTCAAAAGAGGTCAAGGTAATGCTGTTGGGGAAGAGGTTGTTGGCAAGGCCAACAATCATCTATGCAAAATGTGGAATGTCACTATTATGGAAAGTTTGGTCACATGGCTCGTGATTGTTATCGCAAACGTAATGATTTGAGAGGGTAGAGTACATGGTGGTAATTTTACATTTAGTAGTCATGATGGTAGTGCAAATCACTTGTTTGCAACAATGAAGCATGTAGTGGCTTTCATGATGACACATGGAGATAATGATGATACATGGTATATGGATTCAAGAGCGTCAAATCGCATGACTTGCCATGGTGAGTAGTTTAAGCACATGAAACCAATGGATGAAAAAGGATACGTGGAGACAAGTGATGACACTCATCATGTTATCACTCATGTTGGGAGTGTGCCATTGGTGATGCACAATAGTGGGGTGAAGTCTATGTCAGATGTTTTGTCTGTGCCTTCCATTACAAAGAGTTTGGCTTATGTTGGTCAAATGGTTGAGCAAAGATTACAGGTACGATTCAACAAGCATGGTTGCTTTGTTTTGAAGACTTTAAGAATGGCTGTAGAGTTATTGCCAAGGGGAAAAAGGAAGGCAGGTTATTCAAAGTGGATGCATGTATTCCATAGTTGAAATCGGCTATGTTTTCTAAAAGCCATAATGTGGTCCAAGATATTGAGATATGGCACAAAAGTATTGGGCATGTGAACATACATAACTTGAAGAATATGCAAGCAAGAGGCATAGTTGGTGGGCTGCCCAAATTCAAATATGATGGGAGTTTGCATGTATGTGATGCTTGCCAGTTTGGAAAGCAAGCAAGGTTGCTATTCCCTAGAGAAGGCAACATGAGCAGCAGGCCACTTGAGATTGTTCACAGTGATGTATGGGGGCCTGCACAAAGACCATCCATTAGGGGTAGCAGTAGTAGGTACTATGTAACCTTCATTGATGATTATAGCAGGATGACTTGGATCTATTTTCTCAAGGAGAAGAGCGAAGTTTAGTAAAGTTCATGGATTTTAAAGCATTTGCAGAAAAGAAATATGGTTGTTGGATCAAATGCTTGAGGACAGATGGAGGTGGGAATACACCTCCAATGCATTTGAGGACTTCTTGAGGAAGAATGGCATTAGAAGGCAGCTTTCATGCAGGTACATACCTCAGCAAAAAGGTGTTGTTGAGAGGAAAAACAGAGTCATTGGTGATGTGGCCAGGGCAATGCTAAATGAGAAGAGCATGCCAAATTTTTATTGGGAAGAAGCATGCGCCACAATGGTGTATTTGCTTAACAAGACACCTATAGGTGCCATACATGAAAGTACGCCGCCAGAGATGCGTCTTACTGGAGATAGGCTAGACATTGGGCATCTCAAAGTGTTTGTTAACGTTGCTTATGTGCATGTGCCAGATGAAAAGAGGAAGAAGCTTGATTCAAAGGTAGAAAAGTGCATCTTTGTTGGGTATGCACAGGATCGCAAAGCATACAAATGTTACAATCTAGATACTAGGCAAGTTCTCATTTCACGAGATGTGGTGTTTGATAAGCTTGCTAGTTGGTACAAAGTAAAAGATGAGAATGACAGCGATTCCAATGATTATGATGTGCAGTAAGTTCTACTTCTATGTCTGGGCCACAAAACTCAAGTGGTAGCAGTGTACGTCCATGGTGTCAGAGCATTTGAGGCATGATAGTGGAAGCACTAGTAGTAGTGCTGTGGACAAAGGAAAGAAGAAAGTTGAAGGTATTGGCATTACTGTTGAAATTTGAGCATAATGATGAGCTATGGTGGATCATACACTAGAATCAACATCATTAACAAAGTGATTAAGAAATGATTAAGACGTAATTAGTGGATAATTAGCAAATAGATTAATGTAGGCATGGATACTCAAAAACCAGCAAATTCTCATTAGGGCTATGCCTCAATTTATAGAGTTTACATCAAGCATCTAATCCCATTGATTTCTCCATGATTCACTCCCAAAATATCTCCACCTTTTGCCTGATTCTCTCCACCTCTTCTCTTTTCCCTGAATATCTCCCAGAATATCTCCACACTCCTAAATTTTCTCATGCTACCCTTTATTCTCTCCCAGTAGATTCTCCTCACCTTTTCACAGGTTCTTTCACATTTACATCTTCTCTTTTACAGCCTCTAACCAAGGGCTTGTTCCCGCACACACCCTATTCACTTGTATTTTCAACACCTCCCCTCAAGTGAATAATCCTAGCACACCTAGACCCTATACCAAGTTTGCCTCCCCTTACTTGATAGTCCGCGACTAGTGTCTACTCCTCCCCTCAAGTTATCTCAGCACACCTGGACCCTGTATCAAGTTTCTTTCTTACTTGACAGTCCGCGACCAGTGCCTCAAGTCCCTAAACTCCATAGTCCTTGACACTCTCTCTCTCTATGTGTCCAAGGCTACTATAAGTGCCCGCGACCTTGACTAAAGTGCTCACACATACATCTACCACGTGGCCTACATCATCGGTGGCTCAGAGGTGGTTTTACTTTATTGGGGCAGGTTACATTGGGTTGTGGGGTCTCTCTCTCTCTCTCTCTCTCAGAGATTTTCACATGGCTCCTCACTCTTTGGAGCCTCACATCTTCTCTTGTCTTCAGTCTTCTTCTCGTGGCAGCTTCTCTCCACGCGTCCGTCTCTTCTTTCAGTCTTCTCAGGACAGCTTCTCTTCTCATGGCAGCTTCTCTTCTCATTTCCATGTCTTCCTTCAGATCTTCTTCTCGGTGTGGATCCTCTTCTTGGAAAGAGATATTCTTCTTCTTTCATGGCTGGGGCCATGAGCTCGTCCATCAGGTCTTTATGCTCCATGTGAGCAACATGTTTCAATGTTTTGCTGATAGTTCCTTTGGTCTTTTTATGTTTATCTTGTGTCATTATGCAATGCAAACCCAAATTTATGCGGGAGGTCTTACCTCTTGCCTTATTTTGGACAAGGGCAGTGTCTGTTCCCATTTTTACACTGATGCAATGTGCCCAATACATAATGCGTATAGCATTCATTCTCATGCACATTCCCAAATGCAACTCTGGCTGTGAATAATCTTGATTTTGAGTGAGATTTACAGGCATTAACCAAGGGTTAAATGCAAAATGATGATTTTCACAATTTTATCAGCACAATTTTACCAGAAATTACACTAAATCAAGGGTAACCAATTTGTACGGGATGGTTGGAGTATCAAACCAACTCCGATTTGAAATCTGAAGTTATAGGGATCTGTATCAGATACCTAATGGTTAATTTGAACCCTCAATTGTACCAAAATACAGTGATTAGTACTGATTAATCACTGATTAGCAAATTAATGCTCTGGTTTGTGTGCAGAAAACAGAGTATGCGGGGAGTCTAGATCTGGTGCCTTCCACTTCAAATGAGCTCAAATTCTTTCAAAGGCATCAATAGCAATGAGTCTAGTAGAGGATTAAGCCAAGAAACACAAGATTTGACCAAATAATGAAAGCTTAATCTCTATTTTACCAAAGTCACCTGCAGATTTGATGAAGAGCTTGGATCTCACTGTAGACTTGATGAAATTGAATTCTGTCTTCACCAGCTTGTAGAGCATGCTTGATTACCCCTTGGGCTAGGAGGAATTGAAGCAATTTGACTTGATGAGCACAAGATCTGCAAAACTGTCAGAAAAAACTGCGCTAAAAAAAACGTGAAGTTCTCTTGAATCCACTGGCGGTTTGCTGCATTTTCTTGATGGGCTTGAAGCCAAGGATCTTAGCTAGCTATGGTTAGAAGCTTTTGCCCTAATTTGGTGTGTGCTAGGTGCTAGAGATCCTCCACTGACTGGGGGTGAAGGGGAAGGTGAAAAACTCACTAAAAATTGATTTTTTTGCTAATTATCTACTAATCCTCATTAATTAACTAATGGGCTCATAAACCTAATTGATTCTAGGCATGGCTCTGATACCATGTTGAAATTTGAGCATAATGATGACCTATGGTGGATCATACACTAGAATCAATATCATTAACAAAGTGATTAAGAAATGATTAAGACGTAATTAGTGGATAATTAGCAAATAGATTAATGTAGGCATGGATACTCAAAAGCCAGCAAATTCTCATTAGGGCTATGCCTCAATTTATAGAGTTTACATCAAGCATCTAATCCCATTGATTTCTCCATGATTCACTCCCAGAATATCTCTACCTTTTGCCTGATTCTCTCCACCTCTTCTCTTTTCCCTGAATATCTCCCAGAATATCTCCACACTCCTAAATTTTCTCATGCTACCCTTTATTCTCTCCCAGTAGATTCTCCTCACCTTTTCACAGGTTCTTTCACATTTACATCTTCTCTTTTACAGCCTCTAACCAAGGGCTTGTTCCCGCACACACCCTATTCACTTGTATTTTCAACAATTACATGATATGAATCATCTAGTTTGGAGAGTTTGGATGAGGAACTTGGCATACCAATCTTACACACACCAGGTGCGAAGCAAGAGATATGTACCTCCACGTGCTAGAGTGACAGGTATATAGAGTGATCCACACGCTTTGCAGAGATCACAGAGAGTCAAGTATCCAGTTGACGCGTTGATATACCGTGATTTTGCTATGCACTATATGCATATATAGCCTCTTTGGTAAAGCATGTGGAACCTACATGCTATATATGCACTATATGCATATATAGCCTCTTTGGTAAAGCATGTGGAACCTACATGCTATGTAGAAGCTATTGGAAAGCATGTATGGGAAAAGGCAATGGATGAGGAGATGGATGCATTGGTTCATAATAATACGTGGGATTTGGTTGCCTTACCACAAGGCAAGAATGTCATTGGTTGTAAATGGGGTTATAAGGTGAAATGCAAGTCAGATGGCTCGATTGAGCATGATAAAGCACGGCTGGTTGCTAAGGGTTATGCACAGACCCAAGGCTTGAATTATGATGAGACGTTTAGTCTAGTGGCAAAGATGGGAATTGTGAGGTTAGTTATTGCCCCATGGCTGCCAGAAAATGGTTGGGAAATGCATCAAATGGATATCAAGAATGCATTTCTAAATGGTGGTTGCAAGAGGAAATTTTTATGGAGCAGCCAAAGGGTTATGTACACCCAAGGTACCCCTCTCATGTATGTAGGTTGAAGAAAACACTTTATGGGTTGAAACAAGCACCTCGTGCTTGGAGTAATAAGATAAGCCGATATCTTATCTCTATTGGTTTTCAGGTTTCTATGGTAGATTCTTCACTATATGTGAAGAAGACAGATCATGGGATTGTTGTGGTTGTCATCTATGTGGATGACTTGATTCTGACAGGTGATCATGCTACAGATATTATGCATGTCAAGAAGGCGTTGAGTGGGCACTTTGATATGAAAGACGGGCGATTTGAGATATTTTCTTGGCATTGAAGTGGTCAAAGATCATGCAGGAATACGGCTAGTCCAACGCCAATATGCATTGGCGTGGATATGTTGGCTAGATATGGGATGACTGGGTGTAAACCCATGAGTACACCCTTGGAGAAAAATGTGAAGTTGAGGTTTGATTTTGGTGAAGAATTAGAAGATCCATCTATGTACAGGAAGATGGTTGGCAACCTTATTTTTATGACTATTACACAGCTAGACTTGAGTTATGCTGTGGGGTTAGTGAGTCAATTTTTATGCAAAGCCCTTAGGAAGCCTCATTTGGACGCAGTGAGACGGATCATGCGTTATGTAAAGACCACTACACATTATGGTCTTATTTATGACCATTGTAAAGGCTTAGATGTATATGGCTAAATAAATGCAGATTGGGTAGGTAGCTCTTATGGACAGGAGATTTACTAGCAGTTATGCCTTTACATTTGGGAGTGGAGTAGCAAGAATCAACCCACTGTTGCTTTATCTAGTATAGAGGCGAGTATAGAGGAGCAACCATAGCTGCATATGTGAAGGAGTATGGATAAAGAAACTCTTGGCTGATTTGGGTGAGCCTATTGAGGACAAGGTTGTCATACATTGTGACAACATGAGCAACATATAGTTGGCCAATAATCCATTTTTTCATGTACGGACCAAGCATATAAAGGTCCACTATCACTTTGTCAGGGAGAGTGTTGGATGGTATAATGGATTGGAAGTATGTGAATACTGAAGAGAAGGTTGCCGACATATTTACGAAGCCACTTGGGAGAGAGAAGTTTGAGTACTTTCGTACAATGTTAGGAGTGTATGTAATGAGCTTGAGGGGGAGTGTTGATAGCCCAAGCTCACCTTCATCTATGGCTGTACATCATGAGCTCGAGAGAGGCTGTTGAGATTACAAGCTCGATGATAGCTCTTGAGAGCCACACACAATATATGTTGGCATGGTAGACAGTAGCATGTGTGTGGCAATAAATGGCAGCATCTAGCTGGCTATAGTGTGTGGACATTAGTTAGGGTTATTTGGTGTGTGAACACAACACATGTATTGTGTGGTTGTGTAGTCTTCTTCTATTATGTATTATGTGAGTGTGAATATGGCTTCTCTCTATGGTTAGGGTTACATCAATCTATTAGGGTTTGCTTTTGTGTGTGTGTTCTCTCTCAATATCTATCTTTTATATCAGTAGGGTACATCATGTTCACCTTTTGCAAACACACTTTCTTACCATCCACTTCAAACTCAAAAGAATTATGCAAATAACTTCTAGACAAAGATGGACCAATGTTATATAACCACTCACGACCTAGAATAACATCCACTCGAGTGATATGCATAACTTGAAAATCCAAATGCATCTCATGACCTTGAATGACTAATGGGATATCACGAACTACTGTATCCCAGACATCTTTATCATAGCCATTAATCAAAGAAACCACATACTTGTAGTCACTTAGGCTTTCTAGAAACACTAAAGTATAGTTTAAGAAATTGTGTGGTGCACTATCATCAATCATAACTCATACCTTATGACCTTTAACATGACCATACATTCGAATCAACTCATGTGGTCCAAATGTTGGCACCCACATTGATGACGTGACACAACACACATGAGTAGAATTAGCATGATAAAATTGAACCTCTTTAAACTTATGAGAAGTCTCTAGAAGGAGCACTTGAATAGTGTGCACTTGCCTTTCTTTACTTTGATCACTTTGATTCTTCTCATTTTCTTTAAGTTTAGAACACTATAGCTTACTATGACCCTTTCCCATGCAGTGAAAACATAAATTTTCTTTTTTAGCTCTTTCAAAATCTTCATGCTTTAAAAATTTTGGTGGTCCTTTAGACTTCTTAGATTGGTCATTCTTTTGGTTAGGTCCTTTTATTTTATTTTGACCTTGTTACTTGGAACCCTCAGGAGACACACTAGATGTGTGTTGTGCATTTTGTGCACGCTTTTTCTTTTCGACAGTGTCGTCCAAAATCTGAGCAAACTTAATTGCTTCTTCTAAAGTTTTTAGCTCATTTTGTTTAATTTGATTCTTATAGTTCGAGTCTAATCCACGAATAAATCCACAAATTTTTCGAAAGTCATCCATACCTTTCAACCTTGAGAATGATTTCTCTATAGTTGGAGATATACTGAGTTAATGTGAGATTTCTCATCTCACAATTGTCCCATGCTTCCCAATTACGATCCATCTCATTCTTAGGAAGAAATTCTTTCATGAATGCACTTTCAAATTCAGCCCATGTAGTAGGCTGATTTTCGGACTCCAAGCTCATCCACCACTTATATGCTTTACCTCCTAGAGTTAAGCTCAATTCAAGCGCATGTATCTCCTTTGGAGTTTGACGTAATCAATATAAATCCTGCCACTTTTGTAAAAAAGTGTTGACCGCATCCTTATTGCATTCCTTCTCCTCCCCATTAAAAGTCGAAGGTTTCAGATCTTTTAGAATAGCAGCAGCATCTCTAGAGTGAGATGTACTGACATTCATGTTGTTGCCTTCAGGAGCTATTGGCATCCCTCCCACTAAAGCACTTACAGTGGTAGAAGCTTGCATTTTATCCTTTAACTCCTGAAGAAAGAGGAGTATCTTATCGTACTTGGCCTCAATTTCCAAAGTATGGGACTCTAGAGCCTTAAACTGTTTAGTGCTGACCAAATTATCATCAAAAGAAGGTCATCATCTATCATCGCGACATTAAGATCGGTGACTGTCTTTTTCGTGTCCAACAAATGACTAGGATCTCCACTTACAGACTCATTAGGATTATTAGATTCCATATGGACCCTCTAAATGCGATGCAAGAGAATAAACACAAGCACCAAACTCAAGTCCAAGCTCTTGAAAATCAATTGAATTAGCTCAAAGTGAAATCGTTGGTGTGAGATAAAATCTGAGAGTTGTCGTTTGAGAAGAACCTTCCAATCTTCAAAGAATAACCTTAAAACTCCACTTGAAAACTCCATCAGAGTCTTGCAACGCCTGCAATGCGGCGTTTTTTGCAAATCCTGCAACTCGATGACCCCGCTCAACCTCGGCAACTCCGCTTTGTGATGGCATTAGCTGGTTGCAAAAGTCTGTCAGCTGAACCACTATTTATACGGTGGTGTCGGCTGAGAAAAGGTATTAAATATCCAATGCTTGCCAAATCTTTGCCCATCAAAATGCATCTGTTATGAGCACTTGAAAGTCGATGTAGAGGGTTGAAGCTTGCCGATCTCCCGGCCAAGCTCTTCCAACCCCCTTACTCAAGTTTGAAATCCGAGAGCAAGGGCTTGGGCCAAGTCTTCACCACAATTGTACCTAATCCTCTTCCTTACCACTTTACCAAGGCACTCATCATGGCGGGCAAGGAAGATTCAAGCAAACTCTTCGCTTGGCCTCTCCACCCATATGCCAAGGTACTCCTCTACCACAAACTAGATTCTACAATGGAAATAGCTTGCACTAGAAGAGTAGAAGTAGTTCACTTACAAATGGCATTTATAGATGCATGCCAATACAAGAGTTTAATGGTGATTGATGAGGATTGAAAGGGTGAGCTTCATAAAGATATCTTCCAAGTACGACTTTAATCACTTGCCCTTCACAATGCTCAAACGTGTGCCTCTTCACACAAGAGCATATAGCATACCTCATATCATTTGCATCACATGATCAATGGCATACATCTTTATTCCATACTCATATGAACCCATAGCATGATTCATGCATGTCATGTGAAATCTCATAGCATGAAAATGGCTATGAATAGCATCTACAACTTTCCAATGGCATGTAACAATGCATGAAAGGAGTTCAATGCCACCAATTGAACCATGGGAATCCCTAATTGCCAAGAAATGCTGAAAATGGATCCAAATTCCCCAAATGTTGCTTAGGGTTTCCCTAATGCTTCAATTGAAGATACATGATTGTATGTGGTCATCAAGCAATTCACATTCAAGAAGCATGGATTCTTTCAATCCCCTCTCACTAATGTTTCCAAGAAATCATTAGATGCATTAGCAACTTCAAATCATTTACTCTTCAATTCCCCTTTGCTTAACATCATTGCCCTGCAAAGCCACATTATGCCTTTTCTCTTCCCATTAATCCCTAAGAGAATCATGTAATCCCTTTTCTCCCTCATGAACAAGAGGAGAAGCTCTAATTACATATGAAGAGCTTATTATGCCTATTAGCATGAAATTAAAAATTTATTTTTCCAAGATTAATAGCTTGAAGAGCTTCTTAAGAACACCTTGATGGCCTTAATGCAACACATGATAGCCATGAAGTTCCAAATGAAGAAATCGCTTTGCTACATCCTCAATCAAGTCGTTATAAAGCCACATTAGGGCTAATGACACTCAACCTCATGATTGAAGCTTGTTTTTCACTTGATCTGGCGACCAGGTCTCCCAATGAGTTCGCGCAGTAGTCGCCTTCCTTAGGAGCTTCGAACCGTCACCTCTCCCTTGTGCTTATCCTAGGCTTCCCAAGCCCCAAGCCAAGCAATGGCTAAGGACAACTCTCTGATTTGGCTCTAAAACAAGGCAAAATCAAACAAATGGTGACTAGCAGCTCCGCCTTCAAATGGCCGTCAAACTCGACATGGAAAGGCTCTTTGTGAAGATCAACATGATACACCTCAAAGCCCTAAGTCAATGCTACAGCTCTAACATAGATTGAAGAGCTACTTCCCTTAAAACCAAGCAAGAAAGGGAAGAAGATTAAATGTTTTTGGATTAACTCACTAATCAAGATTAGCAATTTTCCCAATTTCGGTCCCAAGATTTAAAATGAGGGGCAAATCCCTCAGAATCTCGTCCTCTACCATCCATGGCCCCAAAACTTAGGAAAAAGGTGAATCAAAATATTAATTCCACTCAAGCAAGATCAATTCCACTCAACAAGATCATCATGTACCCATTTCTTGATCAAGAAAATCAAGAAATCCAAGATTTCCTCAAACTAAGATGGAATTGGATCAAAGACATGGCTTTGATATACCAATGAAAGAAAGTAACATCTAGATTAGCCTGAATGTTAGCCTAGATTAAGAGGATTAACCTAGGTTTAGAGAAGAGAAGAGGGAGTAAGAGACTTGTATATTCATGATTATCAAAAGGTACCAAAAATATGGTGTATGTGGCTTATATATATGACCCCTTTCACACTATCATAAGTCTTGTCCATGGGCATGGTCAATTGGCCTTGGGCCCATTATTCATATGAGACCATTCCACTTTGTTACATTTTTCAAAAATAAAGAGAAAAAAAATAATAATGATATTGTTAGCATCAATCAAGTTTTCTTGGGCCTTGACATGCACATGCCCTCCTTGTCCTAAACAGCCTTAGCTGGTGGGTCAAATAAAAAGGGAGTCCAACATTGTGTGTGACCTAGGCCCAAGGGTTGTCTAGGTTGCCCTGTGCTGGCCTCCTTTTCACCCAACCATGACCATTTACGGTAAGGGGGGCTTTGAGGTGCATGCTAAGGCCTAGGCTGGATAGAGAAGTGGCCTGGGCTCTGAGGTGCATGCTAAGGCCTAGACTGGATAGAGAAGAGGCCTTGTCTAGCACTTAATCTTAAATTTCTAACAACTTAATCAATGCCACTATTTTAACTAATATTTTCAACAACTTAATCAATATAGCTATACTAATTAAGATTTTTTAACAACTTTATAAATGTAGTTGTTGCTTAATTTATACTTATTAGATATTGGTTCATTTATTTTTTTGATAAGCAATCTAATTATAGGAGAATAGAGAAATTAGGAACTAAAAAGAGAAATTGCACACTAAAGTGTTTCCTTAAGAGAAAAATTAGGGCAAACTAATTTTGATAACAAATTGGAACAAAAGAGCTTAAATTGACCCATTTTTATGCCTTAAACAATTTTTAGAATATACCTTGTCTGGGCTTAAGTCACCCTATATGCTAGGCCCTTCTAAGCCCATCTAGCCTCTGAGGCCCCTTGGATGGGCTTGGAGGCTCAGAAATGTATACTAGAATTTGTTTTTAAAGCATGAAAAATGGGTCCTTTTTAAAAACAAAGATTGGATTTAGTTCATCATTGCACGAAAATAAAAAATGGATCAAATTTTTCTTAAACAATTTTTTTTGAAACACGTCATTGATTTCACCATTGCAAGACTGAGACACAAAAAGATGAATTAAAACAAAAACATCTATATTTGTATTTCTATAAAGAAGTCATTACAACCATCCATGTAATGAGACTGCGAAAGATGAATTAAAACAAAATAGTTATAATTACGTTTCTATAAAGAAGTCATTACAACCACTGGTGTGGATTGAAAATTACAAGTATGCTCCGCTTTGTTTTTGCCTTTTAATGCTATATTTTGTAGCTTTGTGCCTTCTCTTGTTAAGGAAAATAGTGCCATGCATGATGGCATCAATTATGCATGTTGCATCTCTTTCCCCTACACTTTCTGTGATGTTCATATTGTCAAGTACCTTGGAAGCAGAGCCCCCTTGGATTGTGGCATAAACTAACCACCTTGCTAATAAGAATTATTTTGTCCGCATTTTTAGAGATAGTGGAGAGGCACAAGACTTTGCATAATGCTTTAAGGGTAAGGAGCTAAAATCAGCCCACCACCATTGAGCTGCATTATGCACAACCACAATGTTTTTAGTTGGAATACGCCCCATGTAATGATCCAATGTCGAATTATTCCTGAAGGGGTCCCTTGAGCCACCCTTTTGATGTGCCCAAGCATCCAACTCTATGACATGTTGCACACAAAACATAATTTAGTAATCATTATGCCATTAATAAGAATTAGAAAGTAGGGATTGATAACTTATCAAGTGTAGTTCATCAAATGCTATCACATTTGGTTGCTCTATGTTGATGGAGTACTTGTGCTCCTTGAGTTCTTGAGGGGGTGAGTGGGCTAATTTGACCATTGGTAGCAAGCTAGCATGCACTTCTTTAAACTTATCCTCGAGCACACAAGCCTTCTTGCCCTCTTCTATCTTGTCTTGGACACTCTCTAATATCGTATGTTCAATTGGTATGAGTTGCTCTGTTACGTGCTTTGAGAGCTCACATTGTCCAAAGGAAGATCTAGTCTAATGGCAAGAAGGGACAAGCACTCATCTTGCTTCACTTTGAACATTCTCTCTAGGTCTTGTAAGAAGAGAAACTCCTCTCCATTCACCACTACAGAGCTAAGTGCACCGAGTGTGCCAGCTCGGGCATACCCGGTGTCGTGAGGTTGCTTCCCTCACCTTGTTCTAACTTTTCCTCCAATTGAAGAAGCATCAAGGCCAAAGCTTGCTTGGGCCACTTGATCAAGAAGATCGGGCTTGGGATCTACCTCGTTTCCTTAACAAAATTGGTGATGAGGGGCAACACTTTCATTGAACTCAACCTCATCATTAGACTCCTACTTGTTCAATAAGGATAAGTGTGGAGATCCATGACAAAAACTGAGTGCTGATGTTGCCCTTACCAAGGGTAGCCATTTCCTTAGTGGTGAGCTAGAAGAGGCCAAACTGAAGCAATCTATAACATAATTGTCAAGAAACTACAATACAGGCATTGGTTTGATGAGACCAACTCAAAGGTAAAGAAGGATACATGGTCCTCACATATAGTATCAAGAATCAAAAGCGTAAGCTTGAATATAAAGGGCTAGGCACCCCTTAAGAGTTACAAAAATCACCTCCCAAGGTGTAGTATGCATCAAGACATACAGATTAGGACACTTGATAGTGTTGAGACAAAGGAAAATTTCAACAAGAGCAAGGTATGATGCTAGTATGGACCACCCCTTATTATAGAAAATTCCCTAAAATATATTCACCTTAATAATGAGGAGAAAAAGAGAGAAGTTGAGATGAAACAAGAAGCCCACAGTGAGAACCCAAAGAAAGATAGGAGAAGCTTAAAAAATGTGGCATCTCCATTGATATGGCCCAAGTTGTAGACTTGGAAGAGGAAGATTGGGTAGGCAGCCTTTGGCTAGGCATAACCACATAGATGGGTTATGAATAGAAGCTAGATTTGGTTGATACTAGAGAAAGCCATAACATCATGTCTCGAAAAATTTGGCGCCCCAACCCACACTTACACCAACTAAGGAACACATCAAGACTACTAATTCTAACCTTGTTGTATGTCCTGGGTCTAGGCATGACCACACAGATGGGTTATGAATAGAAGCTAGATTTGGTTGATACTAGAGAAAGCCATAACCTCATGTCGCACAAAACTTGGTGCCCCAACCCACCTTTACACCAACTAAGGAACACATCAAGACTACTAAATCTAACCGTGTTGTATGTCCTTGGGGATTTTCCTAAATTGTTCCACATTGGGAATAACCCCCCAAAGGAAGCTCATGCAAGAGGTGTCACATTGATTGGGACTTTATAACTGCTACTCTTCACAACGTGCCTCCATACATGTAATTATCCTTATGTTAAAGGAAGAAGTCCTTGTGAACCACAACTTGCCTCCCTCCAAACATGTAATTATCCTTATGTCAAAGGAAGAATACAAGTCCTTGAACACACCAAAAGCTCTTCCTGGAATAGAGTGTTTGCCCAAGGAGACCTAATCATCGGCTCTTCCACAAAAGAAAAGGCCCTTGCTTTGTCTTGAGGCCAAAGTAAGTCACCCCAATTCATTCGGATAGGTAGGGCTCTTTGTCAACTACTGCCCTTGAGCATATCAAACCTCTATAATGACCATCCTAACTCCACTAGCCCCACACTAACCCTATTAACTCTTTTGAAGAAGTTCCACAAAAGTAAGCCCCCATGAAACCATAGTGCCTTAAGTCTTATCATCCTGAAGGTTCACAATGGTGGGTACCCAAGTGCATGTTGTTATAGGTGCTTTCTATCTCTATTATAGAGGAGGGCAAATTCATAGGTGCAGAGAATGCAAAGGCTCACCAGTCATGACCCAATGTTGGCAGCACCTTGATCAACATGTATGCCATACATAAATAATATGTTTATGATGATGGCTTTGATTAATAGGTACACCATATATGAACAATATGTATGTGATGGGCATGCACTTCAGCCATAAGGAAACATGTTCAATGTGCATGAAAAGTGTCCTAGGGAAAATATGAAGTATAGTACATTACGCAATGGATTGCTTAAAAGATGAGCAAGCTCATATTGCACTACAATTTTCTCATGAATTTTGTTAAGTATACTATGTGGATATATAGTTTGGAATTGAAAAGGGATGCAACCGAAGATCCCATTAGCATCCAAGATACAACGTACAAGAAAGAGACCTTGTTGACAGTACCCCAGTTTCTATGTATGCTAAGTATAGTTTGCTTACAAAAGCATGCAAAGGTTTGACATGCTTCCTATTTTAGCTCAAGGTTTGAGAATGATTACAGGGTATGCTGAATGATTACTCTATGACATTTGATGTGTTAACTGTAGCAACATAAGAGCCACAACCAAGAGTTGAGGAATCAAAGGAAGGAGAGATAGGGTGCTACAAAACCAACCAGGGGGTTGTTGGAGCTAAAGGAGGTGGAGTAGATTTGCAGGGGAGAGGGTTGTCACATGTGATGGCCATCGCCCAAGATCAACAGCACCATCTAGGTCAAAGAAGGCATTAAAAATATGGCCAAAAGCTAGAAAGAGAAGCATGTAGCTAGGTAGGGCCTAGATTAGTAACAAGCTAGCAGAGGGCTAGTGGGAGATAAGGTGAGAAAGGTTCACAAGGGTGAAGGAGGCCATGCATGAGGGTCGACACTTGGGGGAGGTAGCCCGAGATAGTTGAGTAGACAGTGTGGTTCATAAGGTTTGTGAGTCTTTTGAGGCTTCGCTAGAGTTTGCAAAAAGATAGATTAAGTCTCTTTGATACTATTTCAAAGTTTGATTTCATATATAATATTCACTTCATAGCTAATATTCTAGAGAGGCTTGCTAAGGTAAAATTGGTTGTTAGCTCTATTGAGGTAGAGATGCATTTTGTGTTGGATCATGACGTCGATATAAATGCTTCACTACATAGTTATCATATCATCCATGACTATCGACTTCATGATGGACAGCTTTATGCCTTGCGTTCATCTATTCAAGCGAGCATATAATACAAGAGAGAGAGAGAGATGGATCTGACTTGGATGCATCAAATTTATTTCAAAAGTCTTTTGTTGCCTTGCTTATTAAGAGTTTGAGGGAAATGTTTTATGATAATCATGTTTTAAGATGATTTAGAACTTAAGATTAGAGTTTCAAAACTATGGCCATTCCAAGATTGACCAACTAGCATCTTTTTGTGGAGAAGAGAAGGTGGGAGTGAGTGGTGAAGTTTTGGAGGCATTGGTAAGTTGAGACCAAACAAAATATCACTACTTCAAGCTACAAGCTGCCAATGAGTTCAAGGGATGGAGCTTAAGAAACACATGGGTTGTGATATAGAGAAATGACACAATGAAAGAAAAATATCTCATGCTACTACGATTGGCTGGAATTGCTATGATTCAATTTTGTAGCACCGCATCATGTGAGTTTGATGTGCATAACAATTGAGGGACCAATTTTGGCCGACTTTGATTTTCAAGAGGCCATTGATGGGAGCAAAGACAAGCCGACACATTTGTGGTGACACAGCAGCAAGGTAAAGCCTTGAACTTGCATCATGTTGTCTCTTCTTATCTTATATATGTTACTCAAATTTTCAAAAATATATTTTTATTTTTTGAAGTTTTCAAAAAATGTAGATAATGCATAACTCTTGGTGACCCCTTCATATGTCACCTGGGCATCCCACTTGAAGAAAAGTACATACATGATGAAAGAAGATAAACAATCTTTTGGGCTGTCTAGGTACTGTTCTAAAGGCATCCCAAATGTTAGCCGACCACATCCATATGGCTCCCTAATTGGGGGATGGGGGGGGTTGTAACGTTATAATCTACCCATTATCAACTCAACTTCGATGAGAGTTGAGTATAAGATATGATAAGTAGCCAAACAATTAATTTGATTTTATGAGAGAAACATTCTTGCATACCTTTATCTTAACCAAACAAACACATATGAAGCTAAATTGCAAATAACTAAAAGAAACTTCCATGAGGATATATACATACATGATTTCCGAGAATATCAGAAGGAAAAAAAAACGTGAAAAAATAGAGCAAAGTGCAACAACGAGAGACCAATGCATATTGTTGATCTCAATGCTAGGCCCACATACATCATGTTGTTAACTTTAAACATGCATACACACCATGCTCTCACTGTGAGAGATCTTCTTTTATCAAGTATATAAGTAAGCTTCTATCTCCTTGTATCCATGGCTTGGAAAAAGCTATTTACAGTATGCTTGATGGGAGGCCAATGTAAGCAGAGATTGTCACAACCTATCAACGCAGCAGCCCACTGCAACCTATACCCACTGCAAGCTATGTAACGCACATTTGGCTAGTCTCTGTTCTCTTGTACATCCTACCCAACAAATTTATCTTCAATATGATGGCTAGTCTCTATTCTGTTATACATCCTGTCCAACAAATTTATCTTCAATAGGATGGCTTTTTTTGTGAAATGTGTCTTTGGATGCAAAAATCTATTGAGAATTTCATTTGCCTTATTGAAATTTTTGTAGTCTTTGAAAACCGACTGGAGGCCTTTTCCGGCTACCACGGCAAAGAGTGGCAGACCAAACCAGCATTCCATAAAAACATTCCAGTTGCTGAGTTTGACAGATTTGGTGAGGATTCTGCAAATTAAGGTGCTGATTGTACGGCCAGGATGCCCCTCCACCGGCTAGGGAGAGTTAGTAGGGTTGGGTAATGAAGAGGTCGCAGGGGCAGTTACAAGTGTTCACGACATACTTTCAACGTAATGGGCAGATAACCATGGCCTTTAAAACATATGACCCCATCACTCACACTCAATGAGTCCCGTTCTATGATTTCCTCAAAAAGCTACAAATGACTTCCATCCCATCACCATGCATCCCTGAAACCTTTCAACCACAACAATTGCAAATGGACCTTATGTGTGCAAGTGCACCCTTAAATGAAGTTTTTCCCTGTATTCAGAGTCACGTTTGGCACATTCATCTTGATTGAAATCTAGAGGATCTGGGGCGACGCCACCATATAACCAAAGAAACCACTGAATGAAAGAACCCCTCCTTTGTGTAAGTGTTACTAAAGCCGATATACACCACATATACTGTCCGCCTAGGCGTGACAAGGTATTCTTGACAATAGGTATCAGCAAGAGGTAAGAATAAGCGGTGACACTTGGCCAGGAGCATCCTGCCATACCAACAGGACCAAGTTATAAGCATCAAAGCCACTTCAAAGGTGGCAGAAATAGACAGCAAACAAATTCACATTGTAACAGTAGGTCTGGTGGTAGACAGCAATGTTGCAAAAAGTAATGCCCTCAACAAGGGCAGAGGTAGTGGCAATGGTGGTCTACATGAAGCATGGATCCTTTTTGTTGACTACCACAAGCATGTGGGCTGAATTCATTAGCGTTGAACATCAGAGTGTTACACCCCATCATTCACATCATCTTTTTCTGCAACATTTTGTTTTGGATTTAGAGAGAAGCCTTAGGCCAGGTCATATGAACTAGGATCAGTTAAAATCTGCTGTAGGTAAGAGCTACCACCATGGTAAAAAGCCTTACGAAAAATTGGAAATAGATCACCATCATTGCTAACCCCTGCACGCTACTGTCTAATAAGCTGTAACTTGCGACCTGCAATGCTCTTTACTCAAACATACGTCTCTTTATGCTTAAATACAACAAAACTTGAGAACCAGTATAAAATACAGTGCTTGCAAATATAATATATATAGAACCTTCACGCTTGAGCTCTTTCAAGCAGCATGGAGAAAAGGAGATACATACACATTTTTATTTTAGCGACTCCGATCCTGAAGAATCGGAAACACTGATGAGAAGAGCATTTTAAATTAAACCCACCATCCTTATCTCAAAAGTCTATCTTAATGCCAACTTGCGCCTCTTGTTCTTTACTAAAAAGAATAAAATGAGACATTATATATTCAAGATCACAAACTGACTTGATCTGAGGATGAAAAGATAGACTTAATAGTATGCATTTTTCACAGTGAGATGTTAGGCATGGAAATTCTACCTTGAACATTCCAGCTTGGCCCACAATTGGTATCAAACCTTACAAGTAAAATATCTACTATTGATTATCAGGTAATAAAAGCAAAGCTATGATGTAAAATCCAGAACAGGTGAATTCAAACGTAACCAACAATTCCCGCTGAGATGCTAAATTGGATATCCCAATCTGCAAAAAAAAAAAGAAACTCACTCTAGCGCTCCAGCGCACCCAAATTCTATTCTTAAACGCAAGAGTGAAGCTCAAGCTAGAACAGCAAGTGGATGAGTCTGTCCTTGCGTGTATTAAAAAGATAACATAGGTTCAAAAGCTAGAATAACCCCCATGTACTTTAACCCATGGATATAACGCTGTCATATGAGATCTGCCACATTGGAGGGCAGCTCTTCTACCACCACATTGTAAAACCTCTGTATGTCCTGCAGCATCCTCTCATCTTCCTTTGTAACAAAATTGATTGCCACACCCTTCCTCCCAAACCTTCCACCCCGTCCAATACGATGAAGATAGTTCTCAGGTTGAGTAGGTAGATCATAATTGATCACTAAAGAAACTTGCTGTACATCAATTCCACGAGCCAAAAGATCAGTAGTGATGAGGACACGGGAAGATCCAGATCTGAACTCACGCATAATCACATCCCGAGTGTTCTGATCCATATCTCCATGAGTAGCAGATACAGTGTGGTCTCTTGCACGCATTTTGTCAGTAAGCCAGTCCACCTTCCTCCTAGTGTTAACAAAAATCACACTTTGGGTGATTGCAAGGGTCTCATACAGATCACACAAGGTATCAAGCTTCCAATCCTCTTTGTTCACATCCACGTAGAACTGCTTGATACCTTCCAATGTCAGCTCATCCCTCTTGACAAGAATTCTCACAGGTTTGTTCATGAATTTTCTTGTGATCTCAAGTGCCTCAGGAGGCATTGTTGCAGAGAATACTCCCACCTGCAACTTCGGTGGAAGCAGTTGAAAGATATCATAAATCTGCATCCAAACAACAGCAGCACTTTGTGTCAACCAACGCTTTCAAAGAGTATAGCCATGAATGTAGGTAACATTACAATTTCAGAGCTGTGACCTGGTCCTTGAATCCTCGAGACAGCATCTCATCAGCTTCATCAAGAACAAAAATTTTGATGTAATCAGGACGAAGAGAACCCCGACGAAGCATGTCATAGACACGGCCGGGCGTTCCCACTACCACATGTACCCCACTTTGAAGAATCCGAATGTCCTCCCTTACACTTGTACCGCCGACACAGGCATGCACCTTCACCTGCAAGTAGTCACCGAGTGCTCGCATCACCTTTTCAATCTGCTGTGCCAGCTCACGGGTGGGTGCCAAGACAAGGGACTGACAATCAAACAGATTGTAATCAAGCTGCTGCAAGATCCCTGAGCAAAAAGTGGCAGTCTTGCCTGTACCAGACTGGGCCTGCTGAATAACATCATAACCCTTGGCAAAAGGGACGATGCCCCTCTGCTGAATGGCAGATGGCTTTTCAAAACCTGAAAAACGAAGGAGTTGATACAAACCAATCAGCGTCAAACACAAATGAAATAGCATGTGTCTCCGAGATCAAAACAAGGACTCATCTTACCATAGGCATAAATGCCTCTCAAAAGATTTTCATGCAGACCCATTTCATCAAAGCTCTCACAGACCTCGTTCCAAGTCGAGCTTATATCATCTCCATCTCCATCCCCAGTAAGACTGCAAGGAACATGGAGCCAGATGTTCAATCAGCACACAAGCAGTGTGACATACTTTCGATACCCATACTTTAGACACAGAAGTAGAAGCATGGATTCAATATATATATATACATATGTATATATATATATATATACATATATATATATTTCATACTTTTAATGTACTGCCTCTACATAAGCAATATTACAATGCCATTATTTAAGCACCAACATTATAATGCCAGTGCATAAGTGCCAATACATGAATGAGGTATAGCATAAAAAATAACAAACTGCATGCCATATATTACGAAGCTTACAAAGCATATTTATAACTGATATCACATGCTTAAAAAGGGTATTTTCTACTTTCTATATATACGTGATTTTTTTTCAAGGCGTGTGTCTACACCAAACTGTAAAACCTCTCCCTCCCTCATCACCGTTTTCCTCCTCTTCAGAATTGTGCAAAATGCTATTCCCATGGTACAAGCACATCTTGAGTTTTTAAACCTCTCCACTCCTAGGCCCCCTACCTTGACCCCCATGCTTGCATGGTTTTTCCCGTTTCAGCACCCTAAAATATGCCCTTTTCGTTTCACTAACCGATGCACTTCCATACATATTTGCAGCTTATGCTCCAAATAGCATTCCAACTATAGATAGCATTAAGTCTGACACTGTTAAACGAAGCCAACACCACTCGAGATTAGACAACAGCACCGATTGGATTTCTAAAAAGCCAATGCTTTGTCCCAAATGGTCATGGTTGCCAGTCAATAGAAGGTGAATCACAGCCCGAGGTACATAGGGCACGTCTGGCAACTTCTTCTCTTCACCTGTAGAGTTTAAGACCCTTTGGATTGACATTTAGCTATTCCCAACAACAACACTGATGGGTTTTGTAGAGGCTTCCAAGAACTATACCAACCCTTTTTACTGGTCATGTGTTGGGATGTTCCACTATCAAAAATCCATGAATGATCAACAACTAGAGCCTGAGTAGATGACCATACCTCTTCAATGGTGACCCAAAGTTCAAGCTTGGTCTCGTCATTGTTAACTAGCTCCTTTTCCTTCCATGAAGACCTCGTACATGTGCATTATACTCTAGATGATGTGTTGCCTCATCACATTAATATCAATGACCACAGTGGACGGTCTCTTATTATGACATATAGTTTCTTTATCATTGGTCAAGGGACATAAAGCAATGGTGAGAAGTAGCATGTGGCTCTTACTAGCGAAGGAGCATCACTAGAGGCTCTATTAATACGTCAATGGTGGCACAATGGTCATGTCATGGATAGGAATTTTCTAACAAAAATAGACTCTTGTTTGAGCTAGTGGGAGGTGCGCAGCATAGCACATTGGGGTAGTGTCATGACAGTGATAGAGAGAAGTAATGATGGTCCAATACCCCAAGAACAAACCTCGCAGAGAAAGAGCATGGTAGTTAGCTTGCAGGGCAAGGGTATTTCTCTTTATGATGCATACACTCACACATTGGCACACACATACTTTATTGTGTGGGCAACAACCATAATGTGAATCACAGCCCTCTGATCAATCCTCTTCCTGCAGCAGGAACTGCACACCTCGGGCAGCTGCTGCGTCAAAACCTGGTTAGGTTATCCTCTGCGGATTTTAACAGCTACTGACGTGTCCATTTCTGATTGAATCTTCCCCACGGCAATTTGTCTGCACCTCCCTCGTTTGGC
This sequence comes from Cibotium barometz, assembly GCF_041138505.1. Classification (NCBI taxonomy): domain Eukaryota; kingdom Viridiplantae; phylum Streptophyta; class Polypodiopsida; order Cyatheales; family Cibotiaceae; genus Cibotium; species Cibotium barometz. The sequence goes on along the minus strand of NC_141101.1, from coordinate 38,078,512 downwards.
AAGCCATGATAGAGGAATGGACAGTTCTCGTCCATGCCCTAATCCAAAACCCCCATCTTTCTGTACCTTAGGTGTTTAACATTAGTAAACCAAATCCATTGAAGATCAGGAAGCCTGGCAGTGTCACAGCATTAAGTGGTACATATACCTACTTGTCTGGCTGCCCCGATGTAATGCAACTCTAAGCCCTTAACAGGAAGCCCAATTGGTGGAGCCTGGCAGCACTAACTTGATCCACTGCTATTATTTATGTGCACTACTACACAGGATGCACTTTGAAAACACAGTAGGAAAGATGTAGGGATATGGCCTGGGAAAAATTGTTGAACATGCCTTTTTTCGTGTTTCTTTTTTATTGTATCAGCTGTATCTTCAGTCGTGTGACCTACTAACAGTATAGGGCATGGAAAGAGGTAGCGAAAGGAGGAAATCTGACTTTGAAATGGATTGTATTAGCCACTACGAGAGCTGATGTACTTTGTCAAGGTTCAAAAGGAAGGTTAGGAGCTGTTGAGCTTCAGAATGGTCGAACGGATTCTGTGTAAGCACGGCAACACCATCAAAAGTACCTATCCTATTCTAGTGAGACAATAGAAGAGTAGAACAATATCCTCATCTCTAATGTATGGTACAGGCATATCCTATTCGATGTCAGCAAGACTACACCAAATATCTACCGTGTCAGAAAGACCATAGAAGAGTACCACATAGCTCCTCATCTTTGATGCCCTGATGGACGCCAGTGTGAGCAAGCCGACACCATTGAAGATCAGGTTACTAGCCCTATCGATAACCCATGCAAGACCTTCTCATGAGGACATAGAAGGAAAACACATAGATCCTGAATGGCTGCCGTGATGAGCAGCAGAGAACCATCCAGATGTATGGCAGGACCCTGCCATACCCTGATGTGCTGCAAGGCCACATCCTGTGGCTTCCCTGTTTCCCATCCTGCGGCAGCCCTGATGTACGGCAGAGGCCCAACCTGTTAAACTAAGCGTTAAAGATCAGAGTACATAACTCTGCTAGCAACCAATACAAAACCTTCTAGTGAAGCCATAGACGACTAGCACAAAGCTGGCTACCCTGATGTACAGCAGAGGCACGTCCTGCTAAAGGAGGCCCCATCTCTGCACGCTAAGCAGCCCGTGAAGATAGAAGATCTTGGCAACGGCATGGATCTGGAACTCAGAAAATCCCTCTCTCTCTCTCTCTCTCCCCACACGCGCACACACACACACACACACACACACACACACACAAGCTTACACTTGCTCCATCTTGGCGTCATAGCTACGGGCGTCGTAACCTTCGGAAGATGCCATGGCTTGCCTTGCTCGCGAAAAGAATCTAAGCTTGCGAGAATGTGTAGGAAGAGAGCAGATCCGGAAACCTGCTCGGAGGGGAAGGACTACGACGGTGTCAGCATTTCACTTTTTGAGGCCGGGGCGCGGAGTCAATTTACATCCAACCTTATTCGCAAAAGCGTTTTAAATATAAATGTATTGCATCAGGGGATAGAAATCACAAGCCTGCCGAGGAAAGAGAAAATAATTTACTAAGACTCGAAGCGTCCGCAAGAAGGGCACAAGAAGCAACTACACAAAGATATGAAGAGTTGGATGTTACACGAATGGTACGTGAGGCTGCAATATCTTATCTTCTGTCAACAAAAGAATACAGCAATTGGAGCGCCAGCTAGCAATAAGGGAAAAGATTGAAAGAACGGGGCCTGCAAATGAAGTGAGACTACTCATTGAACGAGGCTCGGAGATAGGTTTGTTGCCGGAAACTGCTCGGGCCTCTTCTCAAACCTTAATCTTGTTTTTGTCTACAGTAACCCTCTCCCTTCTTCAGTATGAGATAAACCTAACTGACAACCTCACTGTAGGAGATTCAACACTAACTCGTCAAATTACAGAGAGGGATGTCGATCCAACTATCATTATGGGTATCTTTAGGGGTGACTTAGTACTAACGGATCCAACTAATATATTTTTCTATCCCTTACATCCAATTTTGCTTAACCTCCGTAGTTAGTGTTCGACGTTACAACAATCAGACATCTTGGATAATAGTGTCAACAAACTTGACCTGTTTATGCCGGATGATATACCCACCACATCGGCCAACTACGAGGTGGTTGCACGTAGTTATCAGTGGATCATTAGTCACGGGTGGTGAGAGGTTTATAATACACACCAACATTTAAATCTCTCAAAGTCTACCCTCTATCATCCGTTTGGTATTATAAAGCTCTACCGCAATATACATAAACATTTGGAGGCCATGATGACTAATGTGGTATATAATTTTGATAAAGTACATATTGAATATCCTAATATTGCCACATAAGATCTCACATAACTCTAAGAGTTCATGAAAATTAACAAGCCCACCCACCCACTCCCTAGTTCAGGAGAGGGCCAAGAAGAAACACAAGGCTCGTCCATTCCTACTACCTATTCAGTGTTCTCTTCTATGGCAAGTAAGTCACTACACCCCTTTTCGAGTGTTACTCCTACTAACAACATTGAGGCCGATTGTATTTTCTCTAGACTACCTTCTATACCTTTAGATTTTCCCACTAACCCTATCGACCCCCAAGGAGATGCCGGCACCCCCCGTCTCCACCAAGGCCGCTTCAAGAGGTACGTCCCATTCAACAAGAGATGACATTGAGCCGTTTACTGGCAGCACTATTCTTGAGTCCTTGTTGTGTGTAGAATATGAAGGGCTTATCAGGGTAGGCAACCCATTACTGAAGCCAAAGCTGATGTTCAAGGTATTGATGCAAATCACACCGTTTGAACCCAACAGGAGAATCATACGAGATGCCTATTCTACAGTCTCATCTACATGGCAACCCTATGTGCCATATCCTCTCTAAGCACCAATGCCCGAATTGGAAGAATTATTGCCAATTGTTTACAGAAGAATTATTGCCAATTGCAGGAGAAGGCACCTTATGGCCCAATGTGGTGAAACATACAAAGTTGGCTAACCCCCACTTGGCCGAATTGGAAGAATTATTGCCAATTGAGGAGAATTATTGCCAATTGCAGGAGAATTATTGCCAATTGCAGGAGAAGGCACCTTATGGGCCAATGTGGTGAAACATACAAAGCTGGCTAACCCCCACTTGGCGACTTGCTCAAGATCAAAATTGTTACACCTTATGGGCCAATGTGGCGAAACATACCAAGCTAGCCAACCCCCACTTGGCAAATCTACTTGAGATCAGAATTGTTATATTTATGATTAGCTACTGTTTCCGCAGGTGGCGAAAAGCAAATCATGTTCACATAAGAGAGGGTTATACTGCCATTATAACAAATGATACCAATCCTCGAATGAAGGATTTCAGTACCAGATTGGTGTAAAGAGTACTTGATTCTAGAGTATAGCCAACAGTACCAGTGCTCACCACCAACCCAAAGGGTTGTTCCATTGTACATGCCTATTCAGCGGAGGCTCACCCCACTGTAGTTCCACAATGCCAAGCAACGAGACTCTTATATGTGCTACAATTTCCTGCAATTTATCCCAGAAACATTTTTAGATATAGCACAACAAAGGTAATAAATGTTGACCTTGATACAAGCATGGTGTCGTATTCTAGATCCAACTATCATGGCAACAGTCAAGTTTTTGAAGTTGATTGTGGTGCTTCTCGATCAACCAGAGGAGCGATATAATGGCTTTGATGCAGAGCAACTCTTATTTGACATGAACACTGGGCTAAATAAAAGAGACATGATGCTATACTATCATCGCCTGAGGTGCCTTCCAGGCTACATGCATATCACCTTTGAAGATATAGTCAACACAGGGTTCTGGACCTCTCACTTTGCATTTCGAAGAACCTTAAAAAAGCTTCAGTCACGTCATAACTTTTACAGGCATGAGTTCGGTGACCAGGTCTTTCGACCTCGGTAACAGGTTCTGAGGACATAACCTACATCAAGTAGAGGGGGATGTTAATCCCATTTTGGATTAATAAATATGCTCCTCCATTTGAGGACATTAATAAGTGTCATGCAAAGCCACTATAAAAGTTGCACATTATGAGATATTGGCCACCCAAGGCCTTAGTTAGTAAGTTTTGGGTGTCCAAGTGTGAATAAGGGCTACTTGTATAGAAGGCATTTTCTCCTAATCCCCCTTTGTGCTATGAGAGCTCTTGCTTGTCTTATGAGAGAGAGAGTGAGTGAGTGAGTGAGTGTGTGTGTGTGTGTACTCTAGGACATGTTCCTTTTCTATGCATGTATGTTTGGAAGAATGAGAGAGAGATTGCCTTGTGTTGTGGTGTGAGAGACTCAACGGTGACAGCATGGAGTTTGGAAGAGTGGAGCTTCCGAAAGCGAGCTTGGGGACCTCAAGGGACGTGAGCTCGAAGCATTGGTAAGTACCCAGCGATGGTTGTTGTCTATTGCTTCTTCCAATTATGAATGGTTAGAGTTCTCTCTTGGGAGGTGCGGTAGCCCATAACACCTATACCTTTCATGCCACCTCTACAAGCTGCCTACTACCAAGGCTCTCCAAAGCTTCTCATGAATTCGGCTGTCCAAGGCTTCTCATGAATATGCCCTGCATTCAGGTGCTACAGGCGGATTCGTCTTGAACCATACCACTTAGCCTCGTACACCAATTTCATGGTATGTCTTGGACCATCCATACCTTTCCACCTCAACAAGTTGATGCTTCTATGGACCTTCAAGGGAAGCAGAAAAGGCTCGTATAGTACGATCCCTCCGTCACCCTAGAATGAGAAGGGTGATCCCCTTCAACAATTAAGGAATTCACTCTATTTTTGCATATCCAACAACTTCAAGGGAAGCAGAAAAGGCTCGTATAGTACGATCCCTCCGTCACCCTAGAATGAGAAGGGTGATCCCCTTCAACAATTAAGGAATTCACTCTATTTTTGCATATCCAACAACTTCACCACCGACTGGGGTGTGATGCGAGGATGTGGTCACTATTACGAAGGGGCTTATGTTAGCCACTCTGTAGGTTAACATGGTTTCACCCGTTCGACCTATAGTAAGACGCTTTGCCATCTTACTTGCACAAACGGGCACTTATCTTTTGTAAGATTGCAATGGAACATATAAAGCGGCTTTACCTTATGCTTAATGTCAAATAGGTAAAGTCTAGGACTTCGTGTGTATACTTGCCTAAGACTAGGAAGAATAGAGGCTGGACCATTTTTTTAAGTTTGGCCAACCTAGTGTGAAAACTAGTCACTTGTATATAAGTTATTTTTTATAATAAGCAATACTACACAATCATTCCTTTGATGCAATAATATACTTGTGTTCTCTCCTCTTTCCTCTTCTTACTTGCATGTATGTTGTTGAATCTTGCTTGCTTAATGGCTAGGATTGTTTGTAGGTTTTCCTCTTGCATTAGGTTCCTCTTCTTCCCTCACCTTTTGTGAGAGAGAACCATAGCAAAAGGAACATCTTCATTTTCCTCCATCTAGGCAAAGAGATCTCTCCCTTCACCCCATTGGGGCAAGGAGCATTTTGGTGTGACAATGCGGGGTGGACGAGCTAGTGCACCCACGTCGGGAAGTTGCATTTGTAAGACCCAATGACACATGCTTTGGCAAGGCTAAGGTAATCTCTTGACTTGAACACACACATCCTTGCGTGTGTGCATTCACAAATTGTTGGAGTGTTATATCATTCAGGGAGGAGGGATCATTGGTAGGCAAAAGCACATAAGGATGGGGTTGGGAGGTAGGGGATTTTTGTTGGTAATTTGAAAGCACATAGGGGGGTTGCCAAGGTCACCATTGCATCCTTGTGGTTCAAGCAATTTTGTCAGTGGGATTTGTAGTGAAAGGGTTGATCTCGGTGACAACAATAAGCCACTAGAGACTAAGACGCCAAATTAGAAGCATCTCACTTTTAATGCCCCAAATGGAGTAATTGTGTACATTCAATTTGTCGATGTGGTGGTATGCACACTATGGGATGAATATGTGGTTGTGGTTGACGTGCAGGTTAAGTCTTGGTTTGAAGTGCTACACCAACAATCATGTGGTGTAGTAGAGGTGTTTTCTCTTCCTCCATATGAATTTTGCCATCAATTTTTAAAAAGGTTCATTCCTAGTGCTTTTCTCTCTAATGTAGTAAATTAGACAATAAAAATTTCCAATTTCCAAAGATTCTAGAGTTAGAGTGAATAGATATGCACAAAATTATGAGCTATGCCATGCTTCAATTTTTTTTGGGAACATAAAATAGTTATATTAGAAACTTATCATCGGTTATATACAAGGTCCAAATATATCACTTTGTTAACTCCCACCATTTCACTATTTAACAGATTGCATATTAGATCCCACCTCTCATTCTCCCAAACAAAAGAGGATTGCTCCCAAGAAATATGATAACCTAGTTGGATACAAGCAGAAATCGTAGCCTTTGAGGTACAACCTTTTGGAGATTGCTTCTTCATACACTTTCCTTTGGTCCATATTTTCACCACTGGTCTTCTACCCAAGGGGTTCTAAATGAAGGCAACAAATGTGTAGACTCGCTACTGGTCCTTCAAATACCATCTCTTGGTCTTTGGCCCAAACTTAGGAATTTCTACCTTCAAATCCAATCCTGTACAGCCTTGCCACATGACAGAATATGTACCTATCCAATCATCTGTCTCGGCAATGGGCAAACCGCTCTGCTGGAAGACCCTTTGTGAGAAGGTCTGCAGGGTTATCATCAGTGTGTACCTTGATGAGCTCAATGCTCTTGCTGTCAAGTACCTCCCTGATGAAATGATATGTCACCTGTATGTGCTTCGTCTTTGCATGAAAAACAGGGTTCCGTGCTAACATGATAGCACTCTGACTATCACAGTGGAGGACAGGAACCTCGGTAATACTAAGCTCAGTAATCAAATGTGATAGCCATAAGGCCTCTTTGCATGCCTCAGTGGCAGCAGCATACTCTGCCTCTATAGTAGACAGTGCAACACACGTCTGTAACCTGGATATCCAAGAGACAGATCCCCCCGTGAAGGTAAATACATACCTTGAGGTGGACTTCCTACAGTCCGCATGTCCAGCATAGTCTGCATTTGTAAAGCCAATGAACAGATGCCTTCTGCTTACCAAAGCAGATGCACAAATCCTTTGTGCCTTTGAGGTATCTCATAATACCTTTCACTGCTTCCGAGTGCTTCTCGCTAGGGTTTGCCATGTACCTGCTAACCACTCCCACTGCGCAAAGGCAATGTCAGGACGTGTAGCAACCATAGCATACATCAAACTACCAACAGCTGAAGCATACGGAATCTTGGCCATTTCAACCTTCTTATCATTAGATGTAGGGCTGTCCTCTGCACTGAGTTTCACATATGGAGGTAATGGAACCCCAATCGCTTCCCCCCCTCCATATTGAAACGCTGCAAAACCTTGGATACATACTCCTGCTGGGACAGATAGAGAAGCCCCTTTGGTCTATCCCTGAGTATCCGCATCCCAAGAATATGATTTGCATCACCAAGATCCTTCATGTCAAAGCTGCCATGTAGACTTTGCTTCAGAGAGTCCAAGGCATGAACATCCCTGCCTGCAATCAGCATGTCATCCACATACAAGACCAAGATAATTAGGCTGCCATCTACTGTCTTCTTGTTATATAAGCAGTGATCCACTTGACTCCTGTGAAAGCCCTGAGACTGCATGAATGTATCAAACTTGTGATACCATTCTCGAGGTGCCTGTTTCAGCCCATACAAACTCCTCTTGAGTTTACATATCATCTGCTCTTTGCCCTTTGCCCACAAAACCCTCAGGTTGCCCATATATATGTCCTCATGCAGATCACCATGTAAGAATGCAGTCTTTACATCCATCTGGATGAGTTCCATATCCTCGGCTGCAACCAAGCCCAAGATGGTTCTCAGAGTAGTCATCTTGACTACAGGAGAGAAGATCTCATCAAAGTCAATCCCATGTTCCTTCTTGTTCCGCTTAGCAACTAGCCGTGCTTTGTACTTTGGCGAGGAACCAGAAGTGACTTTCATCTTATAAACCCACTTGCATGGAAGAATCTTCTGCCCTTTAGGTAGATGCACCAAATCCCAAGTACCATTCTTTTCAAGAGATTCCATCTCTGACAGCATAGCTTTGAACCACTTCTTGTTGTCCTGTCTAGTCATTGCTTCCTTGAAGCATGATGGCTCACCACAGTCAGTTACATCATGACATAATCAGCAGCATACTGAGCACTAGGAACAAACCTATCATGTGGTTTTGAAGGTCGGGTCACCACAGTCAGCTACACCATGACATAATCAGCAGCATACTGAGCACTAGGAACAAACCTATCAGGTGGTTTTGAAGGTCGAGTCGACCTGCAAAGCGAAGGTTCAGCGTTTGCAGGCTGTGGGGCCTGCAAATCTGCATTTACAGCTTGCTGTCCTGAAATTTCAGCATGCTGAGATTGTGGGGCATCATGGACAATACCTTGCCGACCATTTTCAGCATCATTCCGTGCATTTTCAGGGTCATTTACAGCAAGTATTTGCTGCTGTCTATACTGGGCACAATCTGCTGTCCAACAGGTATATCTTCCCTGAAAATAACCCTTTTGACCTCCTCTATCTTTTCGGGCTGCTTGTGCATGTGATCTTCACGGAAGATTACATCATTGCTGCATACTATTTTCCTTTTCTCGGGATCCCATAACCTGTACCCCATTTCACCCTCGTCACCATATCCTAGGAAAATGCATTTACAGGACTTTGGCTGAAGTTTGCTGTGTTCCTCCTTTACGGACATGCACAAAGGCCTCGCAGCCAAACACTCTGAGATGAGAATATGAAGGTGGCTTGCCCGACCACTCTTCCTGAGGGACTTTCCCCCCCAAAGACCTGTTCGGTGACCGATTAATCAAGTGAACGGCTGTCATAATAGCCTCTGCCCAAAAACCATGGGGTAATGTAGCATGAGACAGCATAGTACGGACCTTATCTTGAATGGTCCAATTCATCCGCTCTGCAACTCCATTCTGGGGTTGATTATGAGAGGCAGTGAGCTCCCTCTTTATCCCTTTTCGCTGTCACAAAAGTCCTGAAAGGCTTTGGACACGTATTCCCCACCATTGTTAGAGCGAAGACACTTAAATGTCTTACCAGTCATGTTCTCATTCCAATGCCAGGAATTTGTTAAATTTGTCAAGAACCTCAGTCTTACTACCAATAGTGTACACCCAGAATTTCCGTGTAGCATCATCGGACAGAGGTGATAAAGCATTTCTTTCCCCCTAGAGATAACCCTGGCATCTGACATACATCTAAATGTACTAACTCTAAAAGCAAAGATTTCAATGAAAGAGACTTTTTATGTGAAGTCTGTGCATGTTTACCCCATAAACACAATGATCACAGTGTATGTTTACCCCATAAACACAATGATCACAGTGCTCAAAATCAGCACATCGAAGATAAGGCAAATAACCCAAACGAGTAAGTACTTTCATTCTAGTCTGACTCATGTGTCCCAACCGGCCATGCCACAAGGAAACACTTGGCTACTCGGTCATGGCAACAACATGGTCATGCACACTAGATACATGTAGCCGATACAAAGTATCACTCTTTGAGCCTCTGGCAATAACCCTAGATCCCTTACAGATCTTCCATTTCCCATCACCAAAGGTGGTATGAAAACCATCATCATCTAGCTGCCCAGTACTGATCAAGCTCTTCTTGAGCTGGGGTACATGCCATACATTCTGAAGAGTAAAGATAAATCCATGTTGAAACTACAGCTGCACACTGCCAATGCCTGCAATGTCACATGCATAGTTGTCCCCCAAGTGGACAACACCATGTCTACCCCCACCAGTGTGGAGGACCACTCACGATGAGGAGTGACATGAAATGAGGCACCTGAATCCAAGATCCAGGTATGCATGTCATCATCCGTATCTACTACCAAGGCATGTGCATTGAATCAAGAAGAGACAAGGAGTACATCATTACCACTGTCGCTCTCATGGCTGACTACATTCACTTCTTCAATCTTGACACTACTCTTCTTAGCTGACTGTCCTTCTTCTCATCCTTGCTATCATCAGTCTTCTTACTCTTTCCTTTCTCTTTCTTCCACTTAAAGCATTGCCGCTTAAAGTGTCCTTTCTTGTCACAATGGTTGCACTCCACATCTTTCCCACGAGATTTACTGCGTCCTTTGCTTTCAGATTTCCCCTGCTGAGACCTGCCTCTAGTATGCAAAGCACTGGACGACTTGTTAGATGCATTGTTTTGCCGCTTCATCTCTTCCATAAGTAGAGAACTCTCTACATCACAGTACAGCAGCATAGCATTCGAGTTGCTCATGGCTGTCCTGAAAGTATCCCAGCTTTCAGGTAGAGTACATAACAGAAAAGTAGCCTTGAACTCATCATCGATATTGAACTTCAAGGCAACCAGCTGGCTGAAAATGGAATTAAACTCACTGAGGTGTACAGACATGGCTATCCCCTCCTTTATGCGTAAATCCATCAATTTCTTCAGCCAATAGACTTTACTTGCAGCATTCTTCTGAGCATACAATTCCTCCAGTCGCTTCCAAACGGCATAGGCAGAATCGAGCCCTTCTATGTTGAACAACAAAGCATCGAAAACTAAAAGCTCAATGGTCAAATGAGCCAGCTCATTCAGCTCATCCCAATCCTCTTGCTCTATGTCCGCTGGTCGTGCTCCTTTCAGCTCATCCCAATTAAAATAATAACAATTGTGCTTAAAGTAGTTATTCTTATGCTTAAAATAAGAATTCTAGTGTTCAAAAAAGTAAATGTTTATTCCTTTTAAAGTTATAAAAACAGTAGAGATTGCCATGTTCCAATACTCCCACACCACTTTCCCCTTATATCTTCATAGTGCAATAGAGTCCTTGTGAACTCTATGGTTATGGCTTCATCTAGTAATCCCTCTAATACTACTACATTTCCAACCATCTTAAGTAAAGCTCTTCAATCTTTCATGCAACTCAAAGAAAAGGAACCCAGATCAAATGTCGTTTTAGAAGCATGGACAACAACGTCTGAAGTACATGAGCTCTACAAGAAGCTCAAAACATGCCAAGCAGTAGACCTTGCAGACAAGACCATGCTAGAGTTGAAAGCAACTTCAGCCATTGGGATATGGAGAGATTTCACCATCATTGAAGAGGAAAAGGAGGATCCTCTTAGAGTTGAAGTTGCAACCTTCATTCGCAAGTTAGGGTAGATGGAAAAGGTGAAGATGATAGTTGAGGCCCAAAATGCTGTCATACAAGACCTCCATCTCAGAATAGGGGAAGTCAAAGAGGGTTGTTCCCAAATCGGCCATCCACTTCCAAGGCAGTAACGCTAGAAGTGATTGAAGAATCCTCTTGCTCTATGTCCACTGGTCGTGCTCCTTTCAACTTGATAGGCTTCACCTGCTTCTTTTGCACCAAGACATTGTAGCACTGATTTTGCCAAATTGCAAAGTTATGTGCCCCTTCAAGCTTCTTGATGTGCATAAGATGACTACTGTCACTGTTGCCAGCCATAATTGCAGCTCAAATGACAAGAAGACAAGCCAAATCTGTCAAAAAAACAAGTGACCAAGAAGAGATGCAAACTGACCAACAGCAAGATCTGCTGTTCACCTGTAAACAGCACCAAAATGCCTGTATAGACTGATCTGTTTCAGCCTAAAAATGCTTGTATAGACTGATCTATTTCAGCCTAAAAATGCCTGTATAGACTGATCTATTTCAGCCTAAAAATGCCTATATAGACTCATCTGTTTTAGCCTAAAAATGCCTGTATATAGACTGATCTGTTTCAGCCTAAAAATGAGGCATAAATGTGCACCCAATGTCCAAGCATATGTCAACAATATCAGTACCAAATCAGTACATAAGGACCTCAATGGGAACCATCCAACTGTCCAAAATACCCTCTCTATTATGGTACTTGTAAACTGTAATTTTCTAGCCAAGACAAAATGTCCCAAGCTCAAAACCAAGCTCAAAGCATCCCCAAAATTATTCCTAGGTATATGACATCCAAGATAAGCATCTAGACATCACTTTGAGTACCCGAGATAGTGCCTGGCAACCAATAGGCATGTCATTCACTGACAAAATTGCATTCAGCCCTTGCTATTACAGCAGTGAATTCACTATCAAAATGAGCAATGATAGTGCCAAAGTCAGCTCCGAATCAGTACCAAATGGTAGGCATAACATCCCATGATAAGTAGGCCTCCATTTGGGCATGTATAAGCATCAAAAAACCAATGCTATTCAAGCATATGCATGAACTATTAATGCTGCCCTGTAAACTGTTAACAATCCAAGAAACTGAGTAAAACACTCCCAATGCAAATACCAAGCTCGAATCAAATGCCAAGCTCAAGAATGAGCTCTCAAGTATCCAATGATGGTCCTGGAGTTGCCAATGATGGTCCTCGAGTTGCCAATGATGAAGGAGATGATCAAGATAGTTGGATAATCTGCTTGCAGCCAAGATCTGTATACACTATCCTAAGAAAACAGCCTCTGTGTTTTCAATTTTAGACATACCTGCACTCCAAATCAGCTCACAAGCTCTTCTACAAAATCCTAGAGCTCAAAGCGAGCTTCGTTTTCATAAAAAAAGTTTTTGAATCCGAGTTTTCTAGCTCAAGTTATGAGCAAAGTAGTGACCTATGGTCAATCTGTCCCAGCAGACTCATGGCTGTTTGACGTGATGGCGCCTGGCTGGTTGGGAGGGCTAGAAGGCTATAATGACTCAATGCTAATGTGGGGGGGGGTCAATCTGTCCCAGCAGACTCATGGCTGTTTGACATGATGGCGCCTGGCTGGTTGGGAGGGCTAGAAGGCTACAATGACTCAATGCTAATGTGGGGGGGGGTCCCAAATGACCCTCCCAAGCTCCCTCTTGAAGCTCAGAGGCAATGGTAATGCTTATGCTTCACAAGAAGCAAAGAGACATGGCTGTCCTGTTTCCAGCTTGAAGTGCTCTTCCAAAAGAGCTCAAGACATACTCAATAATGCCCCAGCTCTGCCTTGATGAGGTTCAGAGGTGCCCTGATAGATGCCAAAGCAAATGAGATCAAGACAAACCTCAATGAAGAGCTGCCATGGCTGCCATAGCTGCGAGCTTTCAAGCCGACTATTGCTCCCCTGCTGTATAAGCTCCTGCTCCTGAATCCCAAGCTCTGATACCAGTTTGAAGTGCGCGGATCGAAGAGAGAACGGAGCTTCAATGGTGGATGCTATGCAGGTGAGAGAGAGAGAGAGAGAGAGAGACAATGACACAGTGTGTGGGTACAATAGTGTACCTCTTTTTGGTTTTTTGGATAGGTATATAGTACATAGAGTACAATGCCGGGCGGGTAGGCCTAGTGGTCAGGTACATTGCCCTTTATTTCCAATAACCCTTGCAGCCCTATATTGCTTCAGACCCAATTCCCAATCTTGCCCCGAGCCCCCCTAATGGCTGGATAGTCCCAAAAAGCATGTCTCCCATCCTCTAATATTGATTTGCATCTATGGGAAAATCACACAGGTGAAGTTCCTATGTAAAAGTTTATACCCAATAGGTAGGGCCCACATACACACTCTCCATAAGAAAATTTGAGCTTTCACAGGAATACCCACTTCCCATCATCTTCCATCTCTTCATCCAGATGCTAGAATTCTAGCTCACCCTCCAGATTTTATTACAATACCACACATTCACTTCACTCCTGCTCATTTCCTCATACAAAGGCCTGGTTACCCATTTATCTATCTTGACTCTATTAAACCAAGCCCAATCTTTAGCCAACAAGTCTCATCAAATGTAGTAGACACCCAGCCCCCCTTTCCACTTCCACCAATACTACCTGACTCACCAGTAGCAATTCCCTTAGTTGGAGCCTAAACTCATTCTTCAGCTGTCCCAACTCCTTCCATCCCACCACAAACCAATCCCAGTAGTCAGCCAACCTCCTCAATCCTTTATTATTCAGCTTCCTGGCTAACTTGATGTCTAGATAGGCTAAAGGGGGAGTGAACTTATGAGTCCACCATAGCCCCAGACTAAACAGCAGAGAGTTCCTTGTGGCTCTAGTACAACTATCCCATTTCACTATCTCCAACACTTCCTTCCAATTAGCACAAAAAAACTTGCAAAAGGGAGAACCTGTAATTTTTAGGGGAGCATAAGATAAAAGCTTATCTTTCCAGCCTATTCCTATCCACCTACCTTTAAGTAGTCCTATCCACCTACCTACCTTTAAGTAGTCCTATCCACCTACCTTTAAGTAGTCCTATCCACCTACCTACCTTTAAGTAGTCCTATCCACCTACCTTTAAGTAGTCCCATCCACCTACCTTTAAGTAGTCCCATCCACCTACCTTTAAGTAGCACATCATAATCCTCAACCAGCTCCCTTAACAACCTGGTCCAAGTCTCTTCTTGATGTAGGCATTTAGGTAGACTCATAGCTATCCTTGCTTTAGCATGAGTGGGTAAATGTAAAGTCCCAATGCCTCCTTCCCTCCCAGGCAAATTTAAATTGTCCCAAGCTAACCATGCTGCAACTTTTCTATTATTCCCTCCATTTCTCCATTGGAAGTCCCTAACAGGACCTACAATCTTCTTCTAGTGACATTTACCAAAATCTAGAATAGGTCATAAGAACATTATGTAAACATTTAGCACCACATTGTAGATGACCACCCTGTCATGAAAAGAAACCCTGATCCCTCCCACTTCTTCAGCTCACTTCTTCAGCTTATTAAGGAATCTCTCCAATAACTGAGTTAGTCAGTTGTTTATTTGACACCTCCACTCCAAAAGGAACACCCAGATGTTTGATTATATGTCCCCTCCTTATTACATCACACCCCCATCTCTCCAAGTCAAAATCATTATCTTGAATCAAACTAATGATCCTAGATTTATGAATATTGCATCTAGAGCCAGAGGCCTCTGCAAACTCCTGCACAATCCATAAAGCCTGCCTAAAGTTGTCATTGTCTGCTCTTTAAAAAAGCAATGAATCATCTGCAAAACATTGTATAAACAGCTATTCCTCACCCCTCAATTTTAACCCAGTCACTCTTCCTTTGTCACATGCATCTTCCAAAGCCACAATCAAGGGATGGGAAGCAATAGCAAATAGCAAGGGAGCACCCTTGTCTCATAGATCTTCTAATCTCAAAATCCCCCACCAATCTTCCATTTAAAAGGTATTTATATTGTCCACCCACCGTGAGAGTATATATACAGGTAGCCATCCCGTTTCCAAACCCCAACCATGACCCTGACCACAAAGGACAAATGAATCTTGTCATAGTCTTTCTCCATGTCAAGCTGCAACATAATGCATTTTTGATCTGTTTTCTGGGCCACTTCTCTACTCAACATGGCAGTAAAGATGTTGCCATAAATAGATCTCCCTTTAATGAAGTCATACTATTTTATGGATATAACTTCCTGTAAGACTAGAGTGATCCTCAAAGCAATAACCTTGGCCAATATTTTGTATACCACAGTGAGCAAAGTAATGGGTCTCTAGTGTTAAACCTATTTACAAGCTGCTTGTTTGGGCATGAGTTTCACAACACCCTCTTTCAAATCCTTATCCATGCTCCCAGTATCAAAGGCAACCTTACATATATCCCACACTAAATCCTTGATAGAGGGTCATAATGCAATTAGAAACCCTAGCATTCATCCATTTCCACCTCTCTCTCCAACCATCTAGCCTTGTTAGCTTCTACTCTCTTGCTGACCAGTCCTAGGAGTATGTTCTTAGCTTGGAATCTTCTTTGAGTTCAATCTTCCTTCTAACTCAATGTGGAACCAATAAATTTAACCCGCTTCCTTGCCACCTGATCAATATCCCCAAGTTCCTGACCATTCTCATTCCAATCTGTCCCATCACTTCCCTACTTCCTTTTTCTTTAGCTAGACTAAAAAGATACCTATCATGTTTCTTCTTATTACAAACAAGATTTCCATCTAATTATTTTTTCTCTCTCCAACAAGCTTATTATCCTCTCTTTTTAGGAAAGTCTGACACTTAATGTACAGGCTAACCTCAATTTCCTAATTTGACTTTTTTTTAAAGGAATTCCGGCCAACCACTTACGCATGAACACATGCAAGGACACGTGCAAAATAACTATTCCACACCCCCACTTGCTCTCATAACTTTGAATTCTGAATTTTAGCTTCGATTTAAATAAGGTCTGAAATTTCACTGCATCTGTGAACAATTTCTCCAAACTATATTAATGGCACAGCTCACGTGACCTAACAGCTTCAATTCTCTTTAGTTGCTCTTTGGCTAATAACTGGCTGCTTCTTAGATGCTGATTGACTTGATCAAGCACTTGTTTGTGGCTGGCTAGTATCTGATCTATTTCCTGGATCTATGCCAGTAATTGTCATATCCAATGGGAAGAAAGAATAGCACAACTAAAAGATGACAAGGATACCACTATTGTGCCATTATGGAGCCCCTTAAACAAGGAAAAAGAGGCAATGATAGGTGACATGGAACCACCAATGCCATAGAAAGCAGACGTCATACCAGAAAAGGCATCCACATTGCAACCTCACCCCCATATGAGAACACCCCAAAAACAGCAGCAAAAGTATCCAGTATGTCAACAGTGGGTTCCCAAAACCCAACTTAAATCACAAGGATACTATGATACAAATAAGGTCTCATGGGGATTAAAGCCAAAAGGGCAGACTACATGCATGGGACCACAAAAGCTAACCAAAGATAGAAAGCAGTATTCCAGTCAAAACCGCAATCCTCAAGGTATTCAAAAGCAATGGGTTCGAAAAGATTTAC
Organism: Cibotium barometz; assembly: GCF_041138505.1. NCBI lineage: Eukaryota > Viridiplantae > Streptophyta > Polypodiopsida > Cyatheales > Cibotiaceae > Cibotium > Cibotium barometz. The sequence continues at coordinate 38,061,655 of NC_141101.1, read as the reverse complement.
TAACTACACAAGGTTATTATCAAGGCAATAAAATAGTATGGGTATCCAAGTTCAACCCAAGATCCAATACTACAACACTCCAGTACCACAGCCCTGAATGCTTACAAATACTAGAAGGTATAGAGGTCAAGGATAAGCTAGAGAAAGTAGGACTTGTCAGAATGGCCGAAAGCCTCCCCGCACAATCAACACAAGCTTATGTGCAGAGTACCTTAAGTCCTATGATAAAGCCACCAAGAGGGGAAGAGTCAGGCAGATGGCACAATAGAACATGTCCTCTTCTTCGAAGAATTTATACATGACGCTCTGTAGCTACCGCCACCGATGCAGATACATATTCGCATTATTGAGAAGCTACCCATGGAAGAGATGCTCAAAAGGATTTCTTAGAGAAGAATATGACAATATACATGATGAAGTCACTGAGAAAGATTGCAAAGCGATGTCGATGATAATGTAGGTTAAGCCAATTGAGAAATATAACAGGGTCCCACTCAACCGAATAGCCAAAGTGCATGAAGAAAAAGAAGAAGACTGGGCTTGGTATATCCATATAGAGAGATGGAGAACTATTTAAAGTCACACCAATCAAAGGCGTGCAATCCTTACTTGCTAACCAAAGTCCTCAGTCATGTAGCTGACCTCCCAATTCCCGAAAGCATGTCGAAAGAATAGGTACAACAAGCTACGGTGCCACTAGAACCACCAACCATCACTCCTAAAGAGCTGCAAGAAGGACAAGCACTCTTAAAGGAAACAAAGGAGATAATGCAGGAGATGAAGAAGGGGTAGCACAAAAAGAGAGAGAGAAAAATGAGAGGCATAATACCATAAGTTGCTGAGGAGTCCCAGCGCTTGGAAGTAGAATTAGCCAAAGACATCGCATCATATAAGTAGGTGGTGGAGCAATAAGAGACAAGGGAAATAAGCTTTTCTGATGTACCAGTAAGCATGCCTTCGGAATTGCCTCTACAAACACCCCCTCCAAGCCTAGCACATACGGCATTTAAGAACCTCTACCACTCCATGATTCTGTTCTCTTAGATCCGCAAACTTCAACGGAGATGGGTGCAAAGAAGGTCCCATAAGAAATTGTGCCACAAAAGGCTATTGAGAAAAGGAATGAAGAAGGTACTACATCCAAACTTCTAGAGGCTATGGAGGAAGCCTAAGAATCAGAGAAAAGGAAGAGAGCTGACGAACCTCCAAGCCCAAGCAAGAGGCAAAGACTAGAAGATGAAGGCCCTATCACAGCATATTCCTTTTTGCATAACATGGATGGGGACCGCTTCCTACAGGAAACAATGGATGGTCTCGATAGCCCGCTGCAATTTCCACTTAGAAGGGCCAACCTCTACAAGTGCTTTTATTTGCAAACAAGAACAAAGGGTTGTCATTTACTTACCACTCACTTCCTACATAATAGAAATGTAACCCTATGGAAGCAAGTGCAGGAAGCGTCAAACCAAGTACAAATAATAGAAATGCAACCCTATGGAAGCAAGTGCAAGAAGCGTAAGGAACAAATGGCTATAGGTAACGCTACACACAAAGAGTTCATACTCAAAGCTTTGAAGGCCGCAAAAGAACAAGAGGCCAGATACCAGGCGTTGGAAGGAAACAACCAAGTGCTCAACAAAACCATAGTGCAAAGGATCAAAGAGAACACAGAGTTGACAACACAAGTCGAATAAGCTAAAGAGCAGCTTCAAAAGGAGGTGGCTAATGCTCGAGAAAAAGAAGAACATACACAGCAACTCAAGGAGGCTCATGCACTATTCTAGGTCAAAGAAGAAGGGTTAACCAAGCAAATCGCCACCCTCATTGAATCCGTCACACGAGGCAGCTGAACAGAAAGTGGTCTATCTTCAAGATAAAAGGGAGCAATTAAACAAAGCACATGCCAAAAAAATCAAAGCCTTAAATGAAGTAATCAAATCTCTTCTTCCATGGATCCTGTAGGCATGACAAACACCTTTCCCACCAAGGGATTATTTCTTATAGAAATATTAACATTTAAAAATCCCATAGCTTTTGTAGTTGATAAATGCACACTTTGGAATTCTGTATTTGTGGCTTCCAAGTGAGGTTTCTCTAGAGCTACCCATGTTTCATAAGAGATCAAGTTATGACTTGATCTTGTATCAATTAATGCAATTCTCTTTGCATGACTCTCTTTCATAGAGACATTTACACTGAGACGTGCCAGCTTAATGTCCAAGTCATCCTCATCAAGAAGTGTGAGTGAAGCCATGTTCACATGCAATATTCTCTCATGGTGTCTCTGTTTGGCCTTGGCTTCTTCTTGAGCTTGTTTGATTTTTTCTTTGGCCAGCTCTTTCTTTTGTTTCAGTAAATGCTCTTGTGTGAGCATCTCCTGAGTTAGTGGTCCATATTACTTTTTGAGTTTGCTCCCATTGATGTATCCTTCCATTTGCACTCCCTCAATGGTTTCAACTCGGATTGACCCTTAAGGGGTGATTTCGGACACTCTAAAAGGTCCTAACCCTCGATATTTAAATTTCTTTTTCTTGGTACTTCCGACACCATACATGAGGAGGAGGTCAGGAGGTCTCCCGTTTTCAATTCCTTTTATTTCAGGTTATGGTCAAACCAACGCTTCCTCCGTAATTTCTCAACCATAAGCCCATGTGATGCAATTAGCCGGGTTTCATCAAGTTTCTCTAAATCAATCAATATCTCAGCTAATGCATTTTCAGTAAGTCTTTCCTATACTGCAATTCGCAAGCTTGGAACTAAGTACTCCATAGGCATTACCGCATCAATGCCATAAGTTAGACAGAAGGGGTTATATCTCGTTGCTACCTTATTGGATGTACGATATGCCCACAAAGCTGCAATCAGCTGATGTTCCTAGTCCGTTCGACTGGCTTCTAATGTTTTAGTCAAAATAGCACATAGAATCTTATTTGTGCTCTTTGTCGCCTGACCATTTGCTCGTGGATAATAAGGTGATGACTTTCGATGGACTACAAGGAATTCGGCAAGTAAGTGTTTAATTACCTCATTAATGAAATGCAAACCCCACTCGCTAGCTAGTTCAAGTGGGCAGCCAAATCTCGAAATGATCTGTTTGTATAAGAACTTGGCTGTGGTACGTAGCCTCTGCCCATTTCGTGAAATAGTATGTGGCTACGATCACATATCTTTCTTGTGGTTGACGGGTGCGCTGCTGGACTGATGGGTCCAACAAAATAAATCCCCCACTTTTCAAAGGGTTGTCTTACAATCACAGGGGTGAGCGGCATCTTGTCTCTTTGTTGTGGAATAGAAAATCTTTGATACTCCTCGCATCTTTTTGCAAACTCTATGGCATCCTTGAATAATGTAGGCCACCATAGTCTTGCTTGAAGCACTTTGTGAGCTGTAACTTCCCCAGCGAAGTGTCGTCTGGTTATTCCTGTGTGTGCTTCCTCTAGTATTGTGACAAATTCATCTTCTCGCATATATCTTCTAAGGAGATCATTGTTGTCTAGCTTATATAATTCTCCAACAATCAATTGATAAGGTGCGGCCAGCTTAATAAGTTGATGTATTTTGTCCTTGTTCAAGGGTCGTTCTTGCGGAAAACCATGAGCTAGATAGTCAAATATTTCCTCACTCAGGCACCATGTCCAGTTTGAACAGACAAGCATCTAGAAGGTCATCATCCACACCAATTGCAGGTTCTCCATTCGAAATTTCAGATATATGGTCGACCAACACATGTTGTGTCCCTTTTCTTACCGTGACTGTAAAGTCAAATTCCAAGAGTAAAAGTAACTAGCATGTGATTCTCCCTGTGGTGCAAGGCTTGTTCACCAAATATAATAAGGCTTGATGGTCCACAAAGAATACAAATTTGTTGGCCAATAACTAATGTTTTCTTTACAGCATAAACCATGGCCAACCCTTCATGCTCTCTGGCAGTGTAATTTATCTCTGGCAGTGTAATTTATCTCTGCATCGTTTAGTTAACGACGACTGGCTGAGCACACCGGTGTTGAATTCCCCAAGTTGTGTCAATACACAACCTATTAATGAAGTTTGATGCATCGATGTGCACATGGAATATAAGATTCCAGTTGGGTGGTCTCAGGATGGGTGCACTGGCTAGTGCTTTCTTCAACTTATCGTATGCTTCTTGGCATTCCTCAGTTTCCATTCAAAGATGATGATTAGTCTATACAATGGTCTGGCAATTTCATCATAGAATCCGATGAAGCGATGATAATACCCAATGTGGCCCATAAACCTTTGCTGCACACCTTTGTAGTTGGTGGGTGGGAGTAATTCCAAGATTAGTTTTACCTTGCTCTCATTTGTGGAAATACCATTTTTAGACACAATGTGTCCTAAGATTACACCATGTTTGACCCAGAATTGGCATTTTAAAGAGTTTAAGAATATACGATACAATCGACATCTCTCAAATACCTTCCTTAAGTAAGCCAAATGTTGAGTCCAGCGAGAGTGTGCACACAGATCATCAATGAACACCTTTAGCCACTTTTGCAAGTAGTCCTTGAAGGCTGTGCACATCAACCGTTGGAAAGTTGCTCGGGCATTGGTGAGGCCAAAAGGCATAACCTTATAAGAATATGTTCCCCACATCATATTGAAAGTTGTTTTATGCTGGTCTTTTGGTGCTATGGACACCTGATTATAGCTTGAAAACCCATCTAAGAAGCTATAAGCTTCTTCACCTGCCCATTTCAACATAGTGGGTAATGGTCTTTCTTGGTGGCTACATTCACCTTTTTGGGGTCAACACAGACTCTCAATTTAATGTAACTTGCCCCAACAAAGTAAAACCACCTCTGAGCCACCGATGATGTAGGCCACATGGTAGATGTATGTGTGAGCACTTTAGTCAAGGTCGCGGGCACTTGTAGTACATAGAGAGAGAGAGTGTCAAGGACTAAGTTTAGGGACTTGAGGCACTGGTCGCGGGCTACCAAGTAAGAGAGAAACTTGGTATAGGGTCTAGGTGTGCTAAGTTAACTTGAGGGGAGGTGTGCTAGACACTGGTCGCACGGACTATCAAGTAAGAGGGAAATTTGGTATAGGGTCTAGGTGTTCTAGGAGTATTCACTTGAGGGGAGGTGTTGAAATATACAAGTGAATAGGGTGTGTGCGGGAATAAGCCCTTGGTTAGAGGCTGTAAAAGAGAATCTGTAAATGTGAGAGAACCTGTGAAAAGGTGAGAAGAATCTACTGGGAGAGAATAAAGGGTAGCATGAGAAGACTTAGGAAGTGTGGAGATATTCTGGGAGGTGTGGAGATATTCTGGGAGAGGTGGAGAGAATCAAGCAAAAGAGGTGGAGTGAATCAAGAAGAAATCAGTGGGATTAGATGCTTGGATGTAAACTCTATAAATTGAGGCATTGGCCTAATGAGAATTTCTTGGGTTTTGATTATCCATGCCTACATTAAGCTATTAGTTGATTGCTCACTAATTATGTCTTAATTATTATCTAATCCCTTTGTTAATGATGTTGATTCTAGTATTTGATCCACCATAGCTTATCACATTGCTGTAATTTCAACAATGCCGTCATTGCCCCGAGGCCAAGGATCACTACACTCGGGACTACTCAAAGCAACGAGCTGGTGCTTCCACTGATTTCACATTCTAAGCACCAGTTGCCACTCGATCTTTGTGGGAAGTGCAAATAAGTTAGCTGACACCTCCTCCTTGGTGCAAGTTCACCAATCCTTCACCTTGGGAGTGTCCTTGACCCCAAATAGCCCTACACCCTCATCTCATGTGGAGCACCCCACCACAGTGGTGTGGTCACCCATGCTCAAAAGAAGGCCCTTGGAGAACCAGAGCAATCAATGGAGAAAAGTGTACCCTCAAACATCTCTCATAATGTGGTAGACCTTGCCTTTATGTAAACTCTCAAAGATCTTCAAGAGGTGCCACCCATGGTCACTAACGGGGGCAAGCCGATGTGACTCCCCACCCTGCACCTTCACAACAACATCCATGGCGGCTAACCTACTCAAGGAGAGAAAGGTGGGGATGTCACTCTAACAACTGCTCCAATTTGGCCCCACTTCCCGAGTGCAATTGCATCTGCTACTGCAACAATTGGAGGAGAGGCCAAAGATTCCCGGTGGTGCACCATGGATTTGGGCCAACCTACAACAAGTAGCAAAATGTTTGGGCATCACTCATGCAATTAGCGCCCTCATCGATTTCAAAAGCCCTTGCCTCACTATGCACATCAATGGAACCCCTCTCCAAAGAACCATTATGGATGGCAGAACCTAATGCTGAAGTTCACTCTCAAAGCCATTGGTTTGTAGCTCACCATACCAGCCAATTTCCATGTCCGGATGGCAGACCAACATCGTGAGGTGACACCTCTCGGGCTAGTGGAGGGAGTGCCAGTCCAAATTCAAGATGTTATCTTCTCTCTAGATTTTGTGGTCATTTGTCTTCCCAAAGTCAAAGGAGCATACTCTTGTTGATTGGTCGACCATGGTTGCGAGGTGCTGGTGTGCTACACTAATGGGGTACCGATAGGTTGAGGATACCTCAGACCCATGGTAAAAAAGAATTCAAGCTTGAAGAAGGTCTAGACCAAGTCATGCGAGGTGTCGTGGTCACACCCACGCCAATGGAGGAAGGTATAGTGTCCTATGGGGAGGACTCCGAGCTATTGGACTGGCTCCAAGCTGCAGGGGATCTCTCATGCTACATGGTGGACATCACGGAGGTTCTTGAAGTCACCAATCCGTAGGACCCCACCATTGAGCACTTTGAGGTAATTAGCCTAGGCGATCCCATCATTGATAAGCGGTGTGGCAAGCACTCCACCTCCATCATGTCTGCACCATCAGTAGCCACCACCAAGGGCTCAGTCATCACAAGGAAGGCACACTCATAGCCACCCATAGCCAAACCTATCTTGGGCCAACTCAACGTTACGGCTACCATATGGAGCCCCCGATTTCTATAGAGAAACTACCACATCTTGGACAAAAGAGCAGTTCAGTGACTTCCCCCTAGACCAGCACGAGCACATGACCCCGACATGCTCTCTTACTTTGGCAGCCCACCACTAGGAGCCCCTCCCACTTCCTTCATGTAAGGACCCCAGTAAAGGAATTCAATCTAAGCACCCCTGAGGATCCATGCCCCATTCTCTTGGCCTCGTGGTTATGGGATCACCCCGCATTACTCAAACAGGCTGGTACCTTTTTCCACTCCTACAAGGATGAATTTTCCTCGACCTACAAGGATCTGGATGATGTGCCAACCGACATAGGTGCATACACCATCCCTCTCTAGGAGGGTACCCGACCAATTGGGGATGAGCCTACAAACTAAACCCCAAGTATGCAGAAGCAATGAAGGTGGAGCTAGAGAAAATGGAGGCTGCCCGCATCATTGCCTTGGTGGAACACAGAGTGGCTCTCACCCATGGTGATCACCCCCAAGAAGAAGACTAACAAAATCTGGGTCTGTGTCGACTTCCGTGCCCTCAAAAAGGCCACAATCAAAGATGGATTTCCAATCGCTTTCATGGACAGGGTGCTGGAAGATGTGGCTGGGCACGCACTCTACAGTTTCATGGATGGTTTCAGTGGCTACACTCAGGTGGCCATCCATGTGGATGACCAATCCAAAATAGCCTTTGTCATCTTGTGGTTACCCCCTCCCCTCACTCCTGAGGGCACTCAGGTCTTTGTTGGGCACACTGGCTATCACCGTCACTTTATCCGCATGTATGCAAACATAGCCCTACCCCTCACCCGCCTTGTGAGTCCTACCACCCCATTCCTCTAGTCCTTCCATGAGTCCTCAACCTTCTTCTATCTTAAGCATTGTCTCACTCAAGCACCCATCCTCATCCTTCCTGATTGGTCCATCATCTTTCACGTGCATGTAGATGCCAGCATCACTGCCGTGGGTGCAGTGCTAGCCCAACCCAGTACAAAGTACCAGATTGATTGGCCCATCTACTATGATAGTCGCCTCCTCAACTGTGCAAAGTGAAACTACAGCACCACAGAAAGGGAGGCTCTCACCATCGTGTATGCTTGTCAAAAGTTTTGCCACTACTTACTGGGTGTGCACTTCATCGTCATCACCGATCACGCTCTCAAGTACCTCCTCAATAAACCCCAAGTGGCAAGCTGATGAGTGTGGAGATGTGGATTCTCTTATTTGAAGAGTTCAACTTTGAGATCCTTATGAGGCATGGCAAACACCATGTGATGGCGGCTCATCTCTCCTGCATTGACTCTAGCGAGCCCGCCACCCCTGCAGGTATCAATGATGATCTTCTTGATAGTGTGCTTTTCAAGGTAGATGCTGCCCCCGCTTGGTATGGGGATGTGGTTGCTCTTTTGTCTAGAGGTGAATTTTTGGCCAGTCTCTCTCCAAAGGACGTCTCGACTCTTGCTAAAAAGCCGTCCATTTCAACTAGTGGTTGGCCAACTCTATAAAGCCGGTCAGGATGGTGTCCTTCGTCAGTGTGCTAACCCACATGAAGTCCCTCAGCTTGTGGAGGATTCTCATGACGGTCCATCTGGGGGGTCACTACGTTGGTCACACCACTCCTGAATGCCTTTTTCACTTAGGACTCTGGTGGCCCACCATGTTCAAGGATTGTTGGGTTCATGCCTAATCTTGTGACATTTGTCTCAATGGTGTGCCCCCAAGCCAAGCAAGCAAGCCAACAGACCTCTCCACATTTCCTTGGGACGGTCTTCATTTGAAAAATGGGGACTGGACTTTGTGGGACCCATCAAACCCATGACCCACCCCAATCAATACAGGTACATACTTGTGGCCGCTAACTATGCCACTAAATGGAATGAGGCCATAGCCACCAAAGACTGTACATCTTAGGTAGCAGAAATTTTTTTGTATGAGCACACCTTCACTTGATTTGATCACACCCTGGAGATCACCAGTGATCCGGGGGACCCACTTTGTCAATGAGCTGATCACCACCCTCCTCATTCAGTATCAGATCTTCCACAGGAAGTCATTTGCCTATTATCCTCACGCTAAAGGTCAAGCTGAAGGCACCAAACTTGTGCAAGTTGCTTCGCAAGGCTTGCCACCACCATCCTCGACAATGGCCAGATGCCCTGATTGGCATGCTGTGGGCCTACCGCATAACCTCAAGTCCACGACACATCACACTTCGTTCCAACTAGCATTTGGTATTGAGGGAGCCTCCCCCTTAGAGTTCAATAGCCGCTCCCCTCGGGTGGGCTCTCCGTTGTCCTCCGACCCTCATACCTCACAGCAGGAAGCAAGCATCTTGCGGCTCTCTATCCTCAACAAAACCCGTGTCCGTGCCAATCAAGCATTGGCTGCTGAACAAAACCATCACAAAGCATGGCACGACTGTCACTTGCATCATATGCAATTTAAGGAAGGTGACTTGGTTCTCGTCACTAGGCCCAATACCTCAAGCGAACCAAAAAACTTGTTCCCACACATGGGAAGTCCCGTTCACAGTCCACACAATCTTACCCCAAGGGGCAGTAGAGCTCCACACAATCCACACAATCTTACCCCAAGGGGCAGTAGAGCTCCACACTTTGGATGGGCAGGCACTTCTGTTGGTCAATGGCTCTCTTCTCAAATTGTATCGGCCACCTGGGGTCCCTACCTCACCCACTAATTTTCCCGAGCCCTCCCTCCTTACACGAGGACGCACACTAAAAAAGAAGAAGAAGAAAGAAGCAAAAGCAAAAAAAAAAAGCCAGAAAAAAAAGAAATGGAAAAAACCAACCAACCCCTTAGGCCACACACTTTGTACACATCCTTTCTCACACTTCCCACCCTTTGATTACACATTTTGGGCACGCACATTTTACACCGCATTTTTGGGAATACACAATTTTGTCATATGCCATTTTTGGGGCACACCCACATTTCCCTCCAACACTTTGTGCCCACATTTCATGCACATTCTCGGCTCGGGGGAACATTTTATGCTTGCATTTTACTCAATTTTGGGTATCCACAATTTGATGGCCCATCTTTTATGCATATTTCTGAGGTGCACACTTTCAAGGGTCCACATTGTGCACAACCCAATATTTGTTCGACAATCTCGTGCACAAGTGTAGTACTGCCATTCACATTGTGCTACACATCATTTTTTGATATTTTGGGCACACAATTTTTGATGCCTTAGGTGCACGCCCATTTTTGGGTGCACTTCCATTGATTTATTTATTTATTTTTCCACACTTTTTGGGGTTCACATATCACACATATTCTCTCAATTTGTGGTGCACCCGCGGGCACCCCCTCATTCAACTCTTCCGCCATGGTGCCCCGTCGCTTGTGGCACCCCCATTCCCATGTCTACCCATGCACCCCCATGGTGCACCTCGCCCACAACATACATTTTAACTTTTTTTTTTGGGCACCCACGACATCCATACTTGTGTACCCACCGGCCACCTTGGGATGTAAGTTGGGCTTCTGTGTTGTATTTCGTTCTTGAGTTTGTGTGAGTGTGTAGTGGAGTGGGATAGAGAGGTCACCATCTCCCTAGCTTGTGCCAACTCCTAAGGGTATACTAACCTAGAGAGGACCCTAGTGATCTTTAGTGTACTGACATGCTGGGCAACTAAGTCCTCTACACTCTATCATATAGAGCTTTGTGGTTTTATTCCATCTAGGACCTTGCTTTAAGAATCCATAGATAAAGGCTATTTTCAATGTTTTAAAGTTTACCTTAATCCAAAGCTTTAATGTGATGAACCATCACGCACAGCCTTGCCCACTAAGCATAAATCTAAGGTATGTACTCTGGTAGGGCAATTTTAATTTCCAAAAGTTTCACATCTCTACTGAAACACTTCCACAAATTGAGTTCTATTTTCCCATAAGCTTGGACATCTGTATGGCCTTCATTTGCAATGACTTACTTGGGTCATATACAACTCCTTCATGGTTTAGAGCACCATTTATGCCTTGTGCGATCCCCCTACCGAGATTATTTAGTATGGCTAATGTTTGGGCATCTAGGGACTATGAGTATTTTGTTCAGTATTAAATCCTAGAATTTGTAAGAGTGTAGGACTCTTGGTTGTACGAGGGAGAGGATCAACCATTGGTGGAATCATAATTACTAAGGGTTTGAAACCTTGTGGCACAAATTGGACACATAAAGTGATCCCAATGTATAGGAACAAAGGTTAGAATTTGTACTTGAGGCATGAACCTCAAGGGTTGGTAAATTTCTACGGCTTGATTTAGTTCCATCAAGGGCATGTTTAATCCCTCTAAGTTGACTCTAGCTTACATTATGTTGAATTCTCCTTAATGAGCTGGCGCATAATTCTCAAGTAAACATATTGTCTTTGGCTTTTATATTTTATGATTTGTTTAAATTGTTATAGTTTTATAATTTGTTTTGATGTTTTTTAGATTTTGTAATTTGTTTAGGTTGTTGAGGTTTTATATGTTTTTATGCTGGCTTAAAAGGATAAGAGAGAAAATTACGTGCACATAACCTATTAAGTGATGTACAAATATTTAGCTAGCCATTGGGGGAATCACAGTTACTAAGGGTTTGAAACCTGGTGGCACAATCGGATGCATAAATTGAGCCCAACGCATAGTAGAAAAGGATAGAATATGTACTTGAGGCATGGAACTCAAGGGTTGGTAGATTTTAATTGCTTGATTTAGCATAAAGGGCACGTTTAATCCCTCTAGGTTGGCCCTAGCTTGCATTATGCTGAATACTCCTTGATGAGATGGTGCACAATTCTTAAGTAGATATACTGTCTTTGGCTTTTCTATTTTTTGATTTGTTTATTTTTTTTAAGATGTTTACTTAAATTGTTTAAACTGCTCCTTGATGAGCTGGTGCACAATTCTCAAGTAGATATACTACCTTTGGCTTTTATATTTATTGATTTGTTTAAATTGTTATAGTTTTATAATTTATTTAGATGTTTTTTAGATTTTGTATTTTGTTTAAGTTATTGAGGTTTTATATGCCTTTGTGTTGGTTTAGCAGGATAAGAGAGACTAATTTGTATGTAAATAACCTTCTTAAGTGAAGTATAAATATTTTACCAATTTGATTTAGGTCTCAATGATGTCAAAAACCTTATACATGAAAAACTCAGCTTGCAAAAATTGTGTCATGGCCATGAAAAACTTAGCCGAGAAAAATTGGTCGTGAAAAACCGAGGCATGAAAACTCAGGTGTAAAAAATTGGCACTAAAACTTGGTGTGAAAAACTCAAGCATGAAAAACCAAGATGTGAAAAGCTAGGCATAAAAAAATAGACCATGAAAAGCTTAGCATGAAAAACTCAATCAACCGTGAAAAACTCGATTAATTGTGAAAAACTTTATCAACCATTAAAAACTCAATTAACCATAAAAAATAGTCTTTTTTAACACGGATTTTGAGTACACACAATTTCGGTCTATGTGGGAGAGGTGGCTTTTGAATTTCAAATTCGCAAAGAATAAGATATTTCCATGAAAGGCAATAGGGAATAAAAAGACAACCCTCCCTCTTACATCCTCTTACACATGTTATAAAGGACACCCAAATGTGGATTGCACCAACCCTAGGCATCTTCTCATTGAATGCACTTAGACCCTTAATGAGTTATGGTAAAAAGTGATTAAGATTTAATCCATGATTAATCTTTACACTAACTTTTCTCCCATTTAGCTATAGCCATTTATATGGTAGTGATGTATAAACATAGGCTAATAATGGGTCAGGAGGCTTTTTCCCCTTGAGTGTATGTACGCACTCCTATGAGTGTGTGTAAGTGACCTTATCATGTCACTTCACTTTTCCTCTACTCATTCTTGTAAATCTACTTTGTGTTGTGCTTCCATCTATCTATCCTTTCTTGCTGCATCTATGTGTGTGTTGCTACATTGATCTTCAATCCAACAATTGGTATTAGAGCATGTTCTCTTTGCCCTCACCCTCTTATCATCTATTCCTTGAGTTACTCTTTTAATCATCTTAGATTGACCGATTCTCTTAGGCGGAGAAAGTATATCCTATAGCATGCTATTAACTAAAACAATGTTTTTGAGCATTTTAAAGCATTTCGGGTGCATTTTGAGGCTCATTTGCATGCTATGAAGGTTTCCGTAGCCATCCTAAGGGAGTGTCAGTTCAAACTATTTTTAATTAATTTTGGCTCTTCTACATAGCATCAATAGCATTTGGTGTGTAGATAGGGTCATCCTTATCTTTGACATTGTATCTTCGAGCTTATCTTCAATAGCATCGCCAACATTATCATTGATTTTGCATTCTTGCTAAGCATCGTTTCCACACTCTACACTTTGTAATTTTTATACACTTTGTAGGTCTCCTTCATTCACCAATGATCTTTGGCATGATTTTGGATGCTTTTTGCCGAGGATAAGCTTGGCCAGACCAACTACACTTTGTGGGATGCTTTCTGTTGAGCTGGGCAGAACTAACTATCCTTTGTGGGATGCTTTCTACAAAGGATAAGCTCGACGGGACCAACTACCCTTTGTGGCCATTTATGGTGCATTATGTATTGGTTGTTTTGCCAAAGGGCTTTGGAATTTCATCATGGGCATTGAGGCATGCCCTATCTCACCATCATAGGAATAATGCTCCTTTTTTTCAATAGTGTCACTAATATATGTGCATATGTATCCCTACATGGCTTGCTTTGCTTGTGGGAGGTGTAGAGGCAGATATCACAAGTACATTTGAACTAGTATCACCATCTAAATACCTATACTATCCTGTGCATGTTCTTGTGCATCTCTGCCATCCCACCTAGCTCATTTCACTATGGGAGGTGTGGAGGAAGATACCACAGTTACATTTGAACTAGTGTAATCATCTTCAAGTCCATATTCAATAGCATTGTCAACATTACCATTGATTTCTGCATTCTTGCTATGTATCATTTTTGCACTCTACACTCTGTAATTTTTCATACACTTTGCAGGTTTCCTTTGTCATCAATGATCTACTAGTAAACCATATATCGATTTCATTAAGTGGGAATTCACAGTACTTGTTAGTTGGATATTCACATTCTTTATCAGAGATTAGTTATTCATAGGTTAAAATGGTAGGTAGTTATGTATTTGGGATGCTTTCTTCTATGAGGATAATCTTGATAGGACCAACTACCCTTTGTGGTCATATATGATGCGTCATGTATTGGTTATTTGCTAAAGGGCTGTGGAACATCATCATTGGCATTGAGGCACACCCTACCTCACTAGACATGATAGTATAGTTACTTTGGATGGTGACACTAGTTCAAATGTAACTATGGTATATATGCATCCACATCTCCCATAGCAAAACACACCTTGTGGGATGGAAGGGATGCACATGCACATGCACATGCACGTGCAATAGTGGCACTTTCAATGAAAAAAGCATTATTTCTCATATTTTCTCATGTAAAACTATAAAGCATGCTTGGGATGCACTTGTTTGTTGCACTTTATTAGGTACATAATGAGGCACTCAGGTTTTTAGTTAGCACCCATGCTCGACACTCAATTCTCCGTGTGTTCTTCGAAGAATCAACTCATTATTACCAGTAGTCTACTCCTCTCATTGCTTTGAGAGAGGGTTGGGTCTAGAATGCTAGATAGCCATAGCTATCACCTATGGGGTTCTATAGGCACTCACTGATGAATACGTTTGTAAAGAAAGAGTTGCTGATGGAAATTAAAGCACACACTAACAATTACACTCTCTCACTCTCAATACAATAATCAAGATGTGACAACAAGGCTTGCCATTATATTTCATAGAGGAGCCATCGTACAGATGCTTGTATTACAATGATGATGAGAGTATAAATTGCCAAGAAGGCTTAGCACTTAGGCTTTTACAATATAAAATCAAGAATCCCTAGAACCATCAAAACCCTTTTTATAAAATTTACAAGGTTTTTGTACCCGCCTAGGATTTTGGCAACTCCTAGCTTGCAACATGTCGTCACCCTAGGATTGGTTACAATTGTCAGACATGGGATCTTATTTTGGATTCTCCCATCAGCTACTCATGTCCAAATTTGTGCTTCTTCTTGTGTTTGTTATGTTTCTTCTTAGTATTTAATTGATTTCTTTAGGGTTGTGGCTCCTCTTCTCCAGTCTTTTAACCCTTGTTCAATTGAGTGGTATTCTTTGACATTGATTGGTTTGTGCCTCCAAGGATAGAGAACATGGAAGAAATGAGGAAATACATCATCATGAGGCCCAAGCACATACTTGCTGTTGTCGTGGAGGTGGTAGGTGATTGATGATCACTTTTTCGAGGACCTCGTTTTCTTGCAAGATTAAATTATTTAACTCGAGCAACGCCTCAATCATATGATGTGTGTATCTGAACAGTTGCATTGCCATATTTCCTTCTAGCTTTATTTCATGGATCTCTCTTTCTTTTTCTATCCAGACCTAGATTTCCCTTTGTTGCATTCCAGCCAATATCTCTCGTATCTCTTTGACTTCATCGATTAATTCTTAGGACCCAAGTAGTAGCTCCACACTCCTCCTAATTGACCTAAAATCTACTGTGGTTGTATGATTTAAAGATAAAGCTTTATCATCTTTTGCTACTTGGTATACCGGTTTTGAATCCAGAAACTGAATGTATCTTGGATGCTTGTATGGCATGTACAATATCATGTAGGCTACCTGTGTCATTAGCCATCCTTGCTTGATTTTTTGGAAACTTATGTATATCTTCTCTTCTTCTGTCATCTCTTTAAACTGCTACAATGTTCCCACTTCTTTTTGCATTTTCTCTTATCTCCTTTGCTCGACAGGTTGTGCTTTCTTCGCTTCTTTTTCCTTGTTTTCTTACTCCATCTTCTCTTTTTCTTTGTCTTTGCTTGATTCTTTGCTAACCCCAAGTGGTTCCCTTCTTGATTTATCCTAGCCCTGATCTTTTCTTGATCTTGGACTCGGATTGCCTAGAATCTTCCTAGAATTTTGAGTCACCTATTCTTGGGCTTGTGCTCAAGTTTTCACTACCACCAGATTTCCTTGGCCGATTGCCTTAGGGGGTCAACACCATCTTGTTCTTTTAAGCTCGGTGTTTGCCTCTTGAAGTTGTAGTGTTAATTCTTATTTCCTTCTCTCACAATTCGAGATTTTGAGTTTCTAAAGATTTTTCTTTTCCTCTTGGCCTACAATTGTCTTTGTAGCTCCTTAGCTTCTTTTTGGTTTAAGCTCAAAGATGTTGCTTACCAAGGTGGTGAGAGACCGAGCAAGAGTGTTGATTCCTTGTTTCCTTCTCGCAGTTCCAAATTTTGAGTTTCTAAATCTTTTCCTTTTCCTCTCTCGGCCGGTTGATGTCTTTGTAGCTTCTCAATTTCTTTTTGTTTAAGCTCAAAGATGTTGCTTGGTATCGAGGTGACAAGAGCCTAAGCAAGAGTGTTGATTCTTATGAGCCTAGCTCTTAGCAAGGCCTCCTAGTTTAAATCTTGGCTCCAACACCCGCACCCCAAGGCAAGGTACCTCTTTAGATTTAGGTTGCCATGTTTTGACTCTTAAAAAAAATTTCTACCCTAGGTGGTCTACAGACTCTCTCTCTGAGCTTGACTCGGGCTGTGGTGATGACTCTTCGAAATTTGAGTTTTCTTCAAATCCTTTTCTAGCCTCTTCCATTGTTTTTGTTGCTCTCTTGGCTTTTGCTCTCTTGGCTTTTGCTTCTGCTTTTTCTCTTTGTAGCCTTTGTTCTTCCTGTGCCTTTTGCTTTGCTCCTTTTTCTTGTGCCTTTTGCTAAGCTGCTTGCTCCACTTGCTCAAATATCTCCTTTCTTGTTCTCGAGAGTTTTCAACCTCCTACTCCTTTCTTTTGACCTCTTTGATTATTTATTATTCCAAGCTTCAAATCAATATGTGCGCTATGTCCACTGAGTCTTTTGAAGTAATCTCTTTAGTTCCATTTTCATCCTTCCTTGCTTGATTTAACCAGGGCTTTTTGTAAATTTTCCCTTTCTCTTTCAAGCTTTTCTTGAGTTGATATTTGTGTAGTATCTTCTGTCTCTTTTGTCCACTTCTGCTTTACCTCTCTCTCTCTCTCTCTCTCTCTCTCTCTCTCTCTCTCTCTCTCTCTCTCTCTCTCTCTCTCTTCAGTTTCTTTTCTCTGAATTTCTTCCTTTATTGCAGTGACTTTTTGGCTACCTTTTCTTGTTCCTTTTTGGATCTCTTCACATCTCTTATTTTGCTAACTTTTCTTCAGATAATCTCTTCCCTCTCCTAGATATCTTTCCTTCTAGGTAAGACTAGCACATAAAAATCCATTAATCATGTTGAGAAGCACCAAGATCTAGCTCCCTGTATATCTGTAGGCACTCTGCCCATTTTCTTGGATATTTCTCATATATATCTCCTTGTTTTCAAATAACATCCTAGCAAAGTTAACCCTATGCCTGAGCTTCAACTGCATCACCTTCTTTAGGACCTTGATTGAGATGTTTGTAATCTCCTTTTTGAGCAATATCCTAGAGCAATGATGAATCAATAGAAAGAGGCCTCTCCTTGATTTTCTTATTGAAATTGATACCTTGGTGTGAGGCCTTCTTACTACTCTCAAGTAGAACTTCTATCAACATGCTATCCTCTATATCTTCTCCTATTTCCTCATCATGCGGGCATAGGAAATCCTTAATGTTTTACAATGATAGCTCTACTTTGTGCCCTGCAAGATGACTGTGTACTGCCCTTTGTAGTTGTAGTTCCCTATTGCTTATTTAGCAATGTTTGCTCGAGGTGAGAATGACCAAGCAATAGCTAGCTATCCCTCTCCACTGTCACCTTGATTATAGGTAGAGGTAGGTTTTTGAAATGGTCTAGACCAAGCCCCCTCCACAATGGCCTTGGCTGTAGGTAGAGACAAGTAATTAACCAAGCACCATGACTGTAGAAATCACTTCACAAGGGATTTGTGTTTAGATAGAGTTAGCGATGGCAAAGAGAGTGTAGTTTACAATTGGCGAGATTTTGTGCAAGGGATGAGAAAAATAGATAAAAAGAATTACACAAAAATAGAAATAGTAAAGAGTATTAAAAGCACTATCTATGCCATGGGCATGTTGTATTTTCTTGGCAGTGGATATGCCATGGCTGTGTGATTTTAGCAATGATGTCCATAACTTTGTGATGTACTATTGTTCGCCCTTTTTTGAGTGGCTGTTTGCTCCACTTGTTTTCTTTGGATGAACCTTGCACTACCTAGTATTTGAGTTTTTAATGATTATGATGGATTTTCACTTTGTTACTCTTCATCCCCATCCGTACTACAAAGATTCACGTGATGATCTACTATGATTTTTTTTTTGGTTGAGTGGTTGACGCTCGATTTCTTGGGCTTTTGATGACTGATTCTTTGCTATCTCATTGGTTTTTTAAAAGAAAAAACCTAACCTTTAGTTATTATGAGAGCTAAGGTTAGCTTCTTAGCCTTTTATTCTTGTGAGTTTAGATTGGCTCGAAGTTGTTTATGGTATCAGGCTATCTCTGGACTTGGAGTCACTTTCCACTTTGTATCCATTCTCGCTCTCAAAGTTATTTCTAGTCTCAAAGTCATGATTACCTTTAGGGTGCATTTGAACCACCATGGGAGTATAGAAAGTGATTTCTCTTGCATTGTAAAATCCAGGTAAGTGATTTCTTGCAAGAGCAATTAATGTCACAATCCCATTAGTATACATGTGATGTACCTTATATGGTCCTGACCAAGCTATTTTGAGGTTTGAATTTTTGGGTCCTAACTTGGATTGGTACAATAGTACTAGATCCCCTTCTTAAACTCTCATTCTTTAATGTGTTTATCGTGCCATTCTTTTCTTTGGTTTTGCATTACTTGTTGAGACCACTCTACTCGGATCCTCATTTCATCAAGCTTGGTGAGTCAGTATAGTTCAGAGATTGGCAACATTATCTATTTGGTGCTCAATGACAAGTCTTAAACTTGGGAACAAGAACTCTAAGGAAACTTACTGCTTCAAGACCATAGAATAGCCTAAAGGGAGTGTGGCTTATTATGACTTTATTGGCTGTCTATAGGCCCATGTGTAGTTATTAACCTTCTATCCCTAGTTATGTGGTTCATTTTGCACAATCTTAAATAGAATTCCCTTGAGCATCTTATTTGTGCTCTCGGCTTACCTGTACCTTGGGTAATATGTAGTTGATTTTTGTGCACTATCATGAACTGTCTAATTCTTCTATGGCTGAAGTGAGTTCCTTGACGAGGCGCGATTTTAGTAGGGTAGCGAAACCTTGTTATAATTGATTCATAAATGAACCATGCCGTGTTTTACACTAAGTTGTTCTAGTAGAGCCTTTGCTTCTACCCATTTAGTGACATAGTTTGTTGTGACTATGATGTACTTATTTCACCTTGGCATGCCACTTTTTAAAAGGTTTAATGAAATCTAATCCCCACTTCATGAGTGTATCTAATGCTTGTATGGGCCTTAGAGGCATCGTATCGCTTGCTCCCCATCCTTTGACATTGGTCACACTAGCTACAATACTTATATGCATCGATGTAGACATTACTCCACTAATAGCTAACTTGTAAGGTTATTTGGGCTATAATATTAGAAGCCATGTTCTCTCTTGATGGTCTCGAGTGTGCTTCTATGATCAGCTAGATAACAAGCTTCTCTTGAAACACATCTTTGAAGCACCATGTTAGCTTCGAGTCGGTTAAGCTATCCCGTAATAATTGTGATTTTTTTAAAATTTTAGAACTAATGCCGTCTTTTGATTTAGAGTTTGTTCTTCTAGCATTTCTCCTATGGTCAAGTAATCCATGATGTCTTGCCACCCTAGTTCTATTGTTGAGGTTGAGAACAGCTCCGTATCTAGAAACTGATCCTTCACTTGTCCTTCCTCAGTCCCTCTTGCTTCAAATGACTTCAAGAGGTAGCCAATGTCATAGTATGTTTTCCCAAGTTTATGGATGATTTTGAAGTCAAATTCTTGTAGAAGCAACATCCATCTTAGTAGCCTTCCTTGAATCACCACTTTGTTGATTATGTACAATAATGCCTAGATCAACATGAGAACAAGAAGAAATTTTCCAATAATTGATGCCTAAATTTTTGGACACTGTAAACCATCCCCCTCTCATTCTGTGGTGGTGTAGGCCTTCTCGCTTTCCATCTTGACAATTTCCTACTTGCAAAATACACTGGTGAGAAATCTACCTTTCCTTAAGGGTATGTTAGTATTGTTCCTATGGCCAAGGGCCTAATGCATCTTCATGAATATGGAAAATTACATCCTAACTAGGTTGCCTAAGGATTAGCACATTGATGGCGATAGTCTCGAGTGTTTGGAATGCCAATTCCTCACTCCCCCCAATGCATCTTCATGAATATGGAAAAGTACATCCTGACTAGGTTGCCTAAGGATTAGCACATTGATGGCCATAGTCTCGAGTGTTTGGAATGCCAATTCCTCACTCCCCCCAGGTAATCTTGTTTTGTGAGCCCACATAAAGGAGTAGCTATTTTTGTAAAATCTTGAATAAATCTCTTATACAAGCTCACATAACCCACAAATGACCTAACTTGGGTGACAATTATTGAGGAACTAATCTTTTCTATGACCTGAATCTTACTCGGGGATGTAAGGATACCTTCCTAAGGTGGTATGATGATATGACCAGGTAATTCCTCCTTGTACACATATAAGACACATTTGAAGGGATTTATGGATATCTTTTTCTCTCGGCATCTAAGAAATATCTTCCTTAGATACCTCAGATGCTTCCCTTTGAGTATAAAGTAAACATTAGGAATTTTTTGAACCCAAAGAGGGCCTCTTGGATTAACTTTTGATGGGTGCACATTTTTGACTTCTTTAACCCTAGGGGGCCTAGGCTTTGGTTTGCTAATGGGGCCTAATTACTACTCTTGTCCCCCTACCTCTTGGGCCCAAACTTAGAGGTCCCCCCATCTAGAATCGCGCAGATGAAAAACCCTAAAAATTGAAAATTTTTAATTTTTTCCCAAAAGTGTGTTTTCCCTCTCAAACTTTCCCCCAACATACTCTAGGTTTGGAAAGCTCATTTTGAACCTCTTTCTTCCTCTTCTAAGCTCTCCATTGTTGCAGAAACTCCATACCTCTCAAGCTCTCCCTCCTTGTCAAGCTCCCTCAGTCTCAAGCTCCCTCTCCCTCTTTCTTCCTTTTCTAAGCTCTCCATTGCTGCAAAAACTCCATCCCTCTCTCAAGCTCTCCCTCCTTCTCAAGCTCCCTCTCTCTCTCTCTCTCTCTCTCTCTCTCTCTCTCTCTCTCTCTCTCTCTCTCTCTCTCTCAAGCTCCCTCCCTCTCCATTTTGCTGCAGAAACTCTATCCCTCTTTAGTCTACTCTAGGTTCAGGAAGCCTATTCTCAAACTCTAACTCCATTGCTGCACTGAAAACCCTGAACTCTCTCTCTCTCTCTCTCTCAAGCTCCCTCCCTCTCCATTGCTGCAGAAACTCTATCCCTCTTTAGTCTACTCTAGGTTCAGGAAGCCTATTCTCAAACTCTAACTCCATTGCTGCACTGAAAACCCTGAACTTTCTCTCCTCTCCACTCTTCTGTTGTAAAACAAGCTTTTCTTTTCCCTTCTTCACTTTTCTTACCACCATGGTCTCTTCCAGTAATGTGAGAAGACCTAGGGAGAAGGTGGAAGAGCTTGTGCTGCATAACACAAGAGATGAGAATGGAGTTTGGGCTCCAACAAGATTCAGGGTTGGGGCTTGGGTCTACATGCAGCCAAGCTCTAAGGGACCACATCATCAATTGCGTCAACTGGGGAATATGCTACATCATTGGAAGGGGCGGCTACAAGGCTTCAAGCATACTAAGAAGGAAGGACTTGTTGCCATAGTGCAACATGTGTATACCCTTGGAGACCTACACATTCAAGGCCAACGACCAAGGTTTCCTTCAAATTGTCAGTGTAACATAAACACAGCTTTAACAACATGCTAATATTGGATTTTTTGTTTCAAATTTTCTTATAATTCTCCATTTTCTTATGTCTCTCTGTTTGCAGATATTTTCCTCTCTAATTATGTTAAGGAACAACCGTTCCAAAGCCTCACTGGAGTTTTCTATGCTATGCATGCATCCATTGGAGAGGCAATGTGTGTATCTCAAAGCCCAAGTGATCTTGTACAGAACAATATCATTTTCTTTTCTCACTCATATTTTGTAGATAAAAAACCAGGTTTATTTGGCAAGCTAGAAGAGATCCCCAACCCCCCTCTTAACAATCCCAAATGGCCCAAACCTGATGCTTGGACCATCTTATGCTTAAAGTTTAAGATGGTAAGTGACATCAAGCCATCACTCAAGTTTTCAAAGGCATCTAGGTCAGTAGGGCTAAATTGGTTTTATCCTTTACATGTTTTGGTGCACATGTTCAATCCATGTCAATTCCATGAGTGAGTGGCAGCAAGCAAGCATTGGAGCCTAGCAGACCTGCATCAACTCTTTAGCATCATGGGCTTTGACAATGTGGAAGAGTCAAGTTTCAAGTTGATGAGAAGAAAGGTATATCTGATTCCACTACATGTCTATTGTGAATGCGTCAGAAATGACCATGGGAGCTTGGGGAAGTAATGCCAGAACAGTGTGAATTTTGAGCCTGCACCGCTGCTGTAGAGCCCAAATTCGCACTGTTTTGGCACAGCTTTCCCTGCCCTTTCAAGAGAAATTCTGATGCATTGGATGACAAATAATGTATTTTTATACATGATTAAAGGTATTTTTTTTATCAGCCAGATAGGCTTGTTACAAAGGGGGTTTGAAACAAAAGAGTTGCTTCAAAAAAAAGGTTAACATCTAAGATCTCTAGATCGTGTCTCGCTCGCCTCGAATGCGCCGATCTAGTTGCATGTCCTTCGCAGATATGGTAATCCTCTTTGCATGTATTGCAAGGAGGTTGGTGTCTTCACACAGCTTGCAAAGGCTCCATAGCTAAGTAGAGGAAGAAGCTAAAGCAGAGAGATCCTCATAGGGAGGGGAGAGAGAGAGAGAGAGAGAGAGAGAGAGAGAGAGAGAGAGAGAGAGAGAGAGAGAGAGATTGTTAAAACTTTGCTGTTGCTGTAGGTTTAACATAAATCCATTTTTCTAAGTAAAAAATGATATTTTTGATATACAAATATACTAACATGGAGTTTTTTATCAATAAATTACATTTATGAGAAAAATTAAAAAATAATAATTTTTGGGGTCCCCATAATTTCGGGATCTCATGGATGTAGTGGTTCCTGACAGTTAGTTATGTTTATGGGGTTGGGGGACCTGACAGTTAGTTATGGATGTACTGGCTCCTGACAGGCTTCTTGAATTACAAGCTTTTGGAGGGAAAAATTTATTTTCATCATACATATCAGTTGGGTGGTGTTTTTTCCACGTCAAAATGTAAAAAAATAAAAAATAAATTTTTTTAACTTTTTGGGGCCCACCTAAATACGAGAATGTTTTGCTGATGTGGAAGGGAGATATGATGGGAGTTAATGAGGAAGGAGATTTCAAACTGACAAGAAAGATTCAATTTGTAGAGAGTGAAGATAAAAAATTCAAAAAGTAAGAGAGAAAGTATGAGAAAAGTCAAAAAGTAAGAGAGAGAGTATGAGAATATTCCCTTTAAAAAGTGAAACTAGGGGGATATGGCAGATGTGGCAAGGCAAAAAAATAGGGATTATCATAGCCTTTGTCTCCCTCAAGCCCAGCTTTTTAAGCTCTAATCCCTTAAAATTAGGAATCCTTAAGAGGCCCTTTTTGGGTCCAAAAAATTCCTAATGAATCATCCACAAATAACTGCATAAATTTATGCAAAAAGTTTGAGAAACCTTTCATTATGCACTATTGGCTAGGGTATTGCATAGGCCAAATGGCATCACACAGCTTGCAAATGCTCCATAGCTAAGTAGAGGAAGAAGCTAAAGCAGAGAGATCCTCATAGGGAGAGAGAGAGAGAGAGAGAGAGAGAGAGAGAGAGAGAGAGAGAGAGAGAGTTTACCCTCATCAAAATATGTAGGCTATAAATAAGAGAAGTTTATCTAGAGAGTGCCCACAGTATAACTTCTAGTGAATTTAGAAAATGAGATTGTCTTTGAATGTTGAGGTCAACATGCTAAGTGATGTAAGCAAAGCAACAATCTTGAGCCTAAATTATCCCATAAGATAATATATGTGAGGAATCACTAGCGTCCCATACCACCATGATATCACCCATACATACCTTAACAATTTGAAAACTCCCTAGTATGACGTCTAGGAAATATGAATAAAATCCTGTATAAAAGGAATAAGATGGCCTTATCCCAGACTTTCACATACTAAAACCTGTCTCTATATACCTGAGACTACATCAAGGAATAACTTCTTCTGAGTACATCATTTAGAAAAGAAATTGAATTATTGGCACCTTTCTAATGATAACTACCCAAAACACAATAAAGCTAGGGTAGAAAAATAACTTACCTAGATACATAAACAACTAGGTATCTGAGTTGGAATATGTACATGAGTACAAGAAATATACTCCAAAATTATGTGCAAAAAACGAAGGCAAATGCTACCTTCAAAGCACATGATATTATCCAAAAGATCAAAAGATCCTTTTATAAAACCATGGATAAAAGCATAGAAGCTTCTCGAATCCATGAAAACCATAGTTGATCATAACAATCAATGCATACCATCTAAAGAACATTAATCATGCCAAAAGAAGCAATAAAATTGCTGGCCAACTCATCAATCTGGAGTATATGTACTTCAACATTAAATAACCCTCAAAAATATTAAATTCTCGAGAAAAAGAAATATCATGATTTTTTTTTCTAATTTTTCCTATTTTCTAGGGCCTTAAAATATAATAATTTTGAATTCCACCAAACCTATCTTATGGCATTCCAAACCTATATTTTTTCAAAATTTTTTTAGCAATTAGATTTGCCAAAATACCATTGATATTTTATAAATACCAAATTTTACGATTTCTAAAAATAATTTCTAGAATATTCCTTATTTTACCTGAGAATCCCATCGTTCAGGAAATTTCCAATTCCGCCCGACAATTCTCAAATCCAATGAAAATTTATAATTTTAATGGATTTTCTAAATTTTTGGGTCAAAAAATATATTTTTAAAAGAATTTGAATGGTCACGGGCGCCCGAATGGGCACACCACATGCCAAACACCAATCCCACATTTTCTTGAAATTTAAAATAGCCTTTGTCTAATTTTTCACTAATTTTTAGGGATTTTTAAATTTTTTTTAATTAACCTTGAATGCATTAGAATACGAATGGTCAAAAAATTTTGGAATCCCAGCGGTTTTCCTGGAATACAGAAAGCCAAAAGTTTCGGGAAAATGAAAAGACAAAAAAAATTGGAATGTGAAAGGTCAAAAGTTTCCGGAATACTGAAGGTCAAAAGATTTTCAGAATTCGAAAAGCCAAAAGGTTTCAGGAAAATGGAAAGCCAAGAGGTTTCCCGGAAGATAAAAAGCATAAAGGTTTCAAGAAGAAATTTTTAGAGAATTTTTATCTCAAATTTCACATTTTCTGGCTTTTTTTCCAAGCTTTTTTTGAAAAAGATTTCAAAAGCTTAAAAAAATAAATAAAAAACTCATTAAAAAAATATTATTAAGCTTTAATTAAAAGCTTATTTAAAATTTTTATGGGGGGGGGGAGGGGCGTTTTTTTGCCGGCGGCGGCTGCTGCGCAGCCCTCCCTGCTTTCCCGCCTGTGCTGCGTAGAAGATCAACAAGAGAGAGAGATCTCTCTTCCCTCTCCACTCTCCTCTCTCCTTCACACCATTTCATGGTTACTCTCCACCCCCTCCTTCTCTGTTATGGAGGAGGCTGATTAGGCATTAATTAATCTTTTTTAATTAAACTAATCTTAATCATAATTAAATATTAATTATGATTAATATTAAAAAAATATTCCCTTTTAAGAGAAATTAACACGAGAAAATCAAAATTGAGAGGCAGAGAGGGTCCCACGCACACGGGAGAGCATTTCATGCATCAACATGTTGTCCCCTACTACATTTCAGTAGAAAATCGACAGAAATTTGATCGCATACTCGCGGAAAAACCCACAAAAATGTATAAAAAATACATTTTAAACCATAAAAATTTTCCAAAAATTTCTAAAAAATTAGCAAAAAATTCCTAAAAATTCTAAAAATTTAGGAAATCCATTCTACCAAAAATATCCATAATAAAATATGTGGTGTTTTTGTAAAAATTTCCATTAATGCTTATTTTAAACCACAAAAATAAGAAAAAATAGCATTAAACTCACGGAATTCCCCTACAACGTTGATTCGTCCATTGAATAGTAGTAACACGCGTTCCAATTTCCATATCGACGATCCACATGCAAATAATCAATATAAATCAATGAAAAAATATTTTTATTAGTAAATATTAAAATTTAGTTAAAAAATTCAACAACAATTAACTAGAGATTGCTTTGATACCACTGTTAAAACCCTAAGATCTCTCTAGATAATTGTTATGCATAAACATGCATAAATTAGGCATAAACTCAACCACCCAACCACCTCCGCACACATGAACTATAAATGAAATACATCATACCTCTACCTTGATGTCCCATACCATCAAGAGGTATAACTCTAATCCAATAGCATGTAGCTATAGTGTGAAATGGTAGGTGAGTAGATATGGACCTCTACACAAGAGACCATAGCCTAAGCCTCTAAGCCCCCAAGCCTCTAAGCCTCCCTTGAGTGTGCTCCATGCCCCTATTATATAGGAGGGCCCTCAAGTGACTCTTGACTTTCCATTTTCCATGTATGACCCTTGGATGCCTGACCCTAACCTTAACCCTTAAGGTTAGTCCTAACCCATGCTCCACTAGAGCTTGTTCCCATGCTCCCATGCTCACAAGCCTAATGTGGGTTAGCCTCCTAGTATATGCACACATAATGTGCATATAACACTCCATCATCAGCTTTATATGGTAAGAGTGTATCTCTCAACAGAGATTTATGAAACAAGGTGTTTCAACTTTTATCTTAGTTAATTACTAGCTTGTAGTACCATCTCCTTTTGAGATTTTCTCTTTAAAGGGATTTTTTTCTTTAGTACAGGTTCTGCTTAAGAGGGGAAGCCTCTTCTTTTTGTGTTTAGGTTACTTTTATGTCTTTGACATTTGCTTCAATCACAATAGGTGATCGAGTCAAACATTTGATAATCCTAAGCATGGTTTCTTGAGCTTTCCTATTTTGGTTATTGACAAGCATCTTCTTCTCACCTTGGGGTGGTGGGTTGGGTTGTAGTGCTAAGATAGGACTTTCAATTGCACTAGATGAGGTGATAGGCCTCGTTTCTTTATCCGATTCTTCTTGGCTCACCAAATTCCTAGTGTTCTTGCCCTTGGTTTCCAAGACAATCTTTAAGGTTGATGCTTCAACATTGTGTGTCATGTTTACTTCTTTGGGTGAACTTTCTATAGGTCTCTTATTGTTGTCCATGGGTTTAGCCTTAAACTCTTTAATGTGTGTGCTTTACATTCACTTTAGCTTATAATTGTAGCACAATTACATTAGCTTCACAAGGTACAAAGCGAAGACAACACCTTGGCCCACCTAAAGAAGGAGATAGAAGAACTCAAGGGGCAACAAGAAGCAAAGAAGGCAGTGTGGTGTGCCATTTGCCAAGCCTTAGGGCACTCCTCCCAAGAGTGCCCATGGAGAAAGTATTGCCCTTTCCATGAGAAAGGAGGCCATGAGGACAAAGATTGTTAATACTTGAAGGGCTTCTGCAAGTTGCATCACCACCAACGGTTTCCTCCGCCACAGTTGCCCCCACAAGTCATTTCACATCTTTCACCCCAGCAACCACACCGGTCTACCAGCCTGCCACTCCTACATAAACCCACACTCCCTCACCCACTAGCCCTTACCTTACACCCCTCATGCCCACCCCACCTGCCACCCTCGCAATCACCCCTGCACAAAACCAGCCTCCTTGCCCAACTTTTCCCCAGAACTGTCCCATCTTATGCTACCGCTATGGGGAGTATGCTCTCTCTTCAGTTTCTTTTCTCTGAATTTCTTCCTTTATTGCAGTGACTTTTTGGCTACCTTTTCTTGTTCCTTTTTGGATCTCTTCACATCTCTTGTTTTGCTAGCTTTTCTTCAGATAATCTCTTCCCTCTCCTAGATATCTTTCCTTCTAGGTAAGACTAGCACATAAAAATCCATTAATCATGTTGAGAAGCACCAAGATCTAGCTCCCTGTATATCTGTAGGCACTCTGCCCATTTTCTTGGATATTTCTCATATATATCTCCTTGTTTTCAAATATCATCCTAGCAAAGTTAACCCTATGCCTGAGCTTCAACTGCATCACCTTCTTTAGGACCTTGATTGAGATGTTTGTAATCTCCTTTTTGAGCAATATCCTAGAGCAATGATGAATCAATAGAAAGAGGCCTCTCCTTGATTTTCTTATTGAAATTGATACCTTGGTGTGAGGCCTTCTTACTACTCTCAAGTAGAATTTCTATCAACATGCTATCCTCTATATCTTCTCCTATTTCCTCATCATGCGGGCATAGGAAATCCTTAATGTTTTACAATGATAGCTCTACTTTGTGCCCTGCAAGATGACTGTGTACTGCCCTTTGTAGTTGTAGTTCCCTATTGCTAAATATTTTACAATGATAGCTCTACTTTGTGCCCTGCAAGATGACTGTGTACTGCCCTTTGTAGTTGTAGTTCCCTATTGCTTATTTAGCAATGTTTGCTCGAGGTGAGAATGACCAAGCAATAGCTAGCTATCACCGTCCACTGTCACCTTGATTATAGGTAGAGGTAGGTTTTTGAAATGGTCTAGACCAAGCAATAGCTACTTGTCCCCCTCCATAATGGCCTTGGCTGTAGGTAGAGAGAAGTAATTAACCAAGTGTAACGTACCCATCTTCACTAATAAAGAAATGTCCATGTAATTATGAGTTTTTATAGTATAAATATCAATAATTTTATTATTTGAGTCATTTCCAATTAGAATCTTCAAATTCTGAGCCCAAATTTGGAATCTGCGCGCGGTTTTACCCTAATATAGGATTTTACAGCATCCAAAACGGACACCGGATCAAGCCTATACGCTAATTTCAATCATTTTAGTTATAAAACGGCGACCTTTAAACCTTAATAAATGCACGACCGCACGTCCGTTTGACGAACGGTCTGAACCCCTGCGACCAGGAGAACCTCCCGGACAAAAAAATTTTTCGCCCCCCGGGGCGGCCCGGCACGCAAATCGAGGCGGGCGCCCCAAATTTGGGTACCCCGCCCCAAAATTTGGTCCGTACACACTTACTAGGGCGCCCGTACAATGGCCGCCCAAGAACCAAAGGACGACCGCCCACTGTTTGGTCCACGCGTACCTTTGGGCGGACACCCAGACCGGATAAGGTACATGCGTACCACTCCTTTCCCAGACAGCCAGCACCGTACCTTTCCCGTAGACCCATGCAGACCACTGGTCCAGAGCCTTTGAAGGTACACCGTCCTTTCGTCCCTGCTTTGCGCAGCGCCCGCACCCTCACCCCTCAGCTATATAAACCCCCGGGGTGCTCCTCAGTCGGCACGCACTTCTGTGTAGCGTATGCCCTGTTGTGCTGCTGTCCGTACCGTCGTAGCGTACTTGCTGCAAGTACAGCCGCCCTTGCAGCCACCCCTCTCACAGCCCCTCATTTGGCTCTTTTCAGATAAGCCAATTTTCCTCCATCCTCCTCTTGCCATGGACCAGTGTCCTTAACTCTTCTCCCCCCCCCCCCCCCCCGTGTGAATAGACTTACAGAGAGGCTTGCAGCCACCCCTCCCAGCCCTCTCCACGTTTTTGCCTTTGGCCTTAAGGACACCCTCACAATTCCCCCCCCCCCCCCCATTTGCGTAGACTTTAGTAAGAGATTTTTTACTCAAGCGAGGGTTCGTGCGCCATTTTCTTTTGCTCATACGGTGAACAAACGAGCTCGGAATTCAGATCCGACTGAAGCGTTTCGATCACAGCAGCAAGCTCTACAAGGCGACACCTACGATGGCCTCATCCCGGAGACGGCAAAATATTACCTCAAGAGGCGCACGTAACAACGAGATGGAGGGAGATGCGCCCAACGCGGCTCCAGTCCCTTTTCAAGCCGCTCAAGGAAACGGTGGCCAGGTTAGATTGGTTAATTTTCAAAAGAAGAGATTTTTTTTCTTAAAATTAGTATTAATGAATGGTGTCTTTTCCTCTTAAAATGACGACATAAAAATTATATGAAATTATGAATTATATGATGTTGTTTTCGATAAATTACGTTGAAATTGCTATCTTCATAAATTGTGAATGCTATACTTAGAAAATTGCATTGAAGTTGTTATCTTTGGAATTCAAGATTTTTTTTGGCTTTAACGCTAACTCCGTTCCGTGCTTGTGTAGCCGGGCGGCGTCGTTAGTAAAGCCCGGTAATGGTCCAAGGTATCCCTCATACCTTTGGAGGAATAAGGATCGCCGATTGAGGCGAGAGATTATGAGGCTGCCTAGTTCTGAGGGCCCAGGCTAGTGCGGTAAATAAGCCCACCCTAGTGCGCAGACATCCCTCTGAGGGGCGGGAGGATCGAGCGATGGAGCCTGAGAGGGCGACAGGCCGGCTTGAGTCCTCGCCAGCGGCCGACGATGAGGTGTATGGTCCCGTAGGGTTTTGCCCAGCATGTAGAGGCTGGAAGGCCGAATTCTAGATCATCGGCAGAATAAGAATAAGAGAGCCGGATTGGCTTGTATGGAAATGGATTCATGTATAAACTTTTTTATATAATTGCATCTTGTCTTTGGTATGATTGTATTGTGTAAGAAGGCTGTTATAACGAACCTTGTGAAGAAGGGCCCTAATTAAGGAATATGCTTATTTATGTCAAACAGTGTGGTAGTATTAATTAGAAAACAAATTGATGCGTGAGTAGGGTGGAAAGTGGGAGGATGGAATGCCCTGACGGCACCATCCTACGGATGGGTGGACCCGATTAGTCGGGTAGCTTTCCAACAAATTAAGTGGAAGCCCTACGTTAGATAGTTAGGTTCTTGGGCAACTCTATTCAAGAGACTAGGTCAGCGGCTGTGCCTTGCATAAGATGAGGAAAAAAGCGTTGTCCCTAGAAATCAAGTCTAAGTAGTTGCCCAATTTTTGATCAAATTGCCCTATGGGTGATTTGATGTTTAGGAAATCACGCTCCCCCTGCGGGATAGAGCTAGGTCATACCTATGAATCGTATCCTTGAATCTCTACAGGGTCAAGGTGTCGATGAATAGGAAATTTATCCTAAGATAAGACTTAGCGGACTATCTTAAGTGTTTCTCCCATTTTTAGAGGGAGGAACCTTACAATTGGTATCAGAGCAAGTTTGACTCCTAGGAATTGCAGTTTAAGGATTGTTTTGTAATAAACGTTTTACCTAACATAATGCTAATTAGTAAAGACATCCTACTAAAACAAATAAGATTGAAATGATGTTTGAATGCTTGTAGGAAGAGGAAGATGCCTACTCCAAATTTCTAGTTTTCCAATGCATCTTCGAGACTGCTAGTCACTCCTCGAATTTCGAGTTTCGCGACACCATGATGCAGATATTAGAGAAGATATCCCTTCCTCATTTCTCTCGTATTCAGAGAGGATGGGGCAGAGATTTCTGGAGTCGTGGGCCGAGATACTTCTTCATCCGAGCAGATCAGACTGGAAACCTCACCACCGACCTTAAGCGAATTCGCTGGATTGAGAAGCTGAAGATGGTCCGCTTATTTTGGTTCGTCGGTACCCCCAGGGATGACACCTCGGTGACTATAGATGGGGTTCGCATACCTCAGGATCGTTGGGTGTATGACAAAGTGATGCAGGTCTTACCTGCTGATAGAGTAGCAGTGTTAGGACCCACCCCAATCCAGAGTTTACCACCCTTACCATCAGTTTTTAGAGTCTTAGAAACTACAGCGGAACCCCCATATTTCACATATGTGGACCGCTCTACCCTTATGTCACAGTGAAGCCTAGGAATTTCCCTTGATGTCAAATAAGACTAATTATATTAGTCTCAGATCTTTGTAATAAAACTTGTCCTTGTAAATATTTGGAATTAAAATAATTTCAATGTTTTACTCTCCAAAAATTAAGCGTTGTGCAAATATGAATCTTGTAATCTTAAAAATTGTTTTTACGATGATGGCCAGGATGACCACCCTCCTCTTCCCAATGCGCTTTATACCGATACCCAGGAGAAGAAGCTCCTGCTCAAGCAAATGCAACCTCCCTCCTTTAAAGGAGAAGGTTCAAAGGTTGAGAAGGATGCTGAAGTCTGGATTGAGGCGATGGACGATTATTTCTCTGCTGCCGGTACTGGAGTAGCAAATCAGTCTATGCTCGCACGGTTTCGCCTCACTGGAGATGCTAAACTCTGGTGGAAACAGTGGTGCCGTGACAAGGAGGTCACCGAGCATTCTCAAACGTGGGAAGACATCAAGCAGGCAGTGAAGGAAAGATATCTTCCTCCATCCCATGAATCCATAAAGATGAATGAGTTTTTTAGCCTTAGACAGTGCACCTTAACTCTTGAGGATTATTATTCCAAATTTATTACCCTTCGGAAGTATGCCCCAGCTATGACTACTTCCCAGCAAGTGGCTCGTTTCTGCCAAGGGCTAAATGAACCCCTAGATTCCCGCCTTGAAGCAATGAGGCCAACCACTTTACAGGATGCTCTAATACGGGCAAAGCCCCTTGTGAAAGAAATGAAGGCTAACAAACCGAAGAATCAAAAGAGATCTTACCCTGAGGCAAACCTTAGAGATCAACCCTACAAGAAACCTCAACAGAGTTTCCCCTACTACAACAGAGGGCGACAAGGCAACTCTTTTGCCCCCCGCTCGTATGCTGCTTCTTCTAGAGAAGGCCCTCTGTGTTTTGAGTGCAATGAGCCGGGACACTTTAGAGCCAACTGTCCCAAGTTGGCAACATCATTCCCCCAAGGTAACAGAGGAAATCAAGGCCGTGGAACCCCTACCCACCAAGGTGCAAGAGGCAGTGGTCGTGGCAGAGGCCGCGGAGGAACAGTTGCTAGAACTGCCTGTGTTATAAGTGAAGAACCAACCTTGGAAGAGGCTGAAGAAGAGCGCGCCACCGTCCATGCGGCGGTAGAACACCAAGGTCCGAATAAACAATTTGGTGTAATCCAAACCCCCGCCACTCATCACGGTAAGCCATTTCAGCTTTTGATTGATTGTGGCAGTACCCATTCATTCCTTTCTCCTAGGTGCTTGCAAAAATTAAACTTGAGTCAAAAATCAGCTAGAAAAATGATTGTAGAGTTAGCCAGTGGGAAAGAAGTAATATCTCGCCACTCTATAGGAAACCTTGATTTTGAGCTGGGTAATGAGCAAACTCACGGTCACTTTAGAGTCTTGCCATTAGGAATTTATGATGGAATCCTTGGGATGGATTGGTTAATTGCAAACAAAGCTAGCATTCATTGTAACCAGGGGAGTATCACTTTTGAAAATGAGCATGGCCAAGTAATATCTGTTCAGGGGATCACAGGAAAACCTAAGTCTAGAGTAGTCAAGGCAAAACATCTTCTCAAGGGAACACGTAAGGGTCAGCAAGTTTTCTTAGTCAAACTCAACAAAGTCATTGAACCTAGTATGGAGACAGAACCCTCTTGGCTCCAAGAATTCTCTGACATCTTCCCTGACGAGCTTACAGGGTTACCGCCTCCTCGAGAAGTCGACCATGAAATCGAGGTGATCCCTGGAGCTCAACCCGTCTCAAAAACTCCCTATAAAATGTCCCTTCCTGAAGCCATTGAACTTAAGGAGCAACTTTCCCAACTCATTGAACAAGGATTTGTACGCCCCAGTAGCTCTCCTTGGGGAGCACCTGTTCTTTTCCAAAAAAAGAAGGACGGGACTCTCCGCCTCTGCATAGATTATCGAGGGCTAAATCAAGTCACTGTCAAGAATAAGTATCCTATCCCTCGCATCGATGAACTTCTTGATAGGCTTCATGGGGCCAAAGTCTTCTCAAAAATAGATTTGAGGTCTGGTTACTATCAGATCAAAGTCAAGGAAGCAGATATACCCAAAACAGCCTTCAATACCCGTTATGGCCACTATGAGTTTACTGTAATGTCATTCGGGTTAACCAATGCTCCTGGAACCTTCAACCGCCTAATGCAAGATATATTCCGCCCGTACTTGGATGAGTTTGTGCTTGTTTTCTTTGATGACATCCTAATCTACTCCAAATCAATGGAAGAGCATGAGGAGCATGTGCGTAGAGTTCTGCAATTGCTGCGCAGACACAAACTCTATGCCAAGAAGAGCAAATGTACCTTCTTTACTCAACAAATTGAGTATCTTGGATTCATCGTCTCCAAGGATGGCATCTCAGTAGACCCCGCCAAGGTCAAGGATATTCTAGAATGGCCACCCCCTAAATCAGTTCGTGAAGTTCGTGGATTCTTGGGAATCACGGGTTGGTATAGGATTTTTATCAAAGATTATGCCTTGGTAGCTGCACCCTTGACAGATCTTCTTAAGAAGGATTGCAAAATAGTGTGGCTGCCAATCCATCAAAACAGCTTTGATCAGCTGAAAGTCATTATTACTTCTGCCCCAGTCTTAAAGCTTCCTGATTTCTCCAAGGAATTTGAAGTGGTTACCGATGCTAGTAGTCTAGCACTTGGTGGTGTCTTAGGCCAAGAAGGAAGACCAGTCGCTTATACTTCCCGCAAGCTGAAGCAATATGAAGCAAACTATGCCACCCATGATTTGGAACTCTTAGCAGTTGTTCATTGCCTCAAATTATGGAGACATTATCTCTTGGGAGGCAAATTCCAGCTTGTAACTGACCACAAAAGTCTAAAGTGGATCTTCACCCAGCCTAACCTCAACATGCGGCAAAGGAGATGGATTGAAATTCTACAAGAATATGATTTCGACATCAAATTCCGCCCTGGGAAAGATAATGTGGTAGCTGATGCACTTAGCCGCAAATCTTTCTTGAATGCAATTTCAATGCCAAATAATCCCATACTGGTCAAGGTGGAAGAAGTCTCATCTCATGACCCAGATTATCAAAGGATGATAAAGTTAGTAGAAGAAGGGGGACATTCAGAGAAAGAGAAGAATCTAATCAAGGGATACTCCACTCATGAAGAAAGCCTCTACTTCAATCACAGGCTATGTATCCCTAAGGATCCTGCTTTAAAGAAACTAATCCTCCATGAAGCTCATGATAGCCCTACTGCAGGACACCCAGGTTATGCAAAAACATTAAATGCAGTAAGAAGGAGCTTTCATTGGGCAGGCTTGAAAAATGATGTGCTTCGGTACTTGAAACAATGTCTCTCATGCCAAAGGATCAAGGCTGAAAGACTCAAGATGCCTGGAAAGCTTCAACCCTTAGATATTCCCCAAATGAAGTGGGAGTGCATTAGTATGGATTTTGTCACAAGTCTCCCCACTGTTCAAGGAGGATATGACTCCATTCTAGTAGTAGTGGACTTACTTACCAAAGTAGCTCACCTTATACCAGCAAAGAAGACCTTCAAAGCTTCTGATGTTGCTCGTATATTCATCAAGGAAGTCTTCAAACTTCATGGTCTCCCAAAAAGAATAGTAAGTGATCGGGATTCTGACTTCACCTCAAAATTCTGGCAGTCTTTATTTCAAGCTCTGGGGACCCAACTTTGCTTTAGCACAGCTTATCACCCAGAGACCGATGGCCAGACTGAAAGAGTCAATCAAGTAATTGAAGACATTCTCAGAGCATACTGTGGACGGGAACCCAGAAGGTGGATTCAATACCTTCCTCTGGTGGAATTCGCCTACAATGCGTCTTATCATCAAAGCATAGGAATGTCACCATTCAAAGCACTCTATGGGCAAGAATGCTTGTCTCCTCTAAATTTCTCTGATCCGACCATAAGAGTTGAGGCATCCAGGAAAATGCTCGAAGAGATGGAGGAACAAACCAAAGCTATCCAAAGGGATATTAAAGCTGCCCAAGATCGACAAAAGCATTATGCTGACAACAAGAGGTCTGAAAGGATCTTCAAGGAAGGAGACAAAGTTCTTCTACGAGTGCGCCCCAAACGAAGTTCTCTATCACTTGGGAAATATAAGAAGCTCAGCCCTAGGTATTGTGGTCCTTATACAGTTATCAAGTGTCTAGGTAAAAGTGCCTATAAACTCCAACTTCCAGCCCATATCAAAGTCCATAATGTATTTCATGTAAGTCTGTTAAAGCCATATGTCCCCAGTCTCGATCATATTCTTGATGATGAACAAGTTGTAATCCCTACTCAAGGAGTCCTTGAATTACAGCCCAATAGCATCATAGATTCTAGGGAAAGGCAACTCCGAAATAGAACTCTTGTAGAACATCTAGTTCAGTGGAAAGATTACCCTGAAGAGGATGCAACTTGGGAAGATGAAGCTACACTCTTAAAGGATTATCCCCAATTCATGACGAGATGAGGACATCTCGATTTCTTTAAGGGGGGAAGGATGTAACGTACCCATCTTCACTAATAAAGAAATGTCCATGTAATTATGAGTTTTTATAGTATAAATATCAATAATTTTATTATTTGAGTCATTTCCAATTAGAATCTTCAAATTCTGAGCCCAAATTTGGAATCTGCGCGCGATTTTACCCTAATATAGGATTTTACAGCATCCAAAACGGACACCGGATCAAGCCTATACGCTAATTTCAATCATTTTAGTTATAAAACGGCGACCTTTAAACCTTAATAAATGCACGACCGCACGTCCGTTTGACGAACGGTCTGAACCCCTGCGACCAGGAGAACCTCCCGGACAAAAAAATTTTTCGCCCCCCGGGGCGGCCCGGCACGCAAATCGAGGCGGGCGCCCCAAATTTGGGTACCCCGCCCCAAAATTTGGTCCGTACACACTTACTAGGGCGCCCGTACAATGGCCGCCCAAGAACCAAAGGACGACCGCCCACTGTTTGGTCCACGCGTACCTTTGGGCGGACACCCAGACCGGATAAGGTACATGCGTACCACTCCTTTCCCAGACAGCCAGCACCGTACCTTTCCCGTAGACCCATGCAGACCACTGGTCCAGAGCCTTTGAAGGTACACCGTCCTTTCGTCCCTGCTTTGCGCAGCGCCCGCACCCTCACCCCTCAGCTATATAAACCCCCGGGGTGCTCCTCAGTCGGCACGCACTTCTGTGTAGCGTATGCCCTGTTGTGCTGCTGTCCGTACCGTCGTAGCGTACTTGCTGCAAGTACAGCCGCCCTTGCAGCCACCCCTCTCACAGCCCCTCATTTGGCTCTTTTCAGATAAGCCAATTTTCCTCCATCCTCCTCTTGCCATGGACCAGTGTCCTTAACTCTTCTCCCCCCCCCCCCCCCCCCCCCCCCCCGTGTGAATAGACTTACAGAGAGGCTTGCAGCCACCCCTCCCAGCCCTCTCCACGTTTTTGCCTTTGGCCTTAAGGACACCCTCACAATTCCCCCCCCCCCCCATTTGCGTAGACTTTAGTAAGAGATTTTTTACTCAAGCGAGGGTTCGTGCGCCATTTTCTTTTGCTCATACGGTGAGCAAACGAGCTCGGAATTCAGATCCGACTGAAGCGTTTCGATCACAGCAGCAAGCTCTACAAGGCGACACCTACGATGGCCTCATCCCGGAGACGGCAAAATATTACCTCAAGAGGCGCACGTAACAACGAGATGGAGGGAGATGCGCCCAACGCGGCTCCAGTCCCTTTTCAAGCCGCTCAAGGAAACGGTGGCCAGGTTAGATTGGTTAATTTTCAAAAGAAGAGATTTTTTTTCTTAAAATTAGTATTAATGAATGGTGTCTTTTCCTCTTAAAATGACGACATAAAAATTATATGAAATTATGAATTATGTGATGTTGTTTTCGATAAATTACGTTGAAATTGCTATCTTCATAAATTGTGAATGCTATACTTAGAAAATTGCATTGAAGTTGTTATCTTTGGAATTCAAGATTTTTTTTGGCTTTAACGCTAACTCCGTTCCGTGCTTGTGTAGCCGGGCGGCGTCGTTAGTAAAGCCCGGTAATGGTCCAAGGTATCCCTCATACCTTTGGAGGAATAAGGATCGCCGATTGAGGCGAGAGATTATGAGGCTGCCTAGTTCTGAGGGCCCAGGCTAGTGCGGTAAATAAGCCCACCCTAGTGCGCAGACATCCCTCTGAGGGGCGGGAGGATCGAGCGATGGAGCCTGAGAGGGCGACAGGCCGGCTTGAGTCCTCGCCAGCGGCCGACGATGAGGTGTATGGTCCCGTAGGGTTTTGCCCAGCATGTAGAGGCTGGAAGGCCGAATTCTAGATCATCGGCAGAATAAGAATAAGAGAGCCGGATTGGCTTGTATGGAAATGGATTCATGTATAAACTTTTTTATATAATTGCATCTTGTCTTTGGTATGATTGTATTGTGTAAGAAGGCTGTTATAACGAACCTTGTGAAGAAGGGCCCTAATTAAGGAATATGCTTATTTATGTCAAACAGTGTGGTAGTATTAATTAGAAAACAAATTGATGCGTGAGTAGGGTGGAAAGTGGGAGGATGGAATGCCCTGACGGCACCATCCTACGGATGGGTGGACCCGATTAGTCGGGTAGCTTTCCAACAAATTAAGTGGAAGCCCTACGTTAGATAGTTAGGTTCTTGGGCAACTCTATTCAAGAGACTAGGTCAGCGGCTGTGCCTTGCATAAGATGAGGAAAAAAGCGTTGTCCCTAGAAATCAAGTCTAAGTAGTTGCCCAATTTTTGATCAAATTGCCCTATGGGTGATTTGATGTTTAGGAAATCACGCTCCCCCTGCGGGATAGAGCTAGGTCATACCTATGAATCGTATCCTTGAATCTCTACAGGGTCAAGGTGTCGATGAATAGGAAATTTATCCTAAGATAAGACTTAGCGGACTATCTTAAGTGTTTCTCCCATTTTTAGAGGGAGGAACCTTACACCAAGCACCATGACTATGTAGAAATCACTTCACAAGGGATTTGTGTTTAGATAGAGTTAGCCATGGCAAAGAGAGTGTAGTTTACAATTGGCGAGATTTTGTGCAAGGGATGAGAAAAATAGATAAAAAGAATTACACAAAAATAGAAATAGTAAAGAGTATTAAAAGCACTATCTATGCCATGGGCATTTTGTATTTTCTTGGCAGTGGATACCCCATGGCTGTGTGATTTTAGCAATGATGTCCATAACTTTGTGATGTACTATTGTTCGCCCTTTTTTGAGTGGCTGTTTGCTCCACTTGTTTTCTTTGGAGAATCTTGCACTACCTAGTATTTGAGTTTTTAATGATTATGATGGATTTTCACTTTGTTACTCTTCATCCCCATCCATACTACAAAGATTCACGTGATGATCTACTATGATTTTTTTTTTGGTTGAGTGGTTGACGCTCGATTTCTTGGGCTTTTGATGACTGATTCTTTGCTATCTCATTGGTTTTTTAAAAGAAAAAACCTAACCTTTAGTTATTATGAGAGCTAAGGTTAGCTTCTTAGCCTTTTATTCTTGTGAGTTTAGATTGGCTCGAAGTTGTTTATGGTATCAGGCTATCTCTGGACTTGGAGTCACTTTCCACTTTGTATCCATTCTCGCTCTCAAAGTTATTTCTAGTCTCAAAGTCATGATTACCTTTAGGGTGCATTTGAACCACCATGGGAGTATAGAAAGTGATTTCTCTTGCATTGTAAAATCCAGGTAAGTGATTTCTTGCAAGAGCAATTAACTTCACAATCCCATTAGTATACATGTGATGTACCTTATATGGTCCTGATCAAGCTATTTTGAGGTTTGAATTTTTGGGTCCTAGCTTGGATTGGTACAATAGTACTAGATCCCCTTCTTAAACTCTCATTCTTTAATGTGTTTATCGTGCCATTCTTTTCTTTGGTTTTGCATTACTTGTTGAGACCACTCTACTCGGATCCTCATTTCATCAAGCTTGGTGAGTCAGTATAGTTCTGAGATTGGCAACATTATCTATTTGGTGCTCAATGACAAGTCTTAAACTTGGGAACAAGAACTCTAAGGAAACTTATTGCTTCAAGACCATAGAATAGCCTAAAGGGAGTGTGGCTTATTATGACTTTATTGGCTGTCTATAGGCCCATGTGTAGTTATTAACCTTCTATCCCTAGTTATGTGGTTCATTTTGCACAATCTTAGTTAGAATTCCCTTGAGCGTCTTATTTGTGCTCTCGGCTTACCTGTACCTTGGGTAATATGTAGTTGATTTTTGTGCACTATCATGAACTGTCTAATTCTTCTATGGCTGAAGTGAGTTTCTTGACGAGGCGCGATTTTAGTAGGGTAGCGAAACCTTGTTATAATTGATTCATAAATGAACCATGCCGTGTTTTACACTAAGTTGTTCTAGTAGAGCCTTTGCTTCTACCCATTTAGTGACATAGTTTGTTGTGACTATGATGTACTTATTTCACCGTGGCATGCCACTTTTTAAAAGGTTTAATGAAATCTAGTCCCCACTTCATGAGTGTATCTAATGCTTGTATGGGCCTTAGAGGCATCGTATCGCTTGCTCCCCATCCTTTGACATTGGTCACACTAGCTACAATACTTATATGCATCGATGTAGACATTACTCCACTAATAGCTAACTTGTAAGGTTATTTGGGCTATAATATTAGAAGCCATGTTCTCTCTTGATGGTCTCGAGTGTGCTTCTATGATCAGCTAGATAACAAGCTTCTCTTGAAACACATCTTTGAAGCACCATGTTAGCTCCGAGCTGATTAAGCTATCCCGTAATAATTGTGATTTTTTTAAAATTTTAGAACTAATGCCGTCTTTTGATTTAGAGTTTGTTCTTCTAGCATTTCTCCTATGGTCAAGTAATCCATGATGTCTTGCCACCCTAGTTCTATTGTTGAGGTTGAGAATAGCTCCGTATCTAGAAACTGATCCTTCACTTGTCCTTCCTCAGTCCCTCTTGCTTTAAATGACTTCAAGAGGTAGCCAATGTCATAGTATGTTTTCCCAAGTTTATGGATGATTTTGAAGTCAAATTCTTGTAGAAGCAACATCCATCTTAGTAGCCTTCCTTGAATCACCACTTTGTTAATTATGTACAATAATGCCTAGATCAACATGAGAGCAAGAAGAAATTTCCCAATAATTGATGCCTAAATTTTTGGACACTGTAAACCATCCCCCTCTCATTCTGTGGTGGTGTAGGCCTTCTCGCTTTCCGTCTTGACAATTTCCTACTTGCAAAATACACTGGTGAGAAATCTACCTTTCCTTAAGGGTATGTTAGTATTGTTCCTATGGCCAAGGGCCTGATGCATCTTCATGAATATGGAAAATTACATCCTAACTAGGTTGCCTAAGGATTAGCACATTGATGGCCATAGTCTCGAGTGTTTGGAATGCCAATTCCTCACTCCCCCCCAGGTAATCTTGTTTTGTGAGCCCACATAAAGGAGTATCTATTTTTGTAAAATCTTGAATAAATCTCTTATACAAGCTCACATAACCCACAAATGACCTAACTTGGGTGACAATTATTGAGGAACTAATCTTTTCTATGACCTGAATCTTACTCGGGGATGTAAGGATACCTTCCTAAGGTGGTATGATATGACCAGGTAATTCCTCCTTGTACACATATAAGACACACTTGAAGGGATTTATGGATATCTTTTTCTCTCGGCATCTAAGAAATATCTTCCTTGTACACATATAAGACACACTTGAAGGGATTTATGGATATCTTTTTCTCTCGGCATCTAAGAAATATCTTCCTTAGATACCTCAGATGCTTCCCTTTGAGTATAAAGTAAACATTAGGAATTTTTTGAACCCAAAGAAGGCCTCTTGGATTAACTTTTGATTAGGAATGGACCAATAGGAAGAGGGCTGGGTGCACATTTTTGACTTCTTTGACCCTAGGGGGCCTAGGCTTTGGTTTGCTAATGGGGCCTAATTACTACTCTTGTCCCCCTACCTCTTGGGCCCAAACTTAGAGGTCCCCCCACCTAGAATCGCGCAGATGAAAAACCCTAAAAATTGAAAATTTTCAATTTTTTCCCAAAAGTGAGTTTTCCCTCTCAAACTCCCCCCCAACATACTCTAGGTTTGGAAAGCTCATTTTCTTCCTCTTCAAAGCTCTCCATTGCTGCAGAAACTCCATACCTCTCAAGCTCTCCCTCCTTGTCAAGCTCCCTCAGTCTCAAGCTCCCTCTCCCTCTTTCTTCCTTTTCTAAGCTCTCCATTGCTGCAGAAACTCCATCCCTCTCTCAAGCTCTCTCTCCTTCTCAAGCTCCCTCCCTCTCTCTCTCTCTCTCTCTCTCTCTCTCTCTCTCTCTCTCTCTCAAGCTCCCTCCCTCTCCATTGCTGCAGAAACTCTATCCCTCTTTAGTCTACTCTAGGTTCAGGAAGCCTATTCTCAAACTCTAACTCCATTGCTGCACTGAAAACCTTGAACTTTCTCTCCTCTCTACTCTTCTGTTGTAAAACAAGCTTTTCTTTTCCCTTCTTCACTTTTCTTACCACCATGGCCTCTTCCAGTAATGTGAGAAGACCTAGGGAGAAGGTGGAAGAGCTTGTGCTGCATAACACAAGAGATGAGAATGGAGTTTGGGCTCCAACAAGATTCAGGGTTGGGGCTTGGGTCTACATGCAGCCAAGCTCTAAGGGACCACATCATCGAGTGCGTCAACTGGGGAA
The DNA here is from genome assembly GCF_041138505.1 of Cibotium barometz. Taxonomy (NCBI): domain Eukaryota; kingdom Viridiplantae; phylum Streptophyta; class Polypodiopsida; order Cyatheales; family Cibotiaceae; genus Cibotium; species Cibotium barometz. Next base: position 38,018,851 of record NC_141101.1, on the reverse strand, counting down.
TATGCTACATCATTGGAAGGGGCGGCTACAAGGCTTCAAGCATACTAAGAAGGAAGGACTTGTTGCCATAGTGCAACATGTGTATACCCTTGGAGACCTGCACATTCAAGGCCAACGACCAAGGTTTCCTTCAAATTGTCAGTGTAACATAAACACAGCTTTAACAACATGCTAATATTGGATTTTTTGTTTCAAATTTTCTTATAATTCTCCATTTTCTTATGTCTCTCTGCAGATATTTTCCCCTCTAATTATGTTGAGGAACAACCATTCCAAAGCTTCACTGGAGTTTTCTATGCTATGCATGCATCCACATTGGAGAGGCAATGTGTGTATCTCAAAGCCCAAGTGATCTTGTACAGAACAATATCTTTTTCTTTTCTCACTCATATTTTGTAGATAAAAAACCAGAACACCATATTGGGGAATATGGGAATTTCCCATAAGTTTGGGACATGTGGTCAAAACTTTGGATTTTCCATAACTTGAACACCATTAATCCAAAATGAGTGGTTTATGGCTCTTTAGATCCCATTTTTCAAGCGCTTTCCAATGATAGGCCACATGATAGGGCTTTGAGAAACTTATAAACATGTTATCCATGTCCCCCTTTTTTAGTATTCAAAAATGGGAATTGGTAGATTCCCAAATTCTCTAATATGGTGTTCCAGGTTTATTTGGCAAGTTAGAAGAGATCCCCAACCCCCCTCTTAACAATCCCAAATGGCCCAAACCTGATGCTTGGACCATCTTATGCTTAAAGTTTAAGATGGTAAGTGATATCAAGCCATCACTCAAGTTTTCAAAGGCATCTTGGTCAGTAGGGCTAAATTGGTTTTGTCCTTTACATGTTTTTGTGCACATGTTCAATTCCATGCCAATTCCATGAGCGAGTGGCTGCAAGCAAGCATTGGAACCTAGCAGACCTGCGTCAACACTTTAGCATCATGGGCTTTGACAATGTGGAAGAGTCAAGTTTCAAGTTGATGAGAAGAAAGGTATATCTGATTCCACTACATGTCTAGAGTTAACCCTTACACTTTCTGGTTATTGTGCCACTTTTTATATTTTTACAGATTGGGAAAGCGTAAGGAGGGGACAACCATGGTCTTAGAATCATGGCAAATGGGGAACCTTGAATTTTCAGCAGCAAGGTGCATAGCCCTACCAACACATAGTAGGCATGTGGAAGAGCTTGCAGATGAACTGAGTATATGGGAAAATAGCCTCTATTTTGATGCATGTGAGGGGCAAGAGTTTCAGGATCGAGGTGAAGGCTCTCGTGAAGTTGACTTTGAAAAGTCGCTCGCCCTCGTGAAGACATTGAGCAAGAGGTAATAATCGACCTTTTACAACCTAGAAACATTTGTATTTATGTATAGGAAAATATTTTGATTTTTCCTTTGATTGCAGAGGGTGGTTGAAATTGATGCATTTGCTGGGAGAGGCGGCGGCAGCAGAGACCAAGCCAAAGTCCATGGACATGATGCTGCGTTGGCGCACTATCTTGGTCAACTTCCTATGGATGGCATCGCCATTATCCATAGGGACTACATCCCTCAATCTGCCTTCACTCTCTTCTTTTTGAAAGCCCTCTCTAAGGTGCTCTGTGTAGCCTCTATGGCACAGAGCACCAAATGTATAGTTCTGATTAAAAAATCCCTTGTCTTCGATGTTTTTGGTTCTGGATTTAGGGGTAAGCTTCTTGCTCTCGTATAGGTATAGCCAAAAGCATAGGCATAGAGGATCCTCAATTTGTAAAGATGATGTATCACTTCTTATTATGAATACAATACAATTTTTGCAAACTTATTTTCATCAAGTATATCATTGTTTTTTTTAGTTTGTACCATCAATGTTTTTGTGAATACGTCAGAAATGACCCTGGGAGCCTAGGGGAGTAGTGCCAGAACAGTGCGAATTTTGAGCCTGCACCGCTGTTGTAGAGCCCAAATTCGCACTGTTTTGGCACAGCTTCCCCAGACCTTTCAAGAGCAATTCTGATACATTGGATGACAAATAATGTATTTTTATACATGATTAAAGGTATTTTTATCTTGTAAATTACTATTTCTCATAATCAATGTACTCAACTTGATTATAAATGCATCAAAAATGATTCTGAGTGGCTGGGGGAGCAGTGCCAGAACAGTGTAAATTTTGAGCCTGCACTGCTGCTGTAGAGCCCAAATTCGCATTGTTTTGGCATAGCTTCCCCAGCCCTCCAGGAGCAATTCTGATACATTAGATGATAAATAATGTATTTTTATACATGATTAAAGGTATTTTTATTTTATAAATTAGTGTTTTTATAATTAATGTACTCAACTAAGTGGCTGGGGGAGCAGTGCTAGAACAGTGCAAATTTTGAGCCTGCACTGCCGCTGCATAGTCTAAATTCGCACTATTCTGGCATAGCTTTCCCAGTCCTCCAGGAGTAATTCTGATGCATTGGATGACAAATAATGTAATTTTACACATGATTAAAGCTGTTTTTATCTTATAAACTATTGTTTCTCACAATTAGTGTACTCAACTTTATTATAAATGCATCAGAAATGATCCTGAGTGGTTGGGGGAGCATTACGAAACAACAGAAGCCAAGATCTTTGTAGACAAGAGAAAACACAGAGATATGGAGAATCAAAAATTTTTGATTACTGCATGCAATTATAATAGATAGCTACCGCTTCCCAACCGTGTGCTTCGGTGAAGAAGCGTTGATAGCTGATTGGAAGATAGCTCATTGGAAGAAGTGAGAGTGAAGGCTGTATGCAGAAAGCGTGGGTGAAGAGTGATTTTTAGTGAAAAGACCGTCTCGCTAAATAGAGCTTTGCGTGCATGATTTTTCATCATGCAATCATAAATGACTACCGAATCTATATTCCGCTTAGCCCGCATGGAGTTTAGCATAAACGGCCCGCAAAGCCCGGGGGGGATGACTCCCCCCTGGACCCCCTGCAGAGAGGGGCTCACGCCCCCCTCTGCACCTTCCCCCAAGTAGGCTGGTGTGAAACTGCGCGCTGCCAACAGACCCAAAATTTACAGCCCATATGCAGTAGGTGTATAATAACTCACCATATATGCATGTAGCCTGGTTGGCAGTGTGCCAACCTTCTCCAGAATCGTCTCATGCTATCTGGCCACAATCGGCCACCATCCGGTGTTTAAACCGGGACCTACCAGGTGACCCGTGCTACTCATAAATGCCTTCTCCTCCTCACAAAGTAGAGTTAGTCGGTGCCTACGTAGTTACCTGAGGGGGTGGAGCAGTGATATCCAATAAGAAGGTTACAAATGAAAAGCCAGATAGGCTTGTTACAAAGGGGGGTTTGAAACAAAAGAGTTGCTTCAAAAAAAAGGTTAACATCTAAGATCTCTAGATCGTGTCTCGCTCGCCTCGAATGCACCGAGCTAGTTGCATGTCCTTCGCAGATATGGTAAACCTCTTTGCATGTATTGCAAGGAGGTTGGTGTCTTCACACAGCTTGCAAAGGCTCCATAGCTAAGTAGAGGAAGAAGCTAAAGTAGAGAGATCCTCATAGGGAGGGAGGGAGGGAGAGAGAGAGAGACAGAGAGAGAGAGAGAGAGAGAGAGAGAGAGAGAGAGAGAGAGAGAGAGAGAGGAGGGAGTGAGAGGGAGGGAGTGAGTGAGAGAGATTGTTAAAACTTTGCTGTTGCTGTAGGTTTAACACAAATCCGTTTTTCTAAGTAAAAAATGATATTTTTGATATACAAATATACTAACATGGAGTTTTTCATCAATAAATTACATTTATGAGAAAAATTAAAAAATAATAATTTTTGGGGTCCCCACAATTTCAGGATCTCATGGATGTAGTGGTTCCTGACAGTTAGTTATGTTTATGGGGTTGTGGGGACCTGACAGCTAGTTATGGATGTACTGGCTTCTGACAGGCTTCTTGAATTACAAGCTTTTTGGAGGAAAAAATTTATTTTCATCATACATATCGGTTGGGTGGTGTTTTTTCCACCTCAAAATGTAAAAAAATAAAAAATAAAATTTTTTAACTTTTTGGTGCCCACCTAAATACGAGAATGTTTTGCTGATGTGGAAGGGAGATATGGTGGGAGTTAATGAGAAAGGAGATTTCAAACTGACAAGAAAGATTCAATTTGTAGAGAGTGAAGATAAAAAATTCAAAAAGTAAGAGAGAAAGTATGAGAAAAGTCAAAAAGTAAGAGAGAGAGTATGAGAATATTCCCTTTAAAAAGTGAAACTAGGGGAGTATGGCTAATGTGGCAAGGCAAAAAATAGGGGTTATCATAGCCTTTGTCTCCCTTAAGCCCAGCTTTTTAAGCTCTAATTCCTTAAAATTAGGAATCCTTAGTAGGAGGCCCTTTTTGGGTCCAAAAAATTCCTAATGAATCATCCACAAATAACTGCATAAATTTATGCAAAAAGTTTGAGAAACCTTTCATTATGCACTATTGGCTAGGGCATTGCATAGGCCAAATGGCATCACTTGGTATGCTCCCCATTCAGCGATAAACGTGGTTTTCTTTTGGTCTTCTAGGGATATTGATAATTGATTATATCCACTATATCCATGCCTAGCTACTTTGTCTAACATAGTATCAGAGTGAATGGTAAAGGAAATGAATCCTTAACTATTTGGGCATTCTCTCCCATTGGGTAAATTTTCATTACTATCATCTTTTTTTCAATATTGTCCTTTAGCTCTTCCCTTCCTTCTACTCAAACCTTGGTGTCTTGATTCTATGCTGCAATTTAGTAGAAGTTGTGATTGAGTCTCCTTGCTTTTGTATTGTCACTTGATATCAGCTTATCCTAGTCATGCAACACCTTTGTTATTCTAAGCTATGGCCTTCCTAGTAGCATTGGACAAGTAGTTTCCACATCCAATACTCATAAGATTATGTTGAACTTTATGCCCTCAATGCGTGGTACTTCTTCTACAATATCCCTAAGGGCTCCACCATTTTATTTTCTATATTTTTAGCAGCCTCTCGTTGTTGATGATGTTCACCTCATCTCTTTTCCATCTATTGTGATGATGATTGCTGCCACCTCTTTTCCACCACATCTCACCTTGACTGTTGTGGTTGCATCATCTTGTATGGGTGTGTAGTATTGTCCTATTGTAATTTTTTTGGGATGACTCAATAGCTCCCATTCTTTTATTGTTAATTCCTTCTCTTCATCTTGGTATTTCTTGTGTCCCCTCGATTTGTTTTGTTTTTCCCTTCAGAGCCCCTTGCTCTTCCATAGGTAGTCTGAACAACATGGAGCTATTTTAAGTCATTTCCACCCTCCTCTTGCATTTGTGTTGGTGATTCCACTTCCATTTCTTGCATCTCTGTTTCTATTGTGTCCATATCTTCTTTCTCTTCATATGAAGAACTTGCTTTGCGATGAGCTTTCATTGTTTCTTATTCTAATTATCTTTATTGCTTTGAGCTTTGGGTGTGCCATTAATATGCCTTTGCTCCTATTCTCTACTCGAGGTGCTTTGTTTAAGTGTCACTTTCTCCTTATTTGTGACCCTTTCTCTCTAGATTTTTGTTAGGGTGATTTGGGAGCTATTGTTGGCTTCCCCTTTCTTGGTTTCTCTTGGTTTTTGTGAGTATGAGATTTTGATATCCCTATTTTCCTTCCTTGTGCTTTCTTCTCAGAACTTCTTATTTCCCTTCCTTGTGTTTTCTTCCTGGAGCTCCCTTGGTTTCTTCCTCTTTCCTTTCCAATTTTGTACATTTGGCTCTTGTGTTTCCCTCTCAAGTCCTCCAAGTTGGTTGTTAGGCTTCTTTTTGTTAATTTGAAGATTTTGCTCGCTTCTTATTGTATTTCTTCTTTGATCTATTTCTCCCACTTTTTGTTTCCCTAGCATGATCATCCTTTTGCTTTCTTCTGCTTCTTCATTTCTTGTGACCATTGCTGGTCCTTTTGTGTCTATTTTCCCTGTCACCATTACCATTCCTTTTAGCTTTTTGGGGCTCCATGATCCATTTCTTGGGGTCCAAATTTATATTCTGGGCTTCTTCACCTCTTCCCCAATTCTTTTGCTTTTTGTAGACTACCTTCTTGTCCATGTAAGCTTGTCCCTACAAGCTTCATCAATCTTCCTCTTATCAAGATTCCTTTCTTATTCTCTCTCTTTTCTGACAGCTTCTCTTGGTGTCTCTCTTTTCTGATAGCTTCTCTTGGTGTCTCTCTTTTCTGACAGCTTCTCTTGGTGTCTCTCTCTTTTCTGACAGCTTCTCTTGGTGTCTCTCTTCTGTTTTTGCACGCATCCAATGACCCTTCTCTTTTTGCCTTTGGTGTTTATTTTACTTCTTTGACCACTACTTCTCTTCCTTTAGATCTTTCTTCAATTATTCTTATTCCCATGTTTGGAACTAATTGAATCCTTACTCCGAGTATGGGGGCCCCTGAATATTCCCTCCTTAAAAAGTTATAAGGCACCCCCTTCTCTTATTGGTTCACTCGTCTTCTCCCTCCTCAGAGAAGTGCAAGGTAGCCTTATTTTGGATGCTTCTTTCTATATTCTTTTAGTAATTTTCACTGCCATTGAATTGCTCTTTTTTCAATAGTTCATTTTGGTAGTTTCATTTCTGGTTCTCTATTTTCTCTTTGTTCCTCTCGTTGGGACACCCTCGGCTTCCCCAGTTACTTTTCTCTCGCTCAGGTAATTACTTTAACATCTGGTTCTTGAATTTCTTGGATCACCAGGTGTACTTCTTGTCCTTTATCACTTGTTTGAGCCTTTTTCGAGCAGTCCCTAGCAAAGTGTCCTTCCCACCAAATGAGTGAGATGACTCTTTTATGTCCTCACGTAGAAACTCAAGGTAAACCTTGAATTTAAATGTGTGAGATGACTCTTTTACCTCATGTAGAAACTCAAGGTATACCTTGAATTTAAATGTGTGAGATGACTCTTTTGCCTCATGTAGAAACTCAAGGTATACCTTGAATTTTTCTTTGATGTGGTTAGAAAATTGTAAAGATACTTTTCTCTTTACTAATTTCTTATTGATATATGATTTGCTTTTAACAAAGGTTGGCATTGTCATTGTTCAAGTCAAGAGCTTACCTTAGCCTTGACGAAGCATGTGTCGTTGGTCTTGTCTATGAGTTACAAATGTAACTACCCATTGTGGGTGTGCTAGCTTGTCCGTCACATCCTCACTCCATTGTCACATTGGAATGCTCCTTGCCAAAGAGGTGAAGGGAGAGATTTCTATGCCTTGATGGAGGCAATAAGAGATCCATCTTTGCAGTGGCTCTCTCTCACAAAAGGAGGGGAAAGAAGAAACTAATGAAAGAGAGAAACCTACAATCACACCTATTCAAATAAGCATCCATCAACCATGTAAGAATCTAATAGAATGCAAGCAAGCAGCAAGAAGAGGGAAGAAGGAGAGCTCACAAGAAAAGTATTGCAAGGAAATGATTATATATTGCTTATTGTCAAAAATGACTTATATACAATGACTAGTTTTCACACTAGGCTCGCCTTAAAAATAACATGACCTTTATTACTACTCTTAAGCAACTATGTACACTAAGTCTGTAGACTTTCCCTATTTGACATTAAGCGTATGGTAAGGCTGCTTTATATGTTCCAACGTTGTCTTACAAAAGTTAAGCATGGGTAAGATGGTAAGGCTGCTTTATATGTTCTAGCGTTGTATTACAAAAGTTAAGCGCAGGTAAGATGCCAAAGTGCCTTATGGTAGGTTAGGCGGTCGAAACCATGTTAACCAATGGAGTGGTTAATAGTCATCAAGTCAGGTCATCAAGGCTCCCTTAAATGTGTGACCATGATGACAAGTCGGCCTAGCTAATTACACTTTTGCCTTCTTAGCCATAAACAATAGTTCTAACAAATGTTTATGTTTGGATGGTGGCAAGTAATAGGATATGGCTCCTCACATTTTGGAGTGGACTCAATGGCAATGCAACCTTGGTTTTATAAAAGTTTAAAGTTGGCTTCTTTTAAAGTCTAGTTTTCTACTTTTGGTTTGGAACAATTTCAAACCTTGAATTTGTAATCAAAGTCAATGCACCTTGGTTTTATAAAAGTTTAAAGTTGGCTTCTTTGGAATAGTTTCAAACTTTCAATGTATAATCAAAATCAGTTTTGTAATAGGGCTTGCATGCTGTGAATGCTATAAACAAAGATATTTGGAATTAGAAGCTAGTCTAAAATCTACTCTTGCTTTGGTAAACATTGAATGTTATTTCAAGCGGTCTACATCTAATTGTTTGGGTTGTCATATCTACAAGCTACGTGAACACACCTCATGCTTTGGAGCAAAAAGTGCATTTGTCTAGCAAGGCAATACCCCCAAGAAAGGCATTGCGTAGAGATGGGAGTGCTCAATGAGGTAAGCTTGGTTTAAAAATGACATTCTAGTGTATTTTTGCATATTGAAATTAAAGAAAACTGGCCAAGGATTTATGTAGCCCTTATATTGAGGATTTTTTTTTTATACATTTAGTTACAGAACCACACTTTCACGTCTATATACATTCTCATAGAAAAAACAGGTTGATTTAATCAGCTATCCTTATTTTAGAGGTTGTTCACACAATGAAAATGGTTGGCCACTATACTGAGAAAGAATTTTCATACATTTAGTTACAGAACCACACTTTCACGTCTATATACATTCTCATAGGAAAAATATCCTTATTTTAGAGGCTGTTCACACGATGGAAATGGGTGGGCCACTAGATGTAGGCTCTAGTTTTTTTTTTGATTGAACTTGAAATTGTAGAAAATTACATATTTACATCCGGCTTGTGTATAACTCACACACACCACCACTGGTTCGAGGGTCAAGGGGTACACATCCACCTATAGCTAGCAAGGTTCGAACCCAGATATTACCAACCCTCTTTAACCACTAGACTACAAGTAAGTGATATCACTAACCCTCTTTAACCACTAGACTACAAGTAAGTGGGCACTAGTTTTTATCTATGCCACCTTCGATTGCAACGAAGCTCTTGGAGGGAGGGCACTTGAACTCCTTTCGAAGAAAAACTCGGAAGATCAACCACGGGCTTGCTCCCATTTCCAGCTAGCTTGATAGTGTGAACTGAGAGGACTGGTAGTTGGCTTCTCTCCGACTACCCACCCCTTCACGCATGGCAACATCTGTTAGTTGGTTGGTGTGGGCACTTGGTGTAGCCGGTTGATTGGGTTCGAAGTTTGAGTTGGACAAAAGCCTGAAAAAAAAAGCAGGTTAATATCATGAGCCATCCTTATATTTTTACTGGTTGGAAAAAAGGTCTTTATTGAGTGTAGGGTATAACCAGAGTCTGGACGAGTCGGGAGTTCACGGTACTGGTCTTGGTCCTGGCACACACACACAAAAAAAACATTTTTCTCAACAAATCCAAAAAAAAAAAACTGGAGCCTTAAAGTTAGGAAGGTTTTTGTTGAGACTTAGAAAAATTATGAGCTAAAATATATTGAAAGTGCCTTAAACTTTGCAATTTTTTCAAAAGTGAGAATTGAAAAATTTCAAAGTAAAAACAAAATTGTTACAGATCCATTTTGTATATACTTGGCTTGTTACAGGTCTATTTCTATATACTTTCCCGGCTTAGTATATTCAGGCTTTCATTGAACACTCCGAACATTGTCAATAAAAACCATTCTTTAGTGTAATTTTCAGGGCTCAATAATTTTGACTAGCCTTGAATTTAAAGATTCTTGTTTTTAAAATATTATAGTAATAAAACCGATTTTTTTTTTAAAATTGAACCTAAAGGTCATCCATTTTTTTTTCACCGGGAGAAATAAATAAATTTCTGACACTTGGAGCCTCGCAGCCCATTTTGAAATTTTGAGAATCGAATGGTCAACGATTTTCTGTCCGAAGCCTAAGCTCCTGCACTGCAGTCTCCATTTCAACGCACGCGCTGCTGTCACACTCGCGCGTGCTGCGTCCGACTCCTGTTGCCTTTTGGCGCGCTGCCAAAGCCAAACCAATGTCGAGGAGCCACATCAGCCCCGCCACGTCAGCTTCTGTGCCAGCTGGAGGATATCTGACTCGCCACGTCATCCTCTTGTCCCCTGTTGTATAAAACGTGGCAAGGTATAAGTTCACTCATCTTCATTTTCCACACCATCTTCCACACCATGCATCGTATGTGCTGCCTCCTCCTCCCCCTCCTCCTCCTCTGCTTCCTGCTGTTCATTCCTATACAATATTGCCGCCCACTGCTCCCCCCCAATACAGGTACCTTATTTCATTATTTATAATCATACATGTATGTGCCTATGTGATGCGATTAGATGTAAATCAATATAATTCATGGAGCGCTCTCTAATCGTTTTCCCCTACCTTCTATTTGCTTGTACGCAGAACCCAACACCGCGTCCTCGCTAAACGGATCTCAGCTGAAGTACGGGCCTAATGATGTGGACTCCCAAATTAAGGTTCGTTAATTTACCATCTTTAATTAAAGCACGAATAGATGATTAGGTTTTGATTCAAGCACTACTGGCGAATTGGGAGTTTCATTCAGGATTGGCATGAAGCTCCTTGTGATGGGTGTGGTTCTGATTTGCCACAGCTTGTATCAAGAGTGAGAATAACAATGGGCGGCGGCATCATATCATGCGACGACTCCAACGACGACTGCGTGGAGGCCCAGAGCAGCAGCAGCAGCAGCAGCAATGGTGGAAGGGAGCTAGAAGAAGCTCATGCAAATAGTGGTGCTGCTGCACATCCGGACTACGTGTGTGCCAACTCATGCTAGCCTGCAACAACACCAACAATAACAAAGCCCACAATCGAAGAGCCGTGTTTGCTTTTCTCTTTCCTTTCTTTTCTCCCTCTTTTAACCTGGTAAAGTGTGCCATGTTTTCTGGTTCGTCCGCACCTTCATCGCTAGTTTTTTTTTTTTGTGGTGGCTTGCAGCTAAGCTGAGCCTGGGGCCTCTTGTTCTAAGACTCGTGTGCAGTAGCCATCCCCAAATTTTCCAGCTAATGCTGAGCTTGGCCTGTAATGCTTTTCCTTTTGTATAATAAACTACGTCTAAGCTAGAGCATCCCTTTGAATTTCCGATCACTTAAAATTTCGCAACAGCATCATTTATTCCATGTTATCCATTTTCAAACCTCGAAAACCTTGCCGTCAAAAGCGCAGTCTCTGATGTTAATATTTTTCTAAGGTCAGGGAGAGCACATCATACCCAGAGACTAGAGTTTGATCAGAATAGGAAGCTATTGGGAAGTCCCGAGGCATGGCAACGATATTACTTAAAACATGCGCGCATGCGAGAGCCAGCTAGACGCTAGCCGAGGAGAGGATTCAATATTAAACAATGCATTTAACAAAGAGCACCTTTGATTACATTCTCTTAACCATCGTAGAGAACACCAGTGAACGTATGTTTTTCAAGCTTCAATTGTAGGTAAAATGGTATCTTTTTCACAGCAAGAAGATGCTTGTGTATGTGTGTGTGTGTGTAAGAGAGAGAGAGAGAGAGAGAGAGAGAGAGAGAGAGAGAGATGCTCAGAGTACGACTCGTCACAAGTGCTTGCCAGTTGCAGCCACATGATTCTAGAGACAAACCAATGGCTGACAAGTGGACTTTTTTCACTCTGCCAGAGTAAATTGCCTCACTGCCACCGCCCAATGGCAGGCATGCGTGTTGTCAACCCCTGCCCTTCGTCTACGCATTCTTCAAAACGCGTTATAAAAAAAAAAAAAACTGTAACAAAATAGGCTGCCCTGTCTTCTTTCGTAGGTCAATTCACAAAGATACAAACTCTCCAATCACAGGTTCCAGACCCTTCCTGCTGCTTACAAGCCGTGTATTTTATTGCGAAAAGGAGAGGCTTTTGACATCACATTATCACACCCACATGCAGCCTTACCAGCCAACTCCACGACAGCTCGTGCAGCGTGCTTGCTGAACAAGGGAAAGTACTCATACCTCCGCCCACCTTTCCAGTACTACAAGAGAAACTTTTATTCTAAAACTGTTGAAAATAACATTTATGTACCCATAATCAAAATTCTAATCATGGCTTTGAGCATCTCTTTATGCCCTCGCAATTGCCATATATTTTGAAAAATATAAGTGGCCCCTTGCCCCCGTGCATGAACGGTGAAATGAGTCGTGTTCTCATTGTGTGTGGGGGTGTGAAAACAATGAGATGTGTGCGTGAGCAATGAGATAGTGGTCCTCGTAATGTATGTCATGTCCTCATATGTGTGTGAGTGTGTGACAAGAGATGAGACGAATCATGCATAGCCAAGCCAACGAACTAGATATGATTCATATGATGGCACATATGATGGGAATTAAACATACACTACGAGAGATGGGGAGCATAGCTACATGAAGATGAGAGAGAGTAGAGAAAGGGGACCCGGGTAGGTGCGTAGGGTGTGTACAATTTCAGTATGCAGCTATAGTCATGTGCATAGCTGCGTGTATAGCCACGTATTGGGGACAAAAAATCCAGACATTCCAGAGAGCTCAAAATATTCCACTATCACATAAAAAGAAGCACAAAATGTGATCCTTATATCACAAAAGAAGAAGCACCAAATATATTGTAATACAATCAAATATGTACTAAATCAAATATTGAAGATGAGAGAGAGTAGAGAAAGGGGACCCGGGTAGGTGCGTAGGGTGTGTACAATTTCAGTATGCGGCTAAAGTCATGTGCATAGCTGCGTGTATAGCCACGTATTGGGGGAAAAAAATCCAAACATTCCAGAGAGCTCAAAATATTCCAATATCACAAAAAAAGAAGCACAAAATGTGATCCTTATATCACAAAAGAAGAAGCACCAAATATATTGTAATACAATCAAACTCTCTCACTTAAATTTTGCCGTAACCCCACAATCTTGGGTATTTCTCTTTGTATCTATGCGTTAACTGCAGAAATACCTTTCTTCGAACTACATGACAGTGTATACCTTATACTTCCACCAACACCAAATGAAATATATTTATGATATTGAATAACCATATCATGAGATTCTACTTGAATAAAAAAAGAGAAAGTAGAGACACACTTACATGAGGCTCGCATCCTCTTGCATACACTCCCACTCTTCTTCTGTCACCATCTCTCCATGTTCTTCAGTCTTTTCCATGTGCCAATCAATGGTACAATCTTTTGGAAGTGATGCAAGCTCTGTAACTTCAATATTGAGAATACAAAATATATTCACCTTCTTCAACATTGATGTGTCCATTCTCCCTGCTCTTCCTTTGCCTTGTGGTACGTGAGATACCATGTGCTCATCATCCTCATTACTCCACAATTGTCGCATTTTGTGGGATCCACTCGAGAGAGACTCTAAAATGTGGACATATGCTTCTTGCACTAACCGACCCTCTGCCATGCTTCCTTCTGGCCTAGCTCTTTGCCTAACAAAATCCTCCAAGGTCTTCATGAAACGCTCAAGTATAAGAACATCCACCGAGCATGCACAACACCACACACCGACACTTCATCTATCAAGTGTACCACAAGATGTAATTGACTAGTGACGATAGTTCTCGGAAGGTTTTCCTCTATCATACACACTGCGTCCACTACCATTACTCGAGCTACATCAATAGTGGATGGATGGATCTCCTTGAAACTTATGTACCCTCAGAGGGTTCACTATATGTAAATTCTCAATATCACGTGCATTCAAGGCCTAATTTAAAAACCCGTTATCTTTACATTTTCATGAATAAAACACACCCTTTTTCTATTCAATCTGTAAATACCTCCTTTAAATAGTACCCTTAGTATGTAAAAATTGTGTAAGAAAGGGGTTTTAAAAACCCCTTCTATTGAACCCATGTGCTACGCTTACATATTTATGAGTGACCCCCCACCCCCCCCTTAGTATGTACCTAAGATGGAGTTGAGTCCGTTTAATTAGCATGACATGTCTTACAAACTAGTGCAACAATAAATAAAGCTATGTTAGAATTTTACTTTTCCATACCTCATCACACCGCCTCCATTTTGTAGATGGCATCGCGCGCACACTTTTTGATCTCCACAACCAGTAATGCATATGGGAAGAATGAACTATGTAACACAAAACATTGCAATAAATGTTAACGTAATTACAATGGAAGACCATCATGAAGCTTATATAAGTAAAATTAACATACTTGAAACAGCTTGTGCCAATCATGCGTTTTTAGACCATACAATTAACTTGCTCCTTTCTTTTTTATTTTTGTAAATGCCCCCTATAAAGAACGTATAACACCAGTAGGGGTACAAAAGGAGGCAATTTGATCCTTCACTCTCTTCTCCTCATTCTTTGTCAAGATCCAAGGTGCTTTAGGTAAAATTACCTTCCCATTCTCTTGAACTATTGGCCAAGTGGTGGGGAGGCGTTCAATCAATCTCAAGTCCTCCTGAACCACTAAAGAATCTCTCTTGCCAATTATGTAGTCCCAAATATTCAATGCTATATTTTTTATGATGTGCATCAAATCTAGAAGATGATTAATTCTTAGCTTGTTCAATATGGGAGACGAAAGAAGATTGAGTACCTTGTCATTCTCGGTAGTGTGGCATATGGGACGATCCTCTCCATAATACTTCCCAATCTCTTACTCTTAGAAGATGTGGGGGGACTCCTTTTGTAGATGGAACAAACTTCTCATGATGATCAAATGGAAAAAATTGGTGATGGTCTTCATACACGACCTTCTTGAGATGCATAGGCCATGATGTAACAAGCGATGGTCCATAAATCAGATAAGCATTGTGACCGGATGTTGTGAGTCCTAATTATGAACAATGCACAAATAATTTATATTTAGAGCCAGCTCATATTTGATAATTTAAATCATAGGAAGGTCATTGAACATAAAAAAACATACTGGAGCACTCTCCATATTATCCCGAAAAGTCATGCATTGTCCACATTAAAATTACCTTCACCTCTATGCTACGTTGTGTAAGTGGTCGGGACACATCATGCACTTGGATGCCATGCCATAATGTCTAAAGCTCCTTGATCAAAGGTTCAAGGTACACATCCATATTCTTCACCTTGTGTTGCCGAGCATGAGAAGAGCTAGCATCACATGACCCTTCTTTATTGACTTCCAGGGAGGGACATTGTAGTTCACTATTACCACTGACCATGTGGTCCATGGTGTCGATTTGAGACCAAATGGATTGAATTCATCCATACCTAATCTAAGTTGTAAGTGATGTGGCTCATCCTTGAATTTCAACCACTCTTCTTCTAGGTGTTGCCCTGCCGGTGAATGAGACCAAATGGATTGAATTCATCCATACCTAATCTAAGTTGTAAGTGATGTGGCTCATCCTTGAATTTCAACCACTCCTCTTCTAGGTGTTGCCCTGCCGGTGAATGTGCATAGCAAGGATCCTCATTATGTCATCGATGGAACGATTGTGTGGATGCCATGTCATGAGTTCGGCAATAGACTTGTACTAAAACATGTGTTGAATGAGGAATATGATAGAAAAATGCCTTAACACCTTTTGAGTCCAATCATTGTACCTTGCAAATCACTTCGGTAATGAGACTCTCCACATTTTGTACATTGAGCTGCATCTTTATGAGCACCCCAAAATAGCACACAATCATTGACACATGCATGTATACATTCGTAATCCTTGCAAAGTGCCATCAATGCTCTCCTAGTATGTGTCCTTGTGTTTGGCAACTTGTTGTCAAAAGGAAGCATCTTTTTCATGAGCCTACAAAGGGTTTGAGATAATTTCAAATATTATTTATAAAGGGTATTATATGTAAAAATTATAAATTGCTAACCACAAACGCTAAAGACTCACCGAAAGAGACTTGTAACACTATTAACATTGCTCTAACTAACTATACATGGTTTGCAAGTTTGGTAACTCCAAGGTTGCACGAAGGGTGGAGTATGCACACCCCTCATATAGTGGAGTGCAAACGGCTTGACGCAATTGATCTTCGTCAAGGGTAGTTTTGGGCTTGTCCTCTCCTTCTTTCTCAAAGAAGTCATCAATCACCTCGTCTATGCCCGAATCTTCATCGAATTCATGTGCCATTAATGGAGGCATTTTTTCCTCATGTAGAGTATGCGGGCTCACCCCAATTGTATCATGGAGGTCTATAAAGCCTCTACATAGTTGTCCACTCATTAGAGTAATGAGACATAGACTCCCTCATTCTATGATATGTCTTCTGTTGTCCTCATCTAAAAAACATGGACTACCTTATGAATACCTAAATCATGTGCATAAGAACATGCAATAGTGAATCTATACACTCATCGAACTCTTTGGATGCCGTACATCTTCGAATCGATAGTAATATTCCACATGCTTTATTGTGATTCCTCATAAACGCACAATTTCTTCCTTGCATCTCTCACATGGACATGGAATCTTTTGACATAACCACTCATGCCAACTTTGCACAGGTTCCATGTCATCATCGGAAGAAGAAGGCATCGGCAATCATCTATGCATTGTGGGTACCTAGTTGTCAACATCTAGAATACAAAAGTGTATGAACACTCCATGTTCCATTTCATTAAACAAAAAATTATCTCTTTGGAATCTGCAAAAGTAACTATGTGGCATTTTGTCCTGATATGTGGCTATGGGCTCGGCTATACCCTCATCCATAGCCATGTATTGAGATTAAAAAAATTGGATACCTCCCTCTCGTGCACTGCGCCATGTGATTTTGCTTTCTCAAGTCCTCTCCTCCTTTGCATAAGCTATGGCTCCCTATGCTCCCTTGCCCTTCACAAGCCCCTCTCCTCTTCTCCCTTCTCACAAGCCTTCACTCACCTTCACAAGCCCCTCTCCTCTTCTCCCTTTTCTCACAAGAAAACCCCCTTCTCACCTTCACAAGCAAACCCTGTTCTCACCTTCTCCCTTGACAACTAAACACTCTTCTCCATTCACAAGGAAGAAAGGCCTTCCTCCAAGCATCACAAGCAAGGCAATATCAAGGTATACCATATTATTATCTTCTTTGTTTTCTTTAATCATTTTTTTGAAAGTGAACTAATTGTTACGGTTTGGGACTTACCTCAAATGCATTGCTTGCTCTCGTGTATGCTTGTATTACCTCAAATGCATTGCTTGCTCTTGTGTATGCTTGTATGCTTAACTACTTGTATAAGTATTATTTATAAATAAGAACTTTACTCATCTTTTTCTTTTTATGACTAGGTCAAGGCATTCTTTAGCTAGGTTAAGGCTCCGTTAAGGGGGGTTAAGGCAATATTCTCTAAAGAAGATCAACCATGTACAAGCTTCTAAAAAGCATAAGAGGTAAGCCCTTGACTGAACTCTTTGTTATTTTTGCACCTTTGGGTGCTAGGGATTATTTCTTGAGTTTTTTTTTTGCCTCTAGTACTTATGCATGCATTATGCATAATGCATTAAGCTTATTGTATTATGCTTTCATGCATTAAGCTTATTCTTAATGCATAATGCATTCATAAGCTTATGCATAATGCTTAATATATAATTCATTAAGCTTATTGCATCATGCATTCATGCATTATGCTTTTGCGTAATGCATTATTGCATAAAGCTTATGTAATAATTGTATTACATTATGCATTCATGCATTCATGCATAATGTAATAATTGTATTACATTATTGCATAAAGCTTATGTAATAATTGTATTACATTATGCATTCATGCATTCATGCATAATGTATGCATTCATGCATACATTATGCATTCATGCATTAAGCTTATGCTTAATGTTTTTTTGAGTTATGTATTAAGCTTATACTTAATGCATTATTACATAAGCTTTATGTAATAATGCATTAAGCATAAGCTTAATGCATAATGAATAACGCTTATGCTTAATGCATTGCATTATGCATGCATGCAAGTAGTGCATTGCATTATGCATTAAGCCTAATGTTAAACTTATGCTTAATGATTTATACACTCTTTATACATAATGCTTATGCATAATGGTTTATGCTTAATGTATTAATGTGTTAATGCATTATGCATAATGCATTAAGCTTTTGTATAATGCAATATGCATAATGCATTAATGCATTAAGCTTTTAAGTCATTATGCCTTAATGAATATGGCTTAAACTTTACTCATCTTTTTCTTTTTGTGGAATTCTTTGGCTAGGTCAAGCCAATCTTCTCCAAACTCCCTCAATGTACAGCTTCTAAAAAGGATAAGAGGTAAGCCCTTTGTTATTTTTTGCACCTTTGGGTGCTAGGGAATATTTCTTGAGTTTTTATTACCTATGTATAATGCTTAAGCTTATGTATTATGCATTAATGCATTAAGCTTATGCTTAATGCATCTTTGCATAAGCTTAATGCATTAATGCATATTAATACATTAATGCTTAAGCTTATGCATTGTGCATTATTTCTTAATACGCTATTACTGCATTAATGCTTTATATATTATACATAATGCATTAAGCATATGCTTAATGCATTACGAGCTATACATGTATGCATATGTTTATGCGTAGCTCATAATGCATTATGCAATAATTCATATGCTTATGCAATAATTCATATGCTTAATGCATTATGCTTATGCAATAATTCATATGCTTAATGCATTACGCTTATGCATTATGAGCTACGTATGTATATGTTTATGCATAGAGCATACACATAGCTCATAATGTATAAGCTAATGTAATAACACTTTATACATAAGCTTATGTATAATGCATTAAGCTTAATGCATTATGGATAAGCTTATACATAAAGCATTATTGCATTAACTTATGTATTAAGGTTATGCATTATGAGCTATATATACATATGTTTATAAGTAGAGCATATACATGCTCTATGTAAGCTATGCATGCATATGTGAGCTATATATGCTCTATGTGAGCTATGCAATTTTTTTATGCATAAAGCTTTTTATGAAATGTATGCTCTATATGAGTTATGTTTTTATGTTTTTATATAATGTTTTTATGCATATAGATGTGGCCATCATGGGGATCATCACCAACAGACCAAGATCCATATATGGAGGGGCATCCTCTAGTACACCTCCCATACCCATAGATGACCCTGATTTACAACATGTTTTTGAGGTACAAACAGCTTGGAAATGGTTGAACTCTAGGTATGGGTCTGAGTAATTGAGTTGCTCTGGCTTATACCCTGCCTTCTATGTGCTAGACACTTCAACTATCCCACAGTGAGCCCAGAGTCACCCATTTCCATGCATCCCACCACCTTCCCTACCCCTCTCACTTCTACTTTGCCTACCCCTCACTCTTTCACTTTCCCTATTCCTCGTCCTTCAGCTGATCCTAGTGCTCAGTGCACTCCGTCCCATATGCGGTGCTATCTCCCTAGCATGTGGCGTCCTCATGATGCCACTTGGGTGGTAATAGCTTGAGGGCTTCTTAGAGTCTTCGACGATCTAATAGTGGGGAAGGTGGGTGCGACGGATGCTTTGGGGGAGGTGCGCAGTCACCTTCACCTATGGTGATAGTAGACGATATGCTCGGGGAGGGTAGTATGCTTTACTTTACCCTTGATGAGGAGGGTGGGCCTTTTATGGATGATGTGGGATTGAGGGTTTATTATACGTTCCATCAATTAGTCAACTAGACCTATAAAGATGCTTTTAAACCATGGGGAGAGAAGAAGGATAGAGATTTCATGTATGTAGTGCAGTGCATGCATGAGTAGTTCCCAATCCACCACACACATGTTTTTTCCACGAGTGGATGAGGAATTGCATGATAAAGATCCTCAATAGGAGGAGGTCTCGCGCAACAACGAGGTGCACGAAAGATGGTTAACAAATTCTTACCAATTACACCATTAAGGATTGGAAGAAAGCAAAGAATCAATCCAAGGAGGGTACTCAACACCCTCAACAAAAGGCGGTGCATGCCAGTCAATGGTTGAAGTTCGGTGCAAAGTATGCATCCGGAGGAAAGGTAGGCTGGCTCGCACAATTTGTAAGTTTTCTCTTTGCCATTTTTCATTAAGCTTAGTTCATTTGTCATCATGAATTTAATATCTCACGCATGTTGTAATTTGTTGTAGGAAAAGGTAGTAGGTTGCCCCCCAATGGCTCAAAAGAATAGGTACCACAAGTATCATAATAAAGTTGAGACTTGCGAGAGTAGCTCAAACACGAGGGAGCACCGATTCGGATATCTAAAGAGCTCAGTAGGGCAAATTGGTGAGTAGTTGAACTTGAATTTAATTATCACCCAACTTGTTTTTCTTGTGGCTAACTTTTTTTTGCATTGTATTACTAATTAACGTAGGAAGACGATGCTGAAAGTGGCGGTGATAATGAAGATGATGGTGGTGCAGATGTGGGCAAAGATGAAGATGATGTAATAATTTAATTAGTTTTTGATTGCTTCATCTTTATTTATTTTTTGACATGAACACCTTATGTAATTTGTAACTATTTATGTAATTTATAATATAATCCATGGCATTGTATTGCAATTATTTTCTTATATTTTAAGTGATTAAGTGTTTTTTTAATGTGACTAAGTAGTGTTTAAATAATGTGATTTTTTTAAAAAATACAGAGACAAGATGGGGGAGAGACGTGGGGACACATGTCCCCATATCTCTCTCCCATTCAGTTCTCGTTTTTTTTTTTTTTTTGCAGACAGTCTGGATGGCTATAGCCGCATGTGCCTATACACGTTGCTATAGGCATGGCTGTATACTCAATTATATGCATGGTTATATGCACGATTGTGTAATGAAGTAGATTTGGTTGTACATGCACATGGGGAATGGGGCCTAGGAAGTTGGGCTAGGGTCATTTATATGTGTATTTTTTGGGGGGGCTTTGGGCTATATTAGGCATAGGGCTCATAGGCATTGTACATTTCATTAGGACATTTTAGAGTTCATTCATAGGGCCTTGTAAGAAAATGGTCGATTCTTATTTTCTCTCTCTAGAAAAAATCTTGAAATATTAAAATAAAGAGAATGTAAAAGTCATAAAAGTGCAGTCTCTGAGCTAGAGAGGTAAATTCTCTCCCAGGCGGCCGTCTTAAAGTTCGTTGGAACCTTCTTTGAAATGATACATTCGAAACTACAAGAATAAGGTTAGTTCAGGAGGATATTATTGCACGGAAGACAGTTTGGAGGTTAGAACCTTCATTTCCAATTTCAAAAGACAAATACAAGCCTTCTCACCATAGCCAGTCCTATTCTTTCACTCTGCATCATATAGTATACTTACTCATTCCTAGAACACTCTAATGGAGAACAACCATCTGCACACTCATTCTATTGAAGAGTCCAATCATGAATGCATTAAGAGAAAGTACCATCTGCACATTGATCTAGATAGTGCATATGCGCCCATTCAAAAACGCAGAAGTGGACAACTATTGCTCTCATCAGATGTTAAAGATCATATGAGGTGTCGGGGAAGCAACACATAGACCTTTGGTGTGATGGATCCATCTATCCTATTGACCCTTGTACTGCTTCACATCCTCCCTTTTCAAATCCCACAACTCTCTTACGTTTTGCAGGTGATGGCGCCACAAGCTTACTAGGATATTGCAAGTCGATTTCTTACATACAAGAAAGAGAAAGGCATTATTCACAACACTTAGCAAATGAGCTTTTTGGCTTGTTTGGTGAATGCAAGACACAGAAAGTTAGATTGGAAGAACAAGAAGGTCAAATCAATAAACTAAGAAGTGACCTCTGCAAATATAGAAAAAAAGACACAATCATTGGACGACGTATATGGAAAAGAAAGCTCAAAAACATCAAAAACTTGAGGCTCGATGTTCTGGAGGCCTGAAGAAGAGAATCCAAGCCATAAGGCTTGAAGAAGAGAATCCAAGCCATAAGGTAAGATTGCACTGAATGCATTCCCATTCACATGTCTTTTGTGTTAGCAGTTAATATTATTTTATTTGCTGGGCTTCTTTGGGATTTACATGTTCTCTACATTAGTAATGAGTAGTGCTGTATTTGTAGGGTTGTCATACATCCTGACAAAGAGAATATTAATCCCAATCTCAATCTAGTAATGAGTAGTGCTGTATTTGTAGTGCTGTATTCGTAAGGGTTATAGTGCCATCCATGCAGAAGTCAGTGTCATCCCTCCTTGAGGTCAAAGGCATCAAAGCAAAGCTACTTCCAACACCTACAAAAGTTTGGAGACATAGGGAGGAATTAAACATAGAATAGCTTCACTATGTTGGTCACTCATACCACATCGTAGGAGAGTTTAAGGGAGAAGGTGGCAGCATATTCTACAATGAACATGACAATATATTCATGGACTTGGAGCTCTTGCAAAATAGAATGATGGAGTTCCATGATATTACATTTGAGGAGGTAGGAGGCGTACTTTAGTTTGTCATCAAGCTTGATGAGTGCGAGATTATCAAGGAGAAAAAGACGGAAAGGGTCACAATAACACTTATGAATAGGGTTTTTTATAATTGTAGTAGGGATGATCCAAAGTATTTTAGTGTGCAGTCCAAGACGAACATCTGGTGGCTAGGTTCATTTGAGGTCAAGAAAGAGGACCATGAATCCTTGTTTTGGGTATTTCAGCAGATACATATCCCCAATCTCATCAAAGAACAGATGAATGCAAACAGGATACTCCATGTAGAGAAAAGGGGGGAATTTCAAGTCCAATGGCATCTTGCGGGTGATTTGAAGACTCTCAAGTGCTCATTTAATTGCAGCAAAAGGGGCCAGTGCAAAGTCTCCATGCGTTTACTGCATGGACTCCGCAAGGGTGATAGATTCTAAGTGGTAGAGATGACCACCAAACAGACAAGTTTTGGATGAGAACTTTAAACCAGTGTTTGAGATTCCTCTTTCCAATGTGCATATATACACGCTTCATGCTTTGTGTCGTATCATAGAGAAACTGGTATATCTCCACATTGGTTTTGCTTGTTGGAAGATCAAGAATGTAGCAGAGAGGAAAGAAGCCATCAGTTCATTTGGAGAAGGTGCTATCAGAAATTGGACTACAGGAGGTAATGTCCAGATTCTGAAGGACACTAAAAAGTCATCAAATGAAAAGGAAATTCCAATGAAGCCTTCCATTGGAGGTGTTAAGGCAAGAAGATTTCTTTCCAAGCCAATGAGTAATCACAGCAACACAAACCTACAAAGTTAGGAAAGCAATATACAACAACCTACACAAGTCGAATCGAATACCAACAATGGAAAAAGCTTCATAATGTAGTGAAAGACCATGAAGGTGCTTCAAGGAATGTCAAAGAAGATGTTTGGCGTTCAATTGATACTCTGTTCCAAATGTGTGAGAAAGTCAACTACTCTTAGCAAGACAAAAAGAGCTTTCAAGAAAACTTACAAGCATTCAAAAAAGCATTCAGAGCTGCTTGGACTGACACCAAAATTACACACTACATGGTATGTTTCTAGCTTACTCTTGTTTCCTAGCCATTGATACTAACTTGCATTATGCGTTTTCTTATGCAGCATATTCTCTACAACCACAACAAGTACGGAGATCCTAGCATTTGGAACACACAAGGACTCGAGAAATCACACTATATGGCCTGAAATGCATATTTTCGGCACACACAACATGGTGGTGGAAAAAGTAAGGCAAACAGCCTACAAGAAGTGTTCCAATGGTTCTATAGAAGGATACTGCAACAACTACATAAAAAAAGAAACCTTGAGGTCATCCAAATTGATGTAGACACTCAGACATATGGAAAGGAAGAGATTGAAGCGTTCCAAAGCATTTAAAAACTCAGATGCCATAGAAGCACAAAATAAATGGAGAGAACAAAAGATTTTTATTAATCATCGTTGGACAGATAGATGTAACACATGTCTTTTACAATGTATCTTTCCATTCTAATGACTTTGGCAATTCCAGTGAATCTGGCTTTCGTTTATACCTTAGCAAACGGTGTTTGCCATACTCTTCTAGTTCC
Organism: Cibotium barometz; assembly: GCF_041138505.1. Lineage (NCBI taxonomy): Eukaryota > Viridiplantae > Streptophyta > Polypodiopsida > Cyatheales > Cibotiaceae > Cibotium > Cibotium barometz. The sequence goes on along the minus strand of NC_141101.1, from coordinate 37,994,924 downwards.
TCTGGGTTCTCTATATCACACCTAGGAACAGGGACAATGTCTTGAATACAAAATTTGTAACTTTTCCTTCCTGGCTCATGGCATTGTGGTAGACTATAATCTTTGTCTTAGACAATCTGCTTAGATAGTGAGAGAGAGCTGCGTCTCGGGGCCACAATACTCCCTTTTATGTTGCTGCAAAATAAAATAATTAAGGAAACATAAGTCTACATATCAAATTCACACAAACACACAGACACACAAACACACAACACAACACACACATACAGAGAGAGAGAGAGAGAGAGAGAGAGAGAGAGAGAGAGAGAGAGAGAGAGAGAGAGAGAGAGAGAGAGAGAGAGAGAGAGAGAGAGAGAGAGAACCTGAGTCTCATCTGTCCACGAACAGTTGGTCTTGCCAAAGTTTATTAGAACTTTTAGTATCTTCTCCTACTTTGTTGATAAACTCCTTTGTGCAGTCATTCAACTTATCAGAGCCATATTTGGCCTGCAGCTCCATGAAGGTTTTATCATCTGGCACAAATCCATCCTCTTTGAATTTTTGTGCTTTGTCCAAACAAATACCGAGACACCCTTTTACTATTATAATTTTCCTCCAATGCTAAGTCATCTGCATCATCTTTCGAGACAAAACCGCTACCCTCTTCCTGAAAATTGGCAATAGCAGATAAAGCAAAATCTTCCCTCAGGCTGAAAATATTCTGAATGTCAGCCAACAGTACATAACGTTTGTTATCAATAACAAATTCTAGCAGCACTAGCAATACTAGACCACACTGCTCCACTTTGAAGAGATCTACACCCAGTGGTCTCTGTATTGTTGATGTCTTTAGAGCAACAATATCCATCGACTTTGAATCCTCTTCCTCCTGTACTAACTCAATATCTTCCTCAAGTTTTGCCTCCTTGGAGGGTAACCTATCTTCTGGGGGAATTTCATCTTGGATAGTACCTTCATACAGTAGTTCTTCACCCATTTCAGGAAGGCCTTTATAGAGGCACTACAGGTAGCAGAGGAATCCAAATCGCTCATATAACAACCTGTAACAACTTAAGTGCAAGGTACACCAAGAAGGCTTGTAGGAAGATGGTAGTTCCTGGTAATTCTTGTATAGAAAACTGTTTGCCTACCTGCTTAGTGAACAATCCAGCAAGTGCACGTAAGCTTGATTGTTTTTAGCAGCAGCCTTCCTTTGGATACTAATTCTTTGAAATCGTCCCTGTGTTTCGACAGGTACTCTGCATGCTGATGCAAAATGGACTCCACTTGTAAAGGCTTATTAAACATCTCTACAATAATGTGAAAGTCTTCAGCAACTCCCACGTTACAGACAAAATCGAAGAATTTCTCATCAATTAGAGCTAGATCATTGCTCTAATAAAATTCTTCCTTCTTTTCCTTAATGTCAGTGCTAAGATGTTGCTCCTTCTTCTTCTACTACTTCTTTCTCTTCGGCATCTCTTCCTTAGCCTCCATTGAGAAATCAAAATCCCTCTTAACAGAGAGACTCTGGTGAGCAGGTCGCTTAGAAAGGGACACTAGACTAAGAACACCTGCTTTCTCTCCTGTTCATCTACCTCTGCATCGTGGTCTTCTGAATGGGGTTCTTCATCACTATGATCTTTTACGAAGTAAACGAGGTAACTTGATTCTCCTGGCTCCACTGTTGGAAACCTTTGATCTTATGTCTATCCTCTCACAAGCTGTGGCTCATCTATCCTTGCCATAACTTCTGCAGGGTCGTCAGTGTGGGAAGTCAATAGATCTTTTCTTTGTGCATGTCGCTCCTACCCGCAGCACTAAACTCAGGAACCAGTTCAGTGACTCCCTGCTTAAGCTTTCTTTTTTCTGAGAAGTAAGACACTGGCATGAATTAGAAAAGGGGAGTCACCCCTTATTGTATTTGTGCAATTTGGCACGTTAAAGAAAATCCATTAACCCTACAAGGGCTATATCGCGCCAAACTGTACAAATTTCTCTCTCTCTCTCTCTCTCTCTCTCTCTCTCTCTCTCTCTCTCTCTCTCTCTCTCTCTCTCGGTGTACTGTATGTTTGTGTCTGTGTATGTTGTTATTGTTGTGTGTGTGTGTGTGTGTGTGTGTGATATAAGTGTATATGTATGTGGGTGTATGTGTGTGCAATTTGGCGTGATAAAGCACCTCCATTACCATTATAGGAGCCATATCATGCCAAAATGCACAAATTGCACACACTCTTTCACTATTTCTTTTTCTTTCTCTAACACTTTATCTCTATCTCTCACTCTTTCTGTCTCTGACTAAATCCCTAAATTTTTATCTATCTCTCTCTGACTATTTCTAAATCTCTCTCTATATTACTCCCTCTCTCTCTCTCTCTCTCTCTCTCTCTCTCTCTCTCTCTTTGTGAGTGTACTGTGTATGTGTGTGTCTGTATTGTATACGGTTCTCTCTATGTGTGTGTGTGTGTGTGTGTGTGTGTGAGAGAGAGAGAGAGAGAGAGAGAGAGAGAGACAGAAGTAGATTTTTTTGTGTGTTCCTACATGTCCGTGTGTCCATGTGTGTGTGTGAAAGATTGTGTCTGTCTCTGTGCATGCATGTCTGTGTGTTTGCGTATTTGAGTGTGTGTGTGTGTGTGTGTGTGAGAGAGAGAGAGAGAGAGAGAGAGAGAGAGAGAGAGAGAGAGAGAGAGAGAGAGAGAGAGAGAGGAGCAAGCAAACTTACATGTTGCCATTTGCTTTCTGGTTATGTGGGCGTGGATGTTGCACTCTCTTTCTGTCTGTCGTTGGAATCTCTCTCTGTCTGTGGGTTCCTGAAAAATCGGGATGCTCTCTCTCTCTCTCTCTCTCTCTCAAATACGAGAACCGTTAATAGTGGCATGAGGATTAAATAACTTTAAACGATCCCACGTGTGTAGTAATAAATGGACACGTGTGATGTTGACAATTGACAAGTGGAGTTTGTGAATATTAAAAACGACTCTTTTTTTATTCTATTTGTAATGGTGTGCCTGAGAGAGAGAGAGAGAGAGAGAGAGAGAGAGAGAGAGAGAGAGAGAGAGAGAGAGAGAGAGAGAGATCAGTCGACCATGATAGCAATCCATCAAGCCACCGACAGCTTTGGTATGTGTTTCTCTTGCACACACACACACTCATGCAGGAACACATAGAGACACACACACACACTCATACACGCACACAATGGAACACACACACACACACACACACACACACACACACACACACACACACACACACACACACAAGGAGAAACACATACAACACAGACATACACATCCAGTAATGCTAGAGAGAGAGAGAGAGAGAGAGAGAGAGAGAGAGAGAGAGAGAGAGAGAGAGTGCGATGTTTTTGTGATTTGGTGCGATAAGGTGCTTTGAAGTCAACTGAAGAGCTCTCTCGTGCGCCAAACCGCAAACATATACACACACACACACATATACACTTACATGACACACACACACACACACACACACACACACACACACACACACACACACACACACACACACACACACACACAGAGCGACATTTTTGCGATTTGGCATGATAAGGCGCTTTGAAGCCAAACTAAAGAGCTCTCTTGCTCCAAACCGCAAACACACACACACACACACACACACACACACACACACACACACACACACACACACATATATACACTTACATGACATCCATAAAATACACACACACACACACACACACACACACACACACACACACACATAAACACAGAGAGAGAGAGAGAGAGAGAGAGAGAGAGAGAGAGAGAGAGAGAGAGAGAGAGAGAGAGAGAGAGAGAGAGAGAGAGAGAGAGAGAGAGGTTGATTTATGTCTCTTTCTACCAAGCTGATTTTGGTAGATCATGGCGAGAACAAAGGCCACTGCAAGGAGACAGGGTAAGGGGCCTGGATTGGCAGCAAAGGCTGCCTCTCAGAAGAAGCCAAGGAAAGGAAAACCTATTCATATTTTGAAGCAAGCTAGAACAAGGAGATTCTCACAGAACTTCTACATTCTGAAGGAGATCAGGAAGGCGCAAAATTGTGTGGAGTTATGTGATCCTTCAAGCTCCCCTTCCAGCGGGTGTGCAGGTCTATATGTGAGAACCGGAGCCTATCCCCGTAAGGTGGAAGAGGACAGCCTTGCTCTGCCTACAGGAGGTTGCTGAAGACTTTCTCGTAGAGTACTTCAATGACCTGTGTGTTGTGTGTGCCCACGCACAGAGGATGACTATAATGCCCAAGGATAGTGAGACACTGAAGAGGCTTAGGTGGAGGTATGAGAAGCTTCTAAACCTTGTAGAGATTATAGACCCAAAAATGAAAAACATCCTCATGATTCCACTAGCAAGAGCTCCTCAGGATAAAATAAAAATTATAGATATTACACATGAAATTAACACAAGAGCCAGGGCTAAACAGGAGGATGCCAGATGGGAGGAAGAGCAGAAGGCAAGCAAAGACAAGGATCAACAAGTAAAATCAAACCCAAAGAATCTCCACGAACAGTACATCAAAGAAATAGAAGAGTTGGAGTCAGCAGTAGCAGTCAACCTGGAGATACTAAGGAGCTTGTAGAGGGGCATTTTTATCTTCATGAATATGGAAGATGGTGAGCGACAGCTCTCTCTTGACATCATGGATGTCAGAACTTTGATGGAGAGGACATCATAGATCACAGATACTATCCCATACATCTGGTTAAAGTAGGTATCCGAATTGTATTTTTTGATATGGTAGTTCCATCTTTAGTTCTTCCCTTTTTCCTCAATGAGTTACCCTTGTTTTTGCAGTTTAATAAAGTGCTAGCTTCCATGTGAGAGCCACTCTGAGGTGTTTATTCTCAACTCTCAGCTGGCACCACTGCTACGAAGAAGGAGTACTTCCCAGCAAGAGATTCAAAAGTGGTTCACCTATTTTAACATGTTGGAGGTTACTGTATTAATTTTTCCATACGAATCAGGGTATGTTACTCCTCTATCTTGTTAGTTATATACATCTAATAGATAGGGGATGTCTTAGTTTTAGATATTTCTGCTTTTTTAGGAACCATTGGAGCCTTACCATTATAGAATTGGATAAGATAATCGTGTGGACTCTTAATTCAGTACCAAGATCACATCCTGAGTTAGGCCTATAAGTAAACATTCAAAGCACCTTTCTCTAGTATCTATGGCTCCTTGAAGTTGGCAATGTATCTTATTGTGAAAGCTTATTTATTATGCAGGTGTATAAAAAGGCTTCTTCATGTTCTTGGTTCCCTATATGGAGACAATGAATTGTACAAATCAGAGGTTAAGCCTGTTCAAGTGCCCAAACAAGGAGACTCACACTCCTGTGAATGGAGATCGATGATACATGTAGAATATATTCTCGAAAGTCTCTTTTCCATGAATCCCTTCATGTCCAAGGTAAGTGGAAGAATCATTGGGTGGACATTTATTTAGCTAGATTTGCAGTCTGACATTGTGAATTTTGTTTTTCATACCGCATTACAGAATTATGATAGTAACTATGTGGAGCAGTACAGAGTGACCATGATACGATTAATACTAAAGAATAGCACAGAGATTTCTGAGGAGAACCAGCCGGAATTCCCCGATCCTACAGATGTTGAGGTACTCCTTCAGGCTGTAGGGGAAGAGGAAAAGCCCTCTGAGCACATAGAGGCAAAGCCAAGGTCCAATGTGGAGGTTAACATTGAACATCCCAAGGCTGATGAGGTAGAGCAAGCTGAAGAGGCAGAGTCGAAGCCTGAAGAGAAAACAGAGACGAGAATGGCATACTGCACAGGCCGAGGTGGGACCTAGTAGGGAGGCAAACAATGAAGAACCTAAGTCTGATGAGGATGCCAAGGCTAGTGAGGATCCTAAGCTTGATGAAGATCCCAAGCCTAATTCACCTGATGTAATGTAACCAACTCAATTTTAAGAACTGTTTCTATTAGCTGTTTTTGTCCCTTAACAATGATTATAAGCTTCAACCATATTCAGACTGATTAAAATCATGTCAATAATGGTTCCAGACACCACCGAGGAGGCTTATTATCTTAGATGTTAATGGATTGCTACTCAAAAGATAGCCCAAGAGCTTTGGACCAAGTGCTATAGGGAATTACAAAGTCGAAGAAATGCATGTCATCAAACTGTATCAATTTATCAACTTTGTAACTAAGCACTTTAGATTGGCCATATGGTCCTCAATGATGACGCATAATTTGAGGCCTCTTGTCACACTAGTTTTGAGAGAATCTAAGATTGAGGAAACATAATTGTATTTTGTATATGACCAAAGGCACTGTTACATTGAACCAGGTGTTTTTCATCCCAACAAACCCAGGGTGCCCTTACTTATGAAGCGCTATGTGGATATCCAACACCCATATAATCCCATAAATACATTATTAATTGATGATACCCTTGAGAAGGCTATGTACAATCCCATGGGAACATGGATAAAAATCTTTTTTTGTAATGTAATGTTTTCAACTATTTTATTCTCACTCAAGTAATGTGTCTTGGAAAATAGTATACATTGTATTGTTTTTTGAAAGTACTGCATCAAACAAAAGGCTCTTGATTAATTATGTTAAAAGAGTACATTCAAATTTGTAATGTCAAGTAGGAGTGTCATTAACAAGATAGACTTGACTAATTATGTCAGAAGAGCCTACATTGGAGTGGGTATTGTCAAGTAGGAATGATCTTGACTGTGCTACCCAATTCTTTACGTTGTATTAGTCACTCCCTTCTGAGGACCTTTCTTCCATTGTGAATGAAATTAAAGTGTGTTGGCATGTCTTGCAAGGATTCTTCGATAATATCCTTCTGTAGCTATTGTAAATTACATTTTCCTCATATAGAAACAATTGTCACCAGTGTTGAAGCTTCATCAATCATTTCAATGTTTATGACTTTGCGTCCATTGCACTTGCGGCTTCCTGATCCATTGGTACCAACTCTCCATTGATGTAACGGAACCTGCTATACCAGAAGGACAAGATAAAAGTTTGAGTTGCAATCATGTACTTTGCAACTACTATCTCCAGTGTGGTGTTACCACCTGTGTGTTTTAGGATCAAACTTTAGCAATCCAACTCTCCTATTATTATGTGTCACCAACTCTTGATTCCCTTTGATTCTAGCCAGGCTCCTTTAAAGCCCATATAAGATGAGGGACTCGCTTGTTATCAAGAGTTTTGTGTGGTTGAGTGTGAGAGAGCATCTTTGGCTTCAGTTTTATCTTTGATGGCTGTTGGTGGTCTCCTCGAGCTACAGGATTGTTGGCTGTATCAAAGTATTGAGCCAAGGAGGCGTCAATCTCAAATTCTGCAGAATTGGGCTTTCGAGGCTGCTATTGTGCACTAGTGTCTCCTCTTGTGCAGAAATAGAGGGCGGGCCTACCTACCTGGCGGCGGCTGGCAATTTGGGTTCTCCTTGAATTCAGAAGAGGGGTCTTGATATCCTTAAGGGTGTTCACACATGGGCGTTCACATCTACATTCCAACAACATGTTTTGTTTATCGTAGTGTGTGTCCATCATGTCTTCTAGCACACACCTACTAGCTATGGCTATTTGTTTCTTTAAGCATGGAGATATGTATTTATCATATCTCATAACATTCTCTAATTAAGCGGGATGTGGTTTGTCAATTATGTCTCTAAAATAACCCTCTCAATACCCCCCAAAAAAAACATTCTCTTATTAAGCGGGATGTGGTTTGTCAATTATGTGTCTAAAATAACCCTCTCAATACCCCCCAAAAAAAACATTCTCTAATTAAGCGGGATGTGGTTTGTCAATTATGTCTCTAAAATAACCCTCTCAATACCCCCCAAAAAAAACATTCTCTTATTAAGCGAGATGTGGCTATCGTGATGCCTATCATGATCCAAGCATTACTAAAAATATACTAACTAGAGATGGTTAGTCTTTGTGTCACCATTGTTACAGTTGCTTTAACTATTTAAATGGGGACATCAAAGAAATTTAACCAAACATGTATCTATTCTTAATGACCGAGGCTTTATGGTTCTACAACATAGAAATTAGCAAGCATGTGTAGCATGAAGAGAAGGAAAATGAGCAAGGAAAATATAAGTACATTGCTATGCAGAAATTGAGCTGCTGAAAGTGATAGCCTCCACTTTCATCAATGAAAGTGCTTATCTAAATGGGGTACTGGCACATTTCAAGCTATGATTGTAGTTTCATGGAGAGACTTGTGCCATGGCCTTTCCTTTTTTTTTTTTGGTCCTTCTCCACTCACATACACATGCAAAGAAGATGCGTTCTCATAGTCAAAATAGTTCACTTTAGTGACTAATGTTAATTAGCATATTCTTGTGCAAAGAACTTGTGATAGGCTTCACTATATTCAATGATACTGATTCCACACAATTACTCTCAAAGTTTTAACAACTGTACTTCTAGTACCTTGTGCAAAGATCTTGTGATAGGCTTCACTATATTCAATGATACTGATTCCACACAATTACTCTCAAAGTTTTAACAAGTGTACTTCTAGTACCTTCTAGTAACAGGATCTTGTTTCCTTGTGGATGAGCAATTAGAATCATTTTTCTTATTATAGTCTTAATATGCTAATGTTTCATAAAGTTGCTTATATTTCTTTGAGAAGAAATGAATCGTTAACTTTTTAATGTTATGTCAATGCATATTAATTAACAAAGACTTGTGTGATTACAAACCATAATATGATTAAACACCAAAGCCTTATTTCATTGACTATGTTAGCGACATTGTGCCTTAATAAACAATACACTTTACCCTGCTCTTAAGCCTTTGCATCTCTTCCACTATAGATTTTAAGTATACACAAGAAACAATGGGCACAATCATCTCAATTTGTTATGCTTGAGGAGGACGAAAGCATGCTATGTGAGAGAAGAAAAAGGTATGATCTATATTTAAATGGAAATGAAGTGGGCCTACCAAATTCATACCATAAGAATAAAGGAGTTGATCGCATAAAGGTAACTTGAGCACTAGTCTTGCAAAAAAAAACCCACTTTAAGAGACCTTTTTGAGAAAAACATTTCTCTTAAAGTATAGTGTTTCAAAGAAACTCCTAGAGAGACACTCTTAACACAAGAGACTTTTTTTTTCCCATTTCTCTTAAAGTATATTGTTTCAAAGAAACTCCTTCTAGAGAAATACTCTTAACACAAGATAGAAGGTGGAAAAAAAACACAGTCTTCTAATTAACATACTAAAAATTACCTTTTTGCACACTACAAATGCAATACAAAATTCTTCTTTATGTATTTAGGCCATTGACGTCTACCTTCTATCAACTAAAGACACCTTTTTTAAAACCCATGTCTTTACAGATAAGGCTATTACAATATTTTTATGTTATTTATAGTAATTTTAAAAATTACAAATTTACAAGGTATGTACATGACTTTACTTTTAATCGTAGTTACTTTCATACTAACCAAGAAGTTTCATAGAACTTTGAGCTTATTTGTCTTTCCATTTCTTCTAAATTAATGACTTTACTTTTAATTGTAGTTACTTTCATACTAACCAAGTAGTTTCATAGAACTTTGAGCTTATTTGTCTTTCCATTTCTTCTAAATTAATGAATAACCTTTTCAAAGCATTTTTGTGACTCAATTACAAGACTCTAATGTATTGTGCTAGAGAGTGTCCCTTGTCTAAGACTCATTTTCTTCTTTTCTCATGTAACCTTGATTTTATACCCCAAGTTTATGGGAGCGAGCCTTGTTGGATTCGTCATTGTACTATGAAACCTATTTAAAACAATAAGGTGAGTTGAACTATAGAATCCAAAAGACCTAATTCTCTAAGGATTTTGCAGGAGAGAGAGAGAGAGAGAGAGAGAGAGAGAGAGAGAGAGAGAGAGAGAGAGAGAGAGAGAGAGAGAGAGAGTTTGTGGTTAAAAGAAAGGAAAATGAAGAGGACAAATTTGGAACCAAAATTCCCCCATAATGTCCCTAAAAGAAACCTCTTCAAGGGCCTAAAAACCTTGAAGGTTATAATAAACCATGAAAGAAAATGTAGGCACAACAAGTAAATGTCGCTTGAAAAGGATTCATTCAAATTTTCATTACCTCAATTTATTAACTGGCCTTCGCCCCCCCTCCCTTTTCCTCTATCTCTAGTTAACACATCTCTCTCTCTCTCTCTCTCTCTCTCTCTCTCTCTCTCCATTGATGCATTAGGCTCTTATTTTAAAAGATCGTATCACTACAACAAACAAAGAGAACACTTGTATCTAGAGCCATGCAAATTTAAAAAAAGAATCTATTTATGGAAAAAAAACTTTTCGTGGCTATAAGCGCGGCTATACATGCGGTTATGAGCATGTGGCTACAATCTGCAAAGAAGGTTGGCTACTCAAAGCATGGAGTGACAACATGGGTGTAGGTCACCATCCTAAGGTAATACTCAAAGGCATGGAGTGACAACATGGGTGTAGGTCACCATCCTAAGGTAATAATACTCAAAGGCATGGAGTAAGCAAGGGTGTAGGTCACCATCCTAGGGTAATAGCCAAGAAGGCCATGGAAGCTTGGGCATGAAGACATAGATGTCTATAGGGTGAAATATGATAAAAAAAAGGTATAATGCCTATGAGTCCTATGCCTATGAGTCCTATGCCTAATATAGCCCAAGCCCCCCCTCCCCCCAAAAGTACACATATAAATAACCCTAAGCCCAAGTGCCTAGGCCCCATTTCTCATGTGCATGTGCAACCAAATCTATTTCATTACAAACCAGCCCCTCTTACAATGATTTCGTCCTCGAAATCAAAGGGTGGTAGTACACAAAATAAATCAAAGGCTATATGCAATGAAGCAAATACATGACCAAGTGTCACCATCGCAGAGCACAATAGCAATACATGAATCTCATGACCCCCAGGGTCAAATGGAAATGATAAAGGAGTCTTGTCGATGATGAAGCTAGTCGGGTATCCCCCCCAGGTCAAATGGAAAGGATACGAATGTCGCCCCAAAGATGAAGTAATCCATACAACCGCATCTCTTGGATAAAAGAGAAACCCAAGCCATGTAGACTCCAAAGCAATGGCCTCAAACCACTTGGATCAAATGGAAAATGTGAAGAGCCAATGTCGATGACGTGGCTGGTCAACCCTCCTAGGTCAAACAGATAGATATGGTGCACATCATGGACCTCCAATGTCAATGTATTATCTCTTGGGTTGTAAGGAAAAATCATAAGTCTATCCTCATGACCATAATGTAAATTTGACATCCACGGAGTCCACCGAATGTAACCATCACATATGGTCAGAATGAAAAATGGTCTTGGTGCAAAAGAATCATCATATAAGCCAAGACAAAGGTGTGTTAAGTGCATTTGAGTGTCCACCATACATAGAACGCACCCAAATATGAATATCTCAGCTCCAAAGAACATAGGCTCATGTCGAAACCCGTGGGAGCCAAATGAACATAGCTCAAGGTCGGCCTCATGTAGAGTCAAATGTGAATCCATGACATCGTCCCATGTAGCACCACTTGAAAAGGCACAATCCACTATGCCATGTAGAGTCAAATGTGAATCCATGCCATCGTCCCATGTAGCACCACTTGAAAAGTCAAAGGCATGATCCACCATATCAATGTATGTATGAGTATGATCCGACCCATGCACAATATCTACATGTGCAAGACCCTCTATGTGTGTACAATCATCCAAGATATCAACATAATCGTTAACATCATCACTAAAAAATGAAGAGGTATCCTCACATGAAAGATAAATGATATCATCTTCTAAATCATCATCTATGACATCCCCAAGGCCCCCAAGGTCATCCTCATAAACATGGTCTATCGTATCAATGATGCCTCTATGTGACCTAAATCCCATGATAAATCTATCTCCAATAGTATAGGATCTAAGGGGATGACTAGATCAATGCAAATCTCTCAAGATCTATACCATATGATCTACTATGGATATGATCATCATCCATCAAATCACTGGCCATGTCATCCTCACAATATCTAAAATCATCATGATGATCACAGTCAGCATATCCATAAATGGAATCCATGTATAACCTATATCCAAAGTTAGGTCAATCTCTGTAATCACTAGATCGAGGAAAATACCCAAATCAAATACAAAGCTCTCTAGATCCATATGCATAATCCTACCTCTCCTGAGGTCTAATATGATAAAAACCATCACTAATCTCATGCACTATCCTTGACTTCTCAAATACATGAACTCTATCCACATGAACACTACTAGGAATGCTATGAATACTAGGAGTAGTGATCGTATCAGCGATATCTTCACAAATAGAAATCCTAGAAGAATAGCATGATGCATCTAACACTAGTAACTCATGCCTATGATCATAGGTGTCTCCGTGACTTGTACGTGGAGTATCACTATCCTCAAGTGTGCTAGTAGTAAATACACCCATACCAAATGTGCTAATGGATGCGTTAGTAATCAAATGCAAATGATCCTCTAAAATGTCACCATGATCAACTAGAATATCCTCATGATCCGCAGGAAAGATGATAGGTATAGAAGTGTCGATACTCTTGGTATGCTCTCTACCATATCTTCCCTTAAGATCATGCCCACATGATCTAACTCACACACATCACTCTCACCACCAGTATCACATACATCATCATCATGTGCATGTGCCAGTGGCATCATGTGCACGTGTATCACTATCATCATGTGTATGTGCATGTGATACATCAATATCATGATTTGTGTGTGTGTACAATACATCATCATCCCCATCATAATACAATGAATGAGTCGGTTTAAGTAAAAGCTGAAAGAAAGGCAATGAAGCTTAAATGTTTGGTAAAAGCTACCTGTATGTTGCAAGTATTGATCTTTTCCACCCTTATTGTCATCGTTACACAATAGTATTCTCCATCATTTTCATGATTGCCTTGTCTAGCTTCAAGAGATAGGAGCTGAGTTCTTCTTGCTATTGCGCAAACTCTACTTCCCCATAAGTTGCACTTTGTATGACTACCATGTGAGATTGAAGCCTAGTATTATGCATAGGTGCTATGCTTCTATCAACTCTTCTCTATAAGAACTTCAATATGCATCTAACCCAACAGCCTGCATGTCATCTATGTCCTTTAATGGCTAGTAGCTTGTATAACTCAGCCATTTGTTGTCACTTGGACTCTACTTTGCATGCTACTCTTAAACATTCTGCATGGAAAACCAGAATCCCTTGGTGTAATGGAAGTACATTAGCCTAATGATTGGTCTCAGTTTACATCTAAAAGGAATGGTACCAGTTTTACAGCATTTTGCATGTATTACAACCATTTTGCATGTATTACAACTTTAACATGTGTCCAAACATCAAATCTTTGACCATGTCAACATGCATGTTGCATTTTCAGTATGATAGATGAATTCTATTGATCAATAGCCTTGAAAATGCTTGCAGAATAGCAATAGAGCTAAAGCTTAATGACTTTCCTGGTTTGTTGTTGAGCTATTGCTAATTTATGTTGATCTTGGCCAAGAATGTTGAAGTTGGGATCAAGATTTTCTTGAGATTACAGAAATCCTTCAATGTTGATGATGCTTTTTTCAGCCAAGTGTTGTCCACTCTTTTAAGAAAAGATTTGAAATCTCTATAAACTTTACAAATCTTTGAAACAAAATTGTAAAGCTTGATAATGGCTTTGTAATAATCTGCACAGAACTATAATCTGAACAATAACTCTGGAGCACTGATGCTGAATTCTGCACTCAAATCTCTATGAAAACTACAATAACTGTGCAATAGATCTTCAATTTGTAGAATGTTGTTGAAAACTGCACCAAAATCTATAATATTTGTAGTCTACCTCCAATATCTTTGATAACCAGTGCCTTTCATGAGATGAATCTTTCACCAAAAACTACACAACAACCAAGAATCTCCCAAAAATGCAAAGAACTCAAAGTATCTTTTGCAAATGATAGTAGGAAACTAGGGTTTGTGTGAAGATTTGATGAAAATAGACTTTGGTTCATGCAAAACTTTTCCAAAATTCAAGAAAATCAAGAGAAGATTTTCAAGAACATCAAGAAATGCAAGAAAATCAAGAAAAGGCATTTTAAAAACTATGGAAATTCTTAATCCGAAAATGAGTAACACTAAGAAAATGCATTTTGAAAAACTAGATTAACACTAATTCAAAATAATTATCACTATTCATGATCAAGAAATTACAATCTGAAAACTAGATTAAGAATAATCCAAAAATAATTATCATCTACTCACTCCCTAAGAAAGGATCTAAGCCAAGGGCTCTGATACCACCGCAAGAAGGTTGGCCACTCAAAGCATGGAGTGACAACATGGGTCTAGATCACCATCCTAAGGTAATACTCAAGGCATAGAGTAAGCATGGGTGTAGGTCACCATCCAGGGTAACAGCCAAGAAGGCCTTAAAAGCTTGGGCATGAGCACCAAGAAGACATAGATGTCTATAGGGTGAAATATGATAAACATTAGGACACTTTGGAGGTCATTCGTAGGGCCTTTTAGTAGAGAGAGAAAAAGGAGCGCATCCAATTAAGAAGAAGGCAACGTTATGTTGAAAAATAGGTTTTTTCTTTTTCTAAATCCAAAAACTCTTCTTTCTCACATCAAAGTGTACTCTACTTACACTTGATAGTCACTTTTCATACCCATATGCATTAAACACACCTACACTTTTGTAGGGAGGGAAACTTCTATTCGAATCCATGTATTAAATACACCTTTTTGCAAAGGTGTATTCGAATCCATGTATTAAATACACCTACACTTTTGTAGGGAGGGAAACTTCTATTCGAATCCATGTATTAAATACACCTTTTTGCAAAGGAGGGAAAATTCCCCCCCTCTCAAACTTCCTCTTGGCCTTAAACAATATCTCACGCTGTTTTCATTTCCTCTACCTTCTGCTGCACTCCATTTTCTGAAGCTTCAGGCTTTTGTACTCCATTCCTTCTTGAAAAGATGGGTAGCGAATCTCGTTTTATATCATCTCGATTTTGTCCCACTAATGCCATCATAGATGATTCAATTCCTAGGGCAAGGAGACCAAGATCATCATTCAGTGTTTGCTATACTTGTATCCAACTCTCTCAATGCGCAAGTGCTAATCACCAAGGGCACATGCGTCCTTATGCAAAAAAGAAAGACAAGCAACAAGAATACATTTAGGGCGTCATGGAAAGGAAGAGTAAAATACTTCAAGATAGAGACTGGAAGGACAACCATCAAGGAAGTCCTAGTGCAACATATATATATGCATAATGAGCTTGTGCTTGAGAATCCAGATGACATAAAATTGCCCTCGCATAGACAAAACTATAAGTAAATCTATCGCTTGTCAATCTTTCATTTTCTCATAATGGTCTAATGAACTGTGTAAACTGTCCATGTCTATGGTTGCAGGTGTGTACCCCTCATCATATGAGGAGTGGGAGCTAGTTCAGTGCATCATTGGAATTATGAATGTGGTTCACGCACACACTGGTCGGCTACAATATGAGGGAAGGAGCAACAAAATCCTTGTAGATACAGGAATCTTTTTCTATGATCATTTCTACCATCTGCTCAACAAGAAACACAAGTGGCCCCTTGGAAGAGCTACCTTCGCAAGCTGAGTGGTGGAACTACATGGATTGGCCTATCCCAGACCCCTCAGTAATGGAGTCAGCAAAGAGCAAGCTCTTCAAGGATGTGCAATGCTCTCTACGAGGGAGCATTCCAACTCGTGTAGTAAAAATTATTGTTTACCTACCAATTACTGTGTTTGTGGAACTTTCCTCTTAGCAAGACTTCTTGATGAGGGATGGCCGAGTAAAGTTTTTGACGATATGATAGTAGCTTCTCCTTCTAACCACCAGCCCAATCCACTTGCCATTGAGTTGAACTTCTGATTCTTCCACCACCTCTCTGAGCATCCTGGTCCAAATTTCATTGAGTTGAACTTCTGATTCTTCCACCACTTCTCTGAGCATCCCGGTCCAAATTTCATCCTGTTGTGGGAGAAATTTGGGAAGACTGACTAGCACCCTAGCTTTGGCATGAGTAGGCAAATGTGGCATTCCTAGCCCTCCTAAACTTTTTGGTAAACTAATCTATAACCCTTTTCCAATGGCCTTTCCTAAATTCTATTACAAGACAAAGGAACATGATATAAGCATTAAGAACTATATTCACAATAGTTGTCCTATTCTGAAATGACACTCTGATCCCTTCCCATTTTTTGTTTTGCCACAGAATCTTTCAATAGCCCAATTGGTCAAGTCTTTGTTATTTACTTCCACCCCAAAGGGCACCCCCAAAAGTCTAATAATCTGTCCCTTTTTAATGACATCACATTCCCATCTTTCCATATCAAAACTATCCTCCTCAGTCAAACTTATAATCTTGGATTTATGAATATTGCACTTGGATCTAGAGGCCTTAGCAAACAATTGCATTATCTGTAAAGCATTTCTCACATTCTCATTAGCTTTCAAAAATAGCAAAGAGTCATCAACAAAGCATTATATAACCCACTGCTCTCCATTTTTTATTTTCTATCTTGATACTAACCCTCTCCCTCAAGTATCTTCTAGGGCCATAAGCAAGGGATGAGAGGCTATAGCAAATAGTAGAGGAGCTAGAAGGCAACCCTTTCTTACATACCTTTTGATCTCAAAACCCCCCACTATCCATCTTCTAGGGCCATAAGCAAGGGATGAGAGGCTATAGCAAACAGTAGAGGAGCTAGAAGGCAACCCTTTCTTACATACCTTTTGATCTCAAAACCCCCCACTAGTCTCCCATTTAAGAGAAACTTAGAGTATGCTCCACTATGAGAGTGTAAATACATGTGGCAATTCTATTACCAAATCCCAGTTTCTCCATTACTCTTGCAACAACAAAGGACTAGTGTATTCTGTCTCATAGGCTTTCTCTAGATCAAAGTGGAAGATGACACACTTCTGGCCAGTCCTTTGAGCTACATCTTTACCTATCATCATTGCTAAGAAAATATTATCATAAATGGATATTCCCTAATGAATCCATGTTGTTTGTTGGAGACTGCCTCTTGTAGGGATAGGCTGATTCTCAATGCTATCACCTTGGCTTGTATCTTGTATGTTACGGGTGAGTAGTGTAATAGGCCACCAATGAAGTTACTACAAGTAGGTTTTTTGGGAATTAATTTTACCATCCCTTCCCTCAAATCAATGTCCATCCTCCCTATACAAAAGGCCTTTTGGCATGAGGACCATACCCAATTATTCAAAAGAGAATCCCAAAAGGCTATTAAGAATTCTACAAATAATCCATCCCACCCGGGGGATTTCTCCTTACTCAATTTTTGCAGAGCCTCCTAGCATTCCTCAATCTCAATATCCCTATCCAGCTCTATCAGTTTATATGCTTTTATTAACTAGGTCTAGTAATTTGGTTTCTGCCTGAAACCTTTTCTACGAAACATCTTCCTTAAGACTCAATGTGGTACCCTGAAACTCTACCCACTTGAAAGCAATCTGGTGATATCCCCTATTTCTAGTCCTTTCTTATCTCTGATTCGTCATTGCCTTTCCATGTTCCCTCTCTCTTTGGCAAGTCCAAACATATTTCTAGCTGGTTTTCTCCTATTGTTGAAGAATATCCATCTGTCTCTCTCTCTCTCTCTCTCTCTCTCTCTCTCTCTCTCTAGCTAGTTTGTCATCTTCCTTCTTCAACTATACCTGGCACTCCATATACTGATCAATCTCCACCCTAGATAAGCCTCTCAACTGCCTCTTTTTTTTGTAATGTGTCCAACACGTCTCCCCAGTATTTCCTTTCCTAGTTTCTCTACTATGCCCTCAATTTACCCACCCTTCTAATAATACCTTGCATTTCATTGGCAAATTTCCTCTAGGATCCCTCCCTCTCCCCCTTGCTCTTCAGTCTACTAATAGCCACTTGTGTAAGAAAAATGAATAATTCATCCTTCAGCAGCATATTATTCACCCTCAATTTTCTTACTAGAACATTTTTGAGCTCATCTTCCCCCAGTCAACTACCTGCCACACCCACATCAAACGCATATCAGAGAGCACAAAAAAGGTTTCCACTTTAGCTAGTAATGTGTGTGGCACCCAAGAGGCTTGATGGCTGTTAAAAACCCTATCTAGTCTAGAGGATAAACCAAGATATTGTAGGCTGAAGTAAGTATGTCCCAAATTAGAGCCCCAAGGTCCCAACTCCCAACCATCAATCAACCCAGCTTTCCTCCTCAGATTCTCACATTTCTTCTTCTCGTGAAGCATCATGATTGTACTTCCTCCACATGTGTCTAGTTGCTTCTCAACCATATTAAAGTTCCCCATCATAATACAAGGACACTAAATATCTAGTTTACAAGTCCACTCCCACATTTCTCCTCCGATCTTGTGATTATGAGCCTCATATATATTGACTAGCCATATTTTCTCACCATCTAGCTGAACCTCTACAACTAATATCATGCTATCAAGGTGATTAGTAATAATATTGGGCTTTAAACTTTTCTTTACAATAGTTAAAATCCCACTAAATCTTGATTTTAACCCCCCATACATTACTATCCAGTCTCTAAATCTTTCCTTCCTCCCCCCTTTCAAGTCAAAAAGGTTATGTTCTTGAACAGCTATTATAGACAAATCTCGATCTTTTACCACCCCCCAAAAAGTTACAGTTTTCTTCTTATCCTTCCACCCCTTAACATTCCAAGTACACCCTTTAATCTTACTATCCTTGATCATTCTAAAGCAGTGGGAGGGGCCATTTCAACTTCAAGCTCTTCTATCCTCCCTACCTCTACCCTCAAGCACAAAAATTAGAGCATAACATAGACTTCCATAAATTAAAAGCATAAACGTGCGTGCATGAAACTCATAAAAATCCCCTATTTAAGTTTCTCTAAAAAATAAACTCTATCTCTTTCTAAGCATGAGTCCCGATCATGAAATTCAAGTACCCCCTATTTAAGGTGGTTTAAGAATCAAATAGCAGATTTGATGTTATATATGTGACAAGTTGAAGCCCATGTAAGTGCTAGAAGAACAAAGACCTACGTGTACTCTCTAAAATTTTTTCCATGTGTGGTTAGCTTAGGAGTAGTAAACTAATCAAGTTTTCAAACTACACCACTAGATCACATATTTAAACTACAAGAAGAAACGAAACCCCTACTTTCATTCTCCCCTGCTCCCTTCCCCCCCCTCCCCCCCCCAAGCACCAAAATTCCCCCTCACCCCCTAACTTATAAGCTTAAGCCCCCCTCACCCCCCTCCCTTACACTCACGTGATACCTTAAGATATGGCTTGTGAATCCCTCAGGACCGCCGGTCAACACAAGATTGGGTTGAATCTCCCTTGGATGAGTGTGGCCCTTGTACCACTCACCCATGTTTATATGTATTAAAAGCTTTCTTTTCAAAAAGATAACTTTGAAAACAAAGCACAAGTGCTTTTGAGTTTTTGAGTGTAAAAGCTCTTACAAAAATATAACAAGTATAAATATAAAGACTTGGGCTAGCAAAAGTATAAAATAGTAATTGGTATGTACAAAGGTTTGAGGCCTTAGCCTTACAAATATATTAATGCCAAAATATGAAACCATAATAGGTATTCACATGTCTTCCAAAATACCTCATAGTGGTCCAACACGTTCCAATCGTGATGATTAACACATAATCCGCCACTCAATCATTGCCTACATCCAAAATAATACTATTTAGTGCACATAGCCGATTAAACACATTAATCCTAACTATATCATACCAGCACACACAGTTGATTAAACACATTAATCTTCTCTCTATGTGTCCAAGGCTACTACAAGTGCCCGTGACCTTGACTAAAGTGCTCACACATACATCTACCACATGGCCTACATCATCAATGGCTCAGAGGTGGTTTTACTCTGTTGGGGCAGGTTACATTGGGTTGTGGGGTTTCTCTCTCTCTCTCTCTCTCTCTCTCTCTCTCTCTCTCTCTCTCTCTCTCTCTCTCTCTCTCTCTCTCTCTCTCAGAAAAGATGATCTGACTCCACTTCCTTAGGAGCCTCCATGAAGTTTGCGGATGTCGTTCCTTCTCCATTGGGTTTGCTGTAGCAATCTCTTGCCATGTGTCCTGGCTTTCCACAGTTATGGCAAGTGAAGGTCCTTCCTCCTACTCTGCCTCTTCCTCGTCCTCATCCTCGAGAGAATCCTCCTCGTATGAAGAATGCTTTTTCTTCTCCAGTTGTTGAGTCTAGCCATTTCTTCTCTTTGACCCTGGTCTCTTGCTCTAGTTGAGCTCCTTCTATCTCGTGCAGCTTCACAATTCAGGTACATTCTTTAATGTTGCTACAATGTTTTCATATTCACCTTTGTCCACACTCTTCAGAAGCACTACTACTAGTGCCTCATCATCTTCTACCTTTTTGCCAAGTGTTGCTTAATGCTTTTATATTTGTTCAAGTGTGTGATCAAAGGTTAACTTTCCTTCATATCCAGTTTGTAGAATTGCATTAACAAATTTATCTTTGAATTTTTTGCTTGAGTGCCAAATAATTTATTGAGTTCATCCCATTCATCCCTGTGATGTGAGTGATGAATGATTTCATCATTTAAACTGAGTGCGATAAGTC
This sequence comes from Cibotium barometz, assembly GCF_041138505.1. Taxonomy (NCBI): domain Eukaryota; kingdom Viridiplantae; phylum Streptophyta; class Polypodiopsida; order Cyatheales; family Cibotiaceae; genus Cibotium; species Cibotium barometz. The sequence continues at coordinate 37,974,264 of NC_141101.1, read as the reverse complement.
CTTATTCTTTCTCATTCATCTCTTCCACTCATTTTTCCCACCCACCTCTGGGCATTCATCTCTTCCCTCAACTAGCCCCCACAGATTTTTTCTCATGAGTAAATACATGGTTTTTGTTTGCCATGTATAAAACTACTCCCCATTAAATTTGGCCATCTCTTGTGCCGTACTCATGATGATGTGAAGGGGGTCTTACCTCTTGATCTAATTTCAAGATTCAAGGGCAGTGTCCACCCTTTTGCATCTCAATTTGGTGTTTAAGTAACGATTACAAACAACAGATTTATCAACATAAATTCATAAAACAAAGGGTAACAAATCTGTACTTAATGGTTGGAGTATCAAACCATCTCTGAATTACAATCTAAAGTTATAGGGATCTATATCAGATATCCAATGGTCAATTTGAACCCTTAACTGCACCAAAATATAGTGATTAGTGCTGATTAATCAATGATTAGCAAAATAATACTCTGTTTTGTGTGCAAAAAGTTTAAATGAGCTCAACCCCTTTCAAGGCCATCAATAGTTGTTAGTCTAGTAGAGGATTAAGCCAAGAAACACAAGATTTGACCAAACATTAAATGCTTAATCTCTATTTTACCAAAGTCACCTGCATATTTGATGGAGAGCTTGGATCTCCCTGTAGACTTGATGAAATCAAAAAATGTCTTCACCATCTTGTAGAGCACCCTTGAAAACCCCCAGGGCCAAGAGGAATTAGACCCATTATATCTGGTGCAGACAAGATCTCAAATTTTCTTTAGAAAAAAGGTGCCTGAAAAAATACAAAAATCTGTAGGATGCGCTGGCGGTTTGCTGAATTGAGTAGATGGGTTGAAGCACAGATCTTGTGGCTGTGTGGCTAAAGGCTTGAAGCCTATTGTTAAGCCTGGAGGGAGATCAAGCCCCTCCAGCAGAGCTGTCTATTTGATTTCATCTAGTTATCCATTTTCCTTGCCAACTAACTACTACAAGTCTGCAAAACATTCTCTCCAAATGTCACCCATACAATCCAGTGCTTGGGTGGGAAATGGGTGGGTAGATGAGTCTGGTGCTTTCCTTTATGCAGGATATATGATGATGAAGCTCTTGAAAGAACCTTGCATGATCATATTATACAAATTAAAGCATATTTGCATCGTTGTTTAATTTTTCTTACTTTGTTATATTCTCTTTTGTATGTGTCGAGTGAATGAAATCAATGCTAATGAGTTTTGCATTTTGTGCCATACGGGTTCTTATGCTATGTGATTACCCCCTTGGTCTCAGTGATGGAACTCGAGGGCCTAAGTGGATCCACCAACCTGCACATGCCAAGTGGTAATGGACCCAAGGGAAGGGGATAGGGGCCTCACTAAGAGAGAGAGAGAGAGAGAGAGAGAGAGAGAGAGAGAGAGAAGAAGAAGAAGAAGAAGAAGAAGAAGAAGAAGAAGAAGAAGAAGAAGAAGAAGAGAAAGAAGAAGGAGGAGGAGGAGAAAGAAGACGAAGAGTAACAGGAAACCTCTATTTTGTGTGTGTGTGTGTGTGTGTGTGTGAGAGAGAGAGAGAGAGAGAGAGAGAGAGAGAGATTCGAAGAAGAAGAAGAAGAAGAAGAAGAAGAAGAAGAAGAAGAAGAAGAAGAAGAGACCATTTGGACATAAGGGTAGTCAGCTCTATAATGATCTATTGCTATAGAAAAAAATATTCACTTTAATCAGTTGTATACACTAGTATGATGTAGTATCATTTTTCAAGATTAATGTGTTTAATTATAGCTGTGTGTGCTGGTAGTATGATACAGTGCTTGAGAATTAGAATTTCTTCTCCAAGTGTTATAAAGGTCCGAAAAGTGGTATTAGAGCTTTGGGGACCACCCAAGGAGAATATCTTTAAGAAAACTTCAAAAGCAATTTTTACACGCAATTATTTGAAGCAAAAAAGGCCAAGGAGTTTATTTTTGGCAAATATTATTGCTTCAACAACAAAGGAAGGAATACTTGCACGGGACAAGGCAAAAGGGTTGGAGCAATGTCAAAAATTATTGGTGAAGTGGAAAGATTGATTTACATCTTTTCGGTGGGGATTATTGAGTAATAGCAAAAGGGTCTTTCACCATTGATTAAAGTCTTTTCTTCACCACCTCTCTGAAAACTACTTTTCAAAACCACTTTAAGCTCTAAAACCATCTTTCACCTCCCTCAACCTCTTGAGTGTCAAGGACTATGAGTTTAGGGACTTGAGGCACTGGTTGCGGACTATCAAGTAAGAGGGAAACTTGGTATAGGGTCCAGGTGTGCTAGGAGTATTCACTTGAGGGGAGGTGTTGAAATATACAAGTGAATAGGGTGTGTGCGAGAACAAGCCCTTAGCAAGAGGCTGTAAAAGAGAATCTGTAAATGAGTGAGAAGTTGTGAAAAGGTGAGAAGTATCTATACTGGGAGAGAGTAAAGGGTAGCATGAGAAGATTTAGGAGGTGTAGAGATATTCTGGGAAGAGGTGGAGAGAATCAAGCAAAAGAGTGGAGATATTCTGGGAAGAGGTGGAGAGAATCAAGCAAAAGAGTGGAGTGAATCAAGGAGAGATCAGTGGGATTAGATGATTGGATGTAAACTCTATAAATTGAGGCATTGGCCTAATGAGAATTTGCTGGTTTTTGATTATCCATGCCTACATTAAGCTATTAGTTAATTGCTCACTAATCACATCTAATCTCTTTGCTAGTTTTTGATTATCCATGCCTACATTAAGCTATTAGTTAATTGCTCACTAATTATCATCTAATCTCTTTGCTAATGATATTGATTCTAGCATTTGATCCACCATAGCTCATCACATTGCTGCAAATTTAACATGGTATCAAAGCCAGGTTAGAATCCATCAAATTTATGAGCCCATTATCTTGCTAATCACCTAGTTAATCAAGATTAATAGATAATCAAGTTTTTTAACCTCTTTTTCAAAGAGCACTCCCAGGTGGTGGAGGGGCTTGATCTCCCTCCAAGCTTAACAATAGGCTTCAAGCCTTTAGCCACACATAGCCACAAGATTTGTGCTTCAACCCATCTACTCAATTTAGCAAACTGTCGGCGCATCCTGCAGATTTTTGCATTTTTCAGGCACCTTTTTTTTTGAAGAAAATATCTTGTCTGCATCAGATACAATGGGTCTAATTCCTCTTGGCCCCAGGGGTTTTCAAGGGTGCTCTACAAATTCGTGAAGACAGTTTTTGATTTCATCAAGTCTACAGTGAGATCCAAGCTCTCCATCAAATATGCAGGTGACTTTGGTAAAACAGAGATTAAGCATTCAATGTTTGGTCAAATCTTGTGTTTCTTGGCTTAATCCTCTACCAAACTAACTGCTATTGATGGCCTTGAAAGGGGTTGAACTCATTTGAACTCTAAGGCCCCAGATTTGGACTCCCCGCATACTCTGTTTTTTACACACAAAATAGAGGATTATTTTGCTAATCGGTATCAGTACTAATCACTGTATTTTGGTACAATTGAGGGTTCAAATTTGTTTGGGTATCTGATCTAGATCCCTATAACTTTAGATTGTAATTCGGAGATAGTTTGATACTCCAACCATGCAATACAGATTTGTTACCCTTTGTTTTATGTAATGTCTAGTGAATTTATGCTGATAAATCTGTTGTAATCATCACTTAAACACCAAATTGAGTTGTAAAAGGGTAGACACTACCCTTGAATCTTGAAATTGGATTAAGAAGAAAAAATCTATGGGGGCTAGTTGAGGGAAGAGATGAATGCCCAAAGGTGGGTGGGAAAAATGAGTGGAAGAGCAGGAAATGAGAAAGCATTAGGACTTATCGCACTCAGTTTAAATGATGAAATCATTAATCACATCACAGGGATACAATGGGCAAAAGATACATGGGATGAACTCAAAAAATTATTTGGCACTCAAGCAAAAAATTCAAAGATAAATTTGTTAATGCAATTCTACAAACTGGATATGAAGGAAAGTTAACCTTTGATCACACACTTGAACAAATATAAAAGTATTAAGCAACAACTGGCAGCCATTGGCAAAAAGGTAGAAGATGATGAGGCACTAGCAGTGCTTCTGAAGAGTGTGGACAAAGGTGAATATGAAAACATTGTAGCAACATTAAAGAATGTACCTGAATTGAAGCTGCACGAGATAGAAGGAGCTCTACTAGAGCAAGAGACCAGGGTCAAAGAAGAAATGGCTGGACTCAACAACTGGAGAAGAAAAAGCATTCTTCACCCGAGGAGGATTCTCTCGAGGACAAGGACGAGGAAGAGGTAGAGTAGGAGGAAGGACCTTCACTTGCCACAACTATGGAAAGCCAAGACACATGGGCGATGACATCACCCTAGTGCAATGGCATAGAAGCTCATGAAAAAGCACCTAAGTGTTGAAAGCTGTGATGAGAATGCTGAGTTCATCTCAAAAGCTGCCACAATGCTAGTTGTTTTGTCATGGTTTTGGGAAAAATGAATGACCTATTTATATCTTTTGGTAGGTAAAGAGTGTAAGAAAACAAAGACAATGCCAAGCGCACCAACATTCAAAAAAAGGAAGGAGATAACATGAATGGTGTTGTTAACCAATGGTCAAGTACAGACCCCACTGAAGAAAACCCCATACTTAATCTACTACTAATCCTATGGCACCCCCTCTCATCCCGAAATGAAGTGACCATAAGCTGAGATTTGGGAAAAATCATTATGTTGATTAACATGCAATTTGCAAGAAATCATACACAATGCCTAAGTGATTTAGCCTTCCAACGAAAATAGCCTTCCATAAGCCAAGATATAGTAGCTCTAGGCTCCAAAGTACATTCTAAAAGTCATATGATCAAAAGATACAATAATAGTCCATGAGCTTCCTTTTATACTTGAGCCTATGATCGAGGTCCTAGACCTAATCTAAAGTTGTTGCTTCATTACAAACCATCCCCTCCTATAATGATTTCGTCCTCAAAATCAAAGAGCAGTCATGCAAAAATCAAACATATCAATGGCCATTTACAAAAGCCAAAAAACACATCTTAAACTAGATGTTGATGTCATTGGAGGAGATCCAATGTCAATGTAATGAATAGTATGACCCCTGGGGTCAAATGGAAAGAATATAGGACTCCCGTCAATGATGAGGCTAATAATGCAGCAACCGCCTTGGTTAAAGGGAAATCCTAGGTATACAAAATCTGGGACAATGGCTCTCCATCTGTCTGGGTCAAATGGAAAATGAAGAGAACCATTGTCGATGGTGAGCATGCTCCTACCTGGATCGAAAGGAAATCCAAGGCATGTGATCTACAAGACAATAGCTCCAAATGGAACTGGATCGACGATGGAATGAAGGGAGCTACCGTCAATGAATGGGATAGTCAAGTGTCCACCAGGATCAAATGGATAGGCATGAAGCACATCCTAAACCACAAAAGCCGATGTGAAAGTAGCTCCTAGCTGGAATGTTGAGAGGTTATGGCTAGAAAGTATATCCATGTCACCCAAAACTAGGATGTGTCGCTCTGGTGCATCTAAATATCGAGCCACATAATCATCCACGTCATGCAAATCATTAGGAATTTTTTGGACCCAAAGAGGGCCTCTTGGATTAACTTTTGATTAGAAATGGACCAATAGGAAGAGGGCTGGGTGCACATTTTTGACTTCTTTGACCCTAGGGGGCCTAGGCTTTGGTTTGCTAATGGGACCTAATTACTACTCTTATCTCCCTACCTCTTGGGCCCAAACTTAGAGGTCCCCCCACCTAGAATTGCGTAGATTAAAAACCCTAAAAATTAAAAATTAATTTTTTTTTCAAAAGTGTGTTTTCCCTCTCAAACTTCCCCCCAACATACTCTAGGGTTGGAAAGCTCATTTTGAACCTCTTTCTTCCTCTTCTAAGCTCTCCATTACTATGCAGAAACTCCATACCTCTCAAGCTCTCCCTCCTTGTCAAGCTCCCTCAATCTCAAGCTCCCTCTCCCTCTTTCTTCCTTTTCTAAGCTCTCCATTGCTGCATAAACTCCATCCCTCTCAAGCTCTCCCTCCTTCTCAAGCTCCCTCCCTCTCAATCTCCCTCTCTCTCTCTCTCTCTCTCTCTCTCTCTCTCAAGCTCCCTCCCTCTCCATTGCTGTAGAAACTCTATCCCTCTTTAGTCTACTCTAGGTTCAGGAAGCCTATTCTCAAAATCTAACCCTCTTTTAAGCTTTCCATTGTTGCACTGAAAACCGTGAACTTTCTCTCCTTTCCACTCCTCTGTTGTAAAACAAGCTTTTCTTTTCCCTTCTTCTCTTTTCTTACCACCGTGGCCTCTTCCAGTAATGTGAGAAGACCTAGGGAGAAGGTGGAAGAGCTTGTGCTGCATAACACAAGAGAGATGAGAATGGAGTTTGGGCTCCAACAAGATTCAGGGTTGGGGCTTGGGTCTACATGCAGCCAAGCTCTAAGGGACCACATCGAGTGCATCAACTGGGGAATATGCTATATCATTAGAAGGGGCGGCTACAAGGCTTTAAGCATACTAAGAAGGAAGGATTGGTTGCCATAGTGCAACATGTGTATACCCTTGGAGACATGTACATTCAAGGCCAACGACCAAGGTTTCCTTCAAATTGTCAGTGTAACATAAACACAGCTTTAACAATATGCTAATATTGGATTTTTTATTTCAAATTTTCTTATGATTCTCCATTTTCTTATGTCTCTCTGGCAGATATTTCCCCCTCTAATTATGTTGAGGAACAACCACTCCAAAGCCTCACTGGAGTTTTCTATGCTATGCATGCATCCATTGGAGAGGCAATGTTTGTATATCAAAGCCCAAGTGATCTTGTATACAGAACAATATCTTTTTCTTTTCTCACTCATATTTTGTAGATAAAAAACCAGGTTTATTTGGCAAGCTAGAAGAGATCCCCAACCCCCCTCTTAACAATCCTGAATGACCCAAACCTGATGCTTGGACCATCTTATGCTTAAAGTTTAAGATGGTAAGTGATATCAAGACATCACTCAAGTTTTCAAAGGCATCTAGGTCAATAGGGCTAAATTGGTTTTGTCCTTTACATGTTTTTGTGCATATGTTCAAATCCATGCCAATGCACCAAACAAAAACAATGTATATTTGTAATAAGGAGGTACGGTCTGACCTCATTCAAGAATTACTAGGAGAGGGTTGGGAGGTTAATGAGGGGTCACATCATCAAGGTGATGTGTACAAGTGCAATGTAGTAGATTTTACAGTGTCTTTCAGATTCTTGAAGGCACGCTCTATTTTGTACATGCGTCTGCACTACCAAAGATGGATGCAAAAGCACAAGACATGGATCCCACTTCAAGCCTCAGAAGACGAAATTATGCCTATTGAGGTAGCTGTGATGATGCAAAATGGATGGATTGAGCGAGTGGCAGCAAGCAAGCATTAGAGCCTAGCAGACCTACGTCAACACTTTAGCCTCATGGGCTTTGACAATGTGGAAGAGTCAAGTTTCAAGTTGATGAGAAGAAAGGTATATCTGATTCCACTACATGTCTAGAATTAACCCTTACACTTTCTGGTTATTGTGCCACTTTCTATATTTTTACAGATTGGGAAGCGTAAGGAGGGAACAACCATGGTCTCAGAATCATGGCAAATGGGAGACCTTGAATTTTCAGCAGCAAGGTGCATAGCCCTACCAACACATAGTAGGCATGTGGAAGAGCTTGACGATGAACTGAGTATATGGGAAAATAACCTCTGTTTTGATGCACGTGAGGGGCAAGAGTTTCAGGATCAAGGTGAAGGCAATGACAAGCTTTCAAGTCAACAAGGAGATGGAGATCAACATGAAGTAAATGTCACAAGAGGGACAAAAAATGAAGACATTATAACAATTTTAGATTAGATGACATGCTTGTAATTTTGTAGCAGGCTCTTTTTTAACCAATCTTTATTTAATTGAAATCTTAATATTTTTGCAAACTATAATTTTTTAATCTAGCGGTCTAATGTGAAAAGGCCAAACTTTAAATTTTAACTATAAATAGCCAAAGGTGCCTTCTTTCTCATTTTCACGCGATAGAAACCAAGCACACGAGCTCACACTATCTCTTTGCATTCACATGGCTACCCACTTTGACAACTTCTGTGAGTTCCTCTCCACCACCCCGTGTGGTGGGCGGGCAAGAGCGAGCTCTGTCATGTTCTCTCGTGAAGTCGACTTTGAAAAGTTGCTTGCCCTTGCGTCCCAACATTATGAGACGCAGATTGCATACATGGAGCAATACTTGGCTCCCCACTCCATCTCTTTTTCCCATTGCCACAATGATCGATGGGTGCCTGTTGAGCTGCTTAATTCAACAATATGCCCGTCCCTACATCCAATGCCTTGAACGCTTCATCACGACATCTGCATCCTCGCACAGGAGCTTACTGTATTTTCAATAAGCAGGAGGTGAAGAGGTTGGGGAAGGGCAATTTAGGAACTAGGTTCCTCTCGTGGCTCGCCACTTTTGCGTTCATCAGTGACGATGAGGATTCGGATGAGGAGGTAGAGATGCCTGCATTGCAGTTGGTAGGGTATTTGAGGGATGACAAGGAAGTGAAGGCAGTAGGAACAAGTGCTGGTGTAGAAGAGCAGCTTGCATCAGAGCACTTTACAGAGGGTGCGCAATCTGCAGCTGAACAGCCCAATGTAGTAGAAGATGCGGGGCCATCTTCCCCACACAAGGAGAGCAAGGTGCTACCAAAGCTTGAGATTAATCTCTTGAGCACCATTGTGGTGGAAGGTGAAGAATACTTATTTCTTCATGACCTTGAAAAGACAGTTGGCTTGAGAAAATGGATGAATGCTTGGGCATTATATGCATGCGATGTGAGGTGGACCTTGATACGTCCAACCTCGGTCCTCACCTACGTAGTGCTATATCACCCCTTGGAGAATCTATCGCAAAGACAGTTACTTTGGTCAAGGAATCTGTGGTTGAGACCACAAAGCAAGCCCTAGTTCCAGAGGAGGAATTCACAACTTGACAAGACAAGCTAGAGGCTGAAAAGGATACCCTTGCTGCTGGAGTGATGGAGGAGACCAAAGCATCAAAAAAGGATGAGGCTAAGTCCTCGATTGATCTCTCCGCCCCCACCAGCACTTTGGCAAAAGAAGACATTAAGCAAGAGGTAATAATTGACCTTTTACAACCTAGAAACATTTGTAATTATGTATAGGAAAATATTTTGATTTTTCCTTTGATTGCATAGGGAGGTTAAAATTGACGCATTTGCTGCTGGGAGAGGCAGCGGTAGCAGAGACCAGGCCAAGGTCCATGGACATGATGCTACGTTGGCGCACTATCTTTGTCGACTTCCTGTGGATGGCATCGCCATTATCCCCACAGGGACTACACCCCTGAATCTGCCTTCGCTCTCTTCTTTTTGAAAGCTCTCTCTAAGGTGCTTTGTGTAGCCTCTATGGCACAGAGCACCAAATGTATAGTTCTGATTAAAAAATTCCTTGCCTTCGATGTTTTTGGTTCTGGATTTAGGGGTAAGCTTCTTGCTCGTATAGGTATAGCCAAAAGCATAAGCATAGAGGATCCTCAAGAAATAGCCCAATCACTCCTTGAGCACACTCTGCCCAATAACAAGAGAAGGAAGCTCAATATTATAAGAAAGCTTTTGTAAAGATGATGTATCACTTATTATTTATGAATACAATACAATTTTTGCAAACTTATTTTCATCAAGTATATCATTGTTTTTTCTAGTTATACCATCAATGTTTTTGTGAATGCATCAAAAATGACCCTGGGAGCCTGGGGAAGCAGTGCTAGAACAGTGCAAATTTTGAGCCTGCACCATTGTTGTAGAGCCCAAATTCGCACTGTTTTGACACAGCTTCCCCAGCCCTTCAAGAGCAATTCTGATGTATTAAATGACAAATAATATATTTTTACACATGATTAAAGGTATTTTTATCTTATAAATTATTGTTTCTCATAATCAATGTACTTAACTTGATTATAAATGCATCAAAATGATTTTGAGTGGCTGAGGGAGTAGTACCAGAACAGTGCGAATTTTGAGCCTACACCGTTACTGTAGAGCCCAAATTCGCACTGTTCTGGTATAGCTTTCCCAGCCCTCCAGGAGCAATTCTGATGCATTGGATGACAAATAATGTATTTTTATACATGATTAAAGGTATTTTTATTTTATAAATTACTATTTTTATAATTAATATACTCAACTTCATTATAAATGCATCGAAAATGATCCTGAGTGGCTGAGGGAGCAGTGTCAGAACAATGCAAATTTTGAGCTTGCACCGCCGGCTGCAAAGCCTAAATTCGCACTGTTCTGGCATAGTTTCCCCAGTCCTCCAGGAGCAATTCTGATGCATTGGATGACAAACAATGTAATTTTATACATGATTAAAGCTGTTTTTATCTTATAAACTACTGTTTCTCACAATTAGTGTACTCAACTTCATTATAAATGCATCAGAAATGATCCTGAGTGGCTGGGAGAGCAGTGCTAGAATAGTGTGAATTTTGAGCCTGCACCACCGCTGCAGAGCCTAAATTTGCACTGTTCTGGCATAGCTTCCCCAGTTCTCCAAGAGCAATTCTGATGTATTGAATGATAAACAATGTAATTTTACACATGATTAAAGTTGTTTTTATCTTATAAACTATTGTTTCTCACAATTAGTGTACTCAACTTCATTATAAATGCATCAGAAATGATCATGAGTGGCTGGGGGAGCAGTGCCAGAACAATGCAAATTTTGAGCCTGCACTGTCGCTATGCAGAGCCTAAATTCACACTGTTCTGGCATAGCTTCCCCAGTTCTCCAAGAGCAATTCTGATGCATTGATGATAAACACTATATTTTCACATGATTAAAGGTGTTTTTATCTTATAAACTACTGTTTCTCACAATTAGTGTACTCAACTTCATTATAAATGCATCAAAAATGATCCTGAGTGGCTAGTACCAGAACAGTGCAAATTTTGAGCCTACATCGCTGCAGAGGCCAAATTCACACTGTTCTGGCACAGCTTCCTCAGTCCTCCAAGAGCATTTTGATGCTTTGGGTGACAAACTGACACATGATAGACACTCCATGTTAAACAAACATGATGACACCGAGACATTGTAAGAGAAACTTAAAATTTTAATTATCAGAAGGTTACAAATGAAAGCCAAATAGGCTTGTTACAAAGGGAGGTTTGAAACAAAAGAGTTGCTTCAAAAAAAAGGTTAACATCTAAGATCTCTAGATTGTGTCTCGCTCGCCTTGAATGCGCCAAGCTAGTTGCATGTCCTTGTGGCAGATATGGTAATCCTCTTTGCATATATTGCAAGAAGGTTGGTGTCTTCAAAAAGCCCAACAAGGTAAGCCTCGAAGGCTTCTTGCAATGCTTCAAGAGCAATCCCCTGCACACGGAACTCTGTTCTATATCGTTGGCGAATCTCCTTCACTGTGCGAGCGAAAAGGGGCTCTTCTTATCAGCAACTCAGTGTTCCTCTTATAAAACTTGATTTCTTGTAGAGCCCTATGCCCTTAGCGCATCCTTCTCCTTGGAGCTCTGTGTTGTGTTAGTACATTGGCAAGGGTGGGACTTCCTTGGCTTGAAGAGCTTGACCTTTCTACGCTTGCGCACACTTGTAGGAACCTCCTCTTGGTCTCTTTCATAGTTTGAATCCTCCTCCTCCTGTTGTTGTGGTACCTGTGTATCAAGTTCCTCCTGGGTAGGTAGGGGACCCTGTCCTGGTAGTAGGGTCTTGCCACCTATGGTACTGCGCAATGTAGAAATGTTTTCACCAACCCAGTCAAACGGCTCATCTCATCGGCCTCTCTGTCTTGATCTCTGGGGTGGCTGCATTGTGGGGTCTTCTTCACACGCTTGCTCCTACTAGAAGAGCCTGCATGTGTGTGCGCTGGTGTTGCTGTGGGAGAAGGATTGGACTCTGGTGATCCCATTGGGCGTGTCCTAGAATCCAAGGGATCACTCTCTTCCGTGGTATCGCCAGTATGTGGTCGTTGGGTGCATTGCATTGTGTTTTGTGAAGGCATGGTAACACGTGCGGTGTTCTTGGTGCATGCCATATCCGTGTACGACTATGCTAACGTGGTGATGTGCTGGTGTCCTTACTACTTACGTGGGTGTCTACGTAGATCTTGAGCTCAAGCTCTCTAAAAAAGTGAAATAAAAATGAAGTGAGAGAAGGAACTATTAATAGTTTTTTTAAGGGGTTAAAAAAAACCTAACTAAACTTATTTTCTTAGCCTTATTACATCTAGATTTATGCTGGTGCGTGCACAACCCAACGCCTCCCTTGTCTCCTCATTCGTGCACACCAAGCACCATGCCTATGGGGAGCATTGGTTTGCAACCATTCAAGCCAAGCATGACTTTTTGTAGCCTTGTGTGCCTCTTACGCAAGCTTAGATTGTTGGGCCCGCTCCCTAACGAATACCCTTCCAAAGGTTGTGCGATAAAACCAATTGAACATCTCTTGTAGATAGTTTGTATGTGTTCCTCTCCTGCAGAAGCTCCACCTCCATGTCTTGTATTTTTGAAATAAATCCCTCTTGCTTTATAATGTGATTTCTCCATCCCTTGGGTACTCCACATGTCCAGCGATCCATACTTGTTCATGAAATACGCACCATGTGCATAAACTATGTGCTATACACATGACAATAGAATTTAATTAGAAAAAGTCAAGGTTAAAACACCAGTTTATTTTTTTACTGTATAACTTACCACATAGTGTGTTACTTTACTCTCTCCCCAAGCACCTAGCACACTTTTGGTGAATTCTATGATATGTTGTTGGAATGATGCTCGTTCTTGGACAGTTGTGCTACTTTGATTCATAATGCGAATTGTTAAAATTACAACAATGTGATGAGCTATGATGGATCAAATTCTAGAGTCAACATCATTAACAAAGTGATTAAACGATAATTCAGACGTGATTAATGAGTAACTAATAGCTTAATGTAAGCATGGATAATAAAAAACCAACAAATTCTCATTAGGCCAATGCCTCAATTTATAGAGTTTACATCCAAACATCTAATCCCACTAATTTCTCCTTGAGTCACTTCACCTCTTTTGCTCGATTCTCTCCACCTCTCCCAGAATATCTTCATCTCTCCCAGAATATCTCCACACTTCCTAAATCTTCTCATGCTACCCTTTATTCTCTCCCAGTAGATTCTTCTCACCTTTTCACAGGTTCTCTCACATTTACAGATTCTCTTTTACAGCCTCTAACCAAGGGCTTGTTCCCGCACACACCCTATTCACTTGTATATTTCAACACCTCCCCTCAAGTGAATACTCCTAGAACACTTGGACCCTATACCAAGTTTCTCTCTTACTTGATAGTCCGCGACCAGTGTCTAGCACACCTCCCCTCAAGTGAACTTAGCACACCTGGACCCTGTACCAAGTTTCTCTCTTACTTGCGACCAGTGCCTCAAGTCCCTAAACTCATAGTCCTTGACACTCTGTCTCTCTATGTATCCAAGGCTTACTACAAGTGCCCGCGACCTTGACTAAAGTGCTCACACATACATGTACCACGTGGCCTACATCATCGGTGGCTAAGAGGTGGTTTTACTTTGTTGGGACAGGTTACATTGGGTTGTGGGGTTTCTCTCTCTCTCGCTCTCTCTCTCTCTCTGAGATTTTCACATGGCTCCTCACTCTTTGGAGCCTCACATCTTCTCTTGTCTTCAGTCTTCTTGTCATGGCAGCTTCTCTCCACGCGTCCGTGTCTTCTTTCAGTCTTCTTGTTGTGGCAGCTTCTCTTCTCGTGTCCATGTCTTCCTTCAATGCTTCCTCTAGATCTTCTTCTCGGTGTGGATCTTTCTCTTGGAAAGAGATGTTCTTTTTCTTTCATGGCTGGGACCATGTCTTCTTTCAGTCTTCTTGTTGTGGCAGCTTCTCTTCTCGTGTCCATGTCTTCCTTCAATGCTTCCTCTAGATCTTCTTCTCGGTGTGGATCTTCCTCTTGAAAAGAGATGTTCTTTTTCTTTCATGGCTGGGGCCATGAGCTTGTCCGTCAGTTCTTCTTGCTCCATGTGAGCAACATGTTTAAATGTTTTATTGACAGTTCTTTTGGGCTTTTGATGTTTATCTTGTATCATTATGCAATGCAAACCCAAATCTATGCGGGAGGTCTTACCTCTATCCCTGAGTGCTCAAATATAAGAACTCTATCTACATGAACACTGTTACGAATGATATGAATACTAGGAGTAGTGGGTGTATCTCCACAACAAATAGAAATTCTAGAAGAATAACTTGATGCATCTAGCATTGAAAACTTAGGTCTATGCTCATAGGTGTCTTTGTCATCCATATGCAGAGTATACGAACCTCAAGTGTGCTAATGGATACATCACTAATCAAATGCACACTATACTCTAGAATGTCACCATAATCAACTAGAGTGTCTACATGATTTGGATGAAAGATGACAGGCATAGAAGTGTTGAGCTCGATATGCTCGCTACCACCTCTGCTCTTGCTAGTTTGGGCTAAAAAGGGAGGATGAACACACTCCGAGCGATTGAAACCGAGTAGGAACATCTTCGAGCGAGTGTAAAAAATCTACTAATCAAATTTTCCATTGATAATATGAAAACATATATTTTTCGTGTTACAATCAAGAAGCCAATGGAGCATAACTTTCTCATCAAGCTAGCATAAAAAAATATCATCTTTCTGGCTTCATTGTCACCCTTGACCTATGCAAGGTACAAATATATCTCAGGCGTAAGACAAACAACGGACAAATTTCCCAAACCCAAAACGTACTTCTATCCAACAGCACAAAACAAGACTCATTTGTCCTAATTATCTCTTTCCCATCCAGCATCATGAAATATTGTCAAGGCACAATGTGAGACCTGCATCCTAATAGGGCTTGCAATAGTTCCACCTTAGACAGATCAGCTTGATGCATAAAGGAATGAGCCTATGCATCCAAGTTGAGCACTTGCAAAAGGCACACAAAGAATGTGTTTATAAGGCACATAAGTAAGGTGTTTGCTCTCCTGCTTTGCCTCACAAGTATAATGAGGGAGCTCCAAAATTGTGACCGAATAGTTCACACCCTTGGCGTGTAATCCCTCTGTGCCCGACATAAAGTACATGTGATTCATTACATAAGATGATTGCTTCCCAAACCATTTCAGCTAAGAGACTTTTTCCCTTTTCAAATTTTTCATTTCAAGAACTCTTTAGTTAACTTCTCTCTCGATTGAACTACCTTGCCATCTCTAATAATATATTGAGGACGCACATCACGTTGACTAACTAGCTTGGAGTAGTGTGGTGCTCTCTCTGGTTATTGGAGGTTGAGCTTCCTCTTTCCAAAACAAAACCACTTGCATGAAGATCTTCAATCTCAATGTCAATTAAACTTGTCCCAGTGGCCCCAGGACCTGGGATGTATCCACAACCCATGAGTGTGTATTAGTGGAGTTGAAACCATATAAAACTCTCCATTGTACCATTGCGGTAATGGCGATGACCTCAAAAATGTTTATGGTGGCTATTGATGAGATCTCTTACTTTGTAAGATGGAGATATTGGGGGTGACAAATGTGATGTTGTTGTTGATGGCAGTGGAGATTTTTTTTCCATCTGGGTCATAGCAGGTTTGTCCGCGACCAGGCATTCTTCAAGCGAGTATCCAATGGTAAAAAGGAAGCTTTGATCAACGATTTGGGGCACTAACGAGGGGTATGCCTTGTTGTTTAAGCTTCTCAAGCTATCGACATAATCAAGGGCATACTCACAGTCATTACCAACCAAAAAGATGAATTAGGGCACTCTTGGTGGTGGTGGATTGTTCATAGATAAACAAGGCATTTGTGGTGATGATGTTGGGATATTGGACACAGTCTTCTCTAGTTGGTGAGTATGCGAATGCAGCCATGACATAGCTATCAATTGCTTGGTCTACTCTTACTAGCACATCGACTGTCTATCTAAGTGCTAGCACTATCACATCTGTTGTATAAGGCTTACATAGCGTGCAGCCTGTCTCCACCACTATCAACTTATGCTTTGCCACCTGAAAAAACATCTAAAAATTCATGGCCACATTTGAAAATGCATGACCAGGCTTCCCATTGATAGTGGTGGCATCAAATAAGTTGTAGCCTCCCCCAATGTTAGACCAAATTTCTCAACATCCAACACATCCATGTTCCACGATTCTCCTGCACAATCATGTTTAAAAAAATTGTGAATAAGTCAAAAGTAAAGTATTAGTTTACTATTATTAACTAGGGGGTAGCACGTACATGCAACCACATCGCAAGAATTAATCTGCTATGTGCTATTTCTAGCTATCTATAATCTAGTACTACAAACAAACTGTATCATACAAAATTTACATAATCATGCACAGCTCTAACCCTTACGATGGAATTAGCTTACCATTGCATAAATTAAGCCTCATTGAGTGCTATTAATTGGGGGTGCCACGCAAGTGCACATACAGCCACATTGCATATGCAGCTGCTATATGTAGTACAGTTACCTTAATATTAATCAGGCCTCAATTGAGTGCTATTAATTAGGGATGCACGTACAACCACATTATGTATGAAGCTACTATCTCTAGTATGGTTGCCTTCATAGTTCTAATCCTAGAGATGGGATTAGATTAACGTAGTTATTATGCATGGCTAGTGATGATTAGCTTAAATAGTGATTGTGGAATATGGCTAGTGATGATTAGCTTAAATAGTGATTATGGAATATGGCTATTGATGATTAGCTTAACATAGTGAGTAGTGACGATTAGCTTAACATAGTGATTATGTATGGCTAATGACCATTTACTTAAGATGATGCGGAAGTCCTTGGTAGGCTGTACGGGAAAAGGGTACGGCTTGTCGTACTTGGGCGGGATAATGAAGGCCCTATAATACATGGTAGCCCGGAGCGAGCTGAGATGGGCGTACTAAAACGTAAATGCTACGAGGGCCTCTACGTTACTTGTATCCTCTAATTGCTGCACGTAAATACTAGGCCCCTGCGGGCCGTATGGCAAAGGCGGGCAACGTTGGTGTAATGAACCTGATAAGCAGATCATTATTGTATCTTGAATCCTGGGAAGAGCCCGTTCACTGCTGCACGTAAATAATATATACGAGTAGGCCCTGGGAAGAGCCCGCCGTCCACTGACTGCCCCACCAGCTAATTCGTATGGCAAAGGCGAGTCTCAGTAGGCAGAAGGCCGCCCGCGCCTTCGACGACGAGTAGGTTGCCGTTCAATTAAGTAGGCCGCCGCCCGTTCAATGTACCTTATAAAGCAAATGGTCTTATAATTACTGTATCTTATAAGCATTACTTAGTTGAGTTCATGGTTGTGATGCGGCCCCGTTCACTGCCACCAGTTGCACGTAAATATACTACTACTAAAGAGCCCGTTCACTACTGCACCAGCAGCTACTTCGTAAGTAGGCCGCCCACGCCTTCTTCGACGAGTACGCTAGTAGGCCACCCGTTTAATGCACCTCGCCCGTTCAATTACTGCTCGCAAAGCCGAGTTAGGCCGCCAGGTTCTCTAGACAACCGTGTCCCAGTAAATGTACTTTTGTTTACTTTTAATTCTAATTGTGTAAGCACTATAATTGAAGAATGAGTTCACATGAATCTTGCATGTCTTGCACAAATCTAAATCACATAAGTTAAGAAGGCAATAAAAAATCTAAAGGATTTTTTATTGTCCATAGGCGGGCATCCTTTCCCCATGAACAAGACACATCATAGCATGCATTCACACGAAAACAGTTTCAAGCATGCAGCTATGCGTGCACATCCACTATGCAATGGATAAATCTCGTCCATGGAACCTATAAATCACAGGTTTTCCGAAGAAAAAACTAGCACACTCGGAAGCCCGGAACTAGGAGCCCTGACACTCGGATCCACGTCCTGGCCTCAAAAAGTAAATGTGGGTGTACTTCTTGTCCAATTATGGCCACATGACACCCTAGTAAAACACGTGCATGAGCGTTCAACAGTAACTGTAGTGGTAACATGGCAGCACTACAGGTGAGGTGTGTCAAAACTATGATATTGTATATTTACGAGGCATACAATACAAATTTACATACGGTGGCTCAAGTATACTCACACCTATTTAAGACCTAATGGTACATGCATCCATCTGGATTCTAAGGTTCATGTCTTTGAAATCTACCCCTCAGTAGGCCTTAATCCCATGGGCTGATATTTCTACCCATACACGTTCACACATGCAATCAATCATGTACAAAACAAGATTTTTCCCATGATGTACACCATCAAAACTCTTTACTTCGCAGCATTGTGCAACAAGACATTTGATGTGCAACAAGACAATCAATGTGCAACAGGTTATAAGCATGTTGAGCTTCAGATCAAAAAGCATGCATGGGCAAAAGAAAAGTGGAGTACAAAAGAGGCAATTTGCTTACAGAACATCACGGTTTTGAAATGTGTATTTGTGTACTCTGTTTTTAGTCCTCCCAATGAATCTTTCAAACTTTGCCGAAGAACAAAGTCCTTTGCGAGAAAATTTTCCAAAGTACATCAAGTGTAGGATGTTGTAGCGTGAGTGTGTGCCTCATGAGGGTGGCTATTTAAAGACCCAACTAAAGAACAGCTACTGGCAGGCTCCAAGTGGACTATCAGCATACGGTGGCTCAAGTATACTCACACCTATTTAAGACCTAAAGGTACATGCATCCATTTGGATTCTAAGGTTCATGTCTTTGAAATCTACCCCTCCCTGAATTCAAGTACGTATTTTGTGTCGCACATGTGGGATTTGTGGTTTGAGTGGTAGCCTTTAAGGTGGACTGCATCATGTGTACCTTTTGGCTCTTTAGTGGTTAGGACCGCCGTAGGCTCCTTCTCATCTTTTATTTCAACCTTGGTTTTGACAGATAGGTTGCTCTTATTTTTCTTGGGTTTAGAAGGTTTTGTTTCGGCTTTTGGTTTCTGCTTTAAAACATGCTCCTCTACCCATTTCGAAGTATTTTCTTTTACATTCTTTTTGAATGTATTTCATGCCTTGGTATTTCTACCCATACACGTTCACACATGCAATCAATCATGTACAAAACAAGATTTTTCCCATGATGTACACCATCAAAACTCTTTACTTCGCAGCATTGTGCAACAAGACATTTGATGTGCAACAAGACAATCAATGTGCAACACGTCATAAGCATGTTGAGCTTCAGATCAAAAAGCATGCATGCGCAAAAGAAAAGTGGAGTACAAAAGAGGTAATTTGCTTACACAACATCACGGTTTTGAAATGTGCACTTGTGTACTCTGTTTTTAGTCCTCCCAATGAATCTTTCCAAACTTTGCTGAAGAACAAAGTCCTTTGGGAGAAAATTTTCCAAAGTGCATCAAGTGTAGGATGTTGTCTCGTGAGTGTGTGCCTCATGAGGGTGGCTATTTAAAGGCCCAACTAAAGGACAGCTACTGGCAGGCTCCAAGCGGACTAACCTTTGAACCAATAACCAAGCATTTTCCTATATAGAAGGCTGAGGGTGGTCACTTATAAGCCCAACTTGCTGGTTGCTCAGTCAGGTCAACACAGTTTCTTCTCGACAAACCCCTTTTACCAGTCGCCAAGCAGCTGTCCCAAATCACTTGTCAAGCTTGCCTATGCTCATCCGCAGTTTAAATTTTTGCATCATTTCCTCCACAAGCAAAAATGTTTTGGACAATGTTCATTCTTACACCATGTGCACTCCGCTGCATGTCACATGCATCCACTGCTGGAGGGATGCTTGATATGGTTGGGTTTGCTAACAGGATAAACTCAATCTTGGCATTTATGAGGCACCATCCTGTGGTAAATCAAGTTTCTATTCCAACTAGTCACTCACTCTCCTGACTTGAAGCACATACTGGAGTTCCATGACAAAAAGAACCGTAAATGTGACCAGACTTAATGATTATTCCGAGGGTTTACCTTGAGATGCCAACTTGTAGCTCTAGTATGCCCTGCCATTATCCCACCATGATACAAAATACAAGCATTTTGGTGAAATTGTGGATATTCCGTATGTGCATTCGCCTTCAGGTATGTATGTACATGTAAATGCATTTTGCATGATGTGTGCACGGGTGAACATGTATCTTTATTTATTTGTGTCTATGTATTTGCACCTGAGCATGTCTGTATATTATTCATACATGCAATAAAGGATGCATTTGAACACACAAATACATTGCGTTGACATATGCATGCATAAACTTATATGTATATAATGATGTGTATGTACATGACTACTCTAAATGCATAGGCGTACCTACATATGTACACAAAGATGTCTCAAAAGGAATGCGCATGTACGTTTAAGAGTGTATGCATATATTTATGCACATGTACATTAGGTGTAAGCATGCATGCATACCGTGCATAAAAAAAGAAAAAAGAGATGCCAAAAAAGGGGGGGGAAAAGGAAAATATAGAGAATCAGAACTCGCCATCACGAATAGGTGTTTGCCTCCTCAACGTGGTCTTGGAAGCTGTAAGGATTCTGAGCTATGGCGGCCTCCATCTTCCGTACAAGGGCGTCGTCGTCTCCTTCAGCAGATCCTCCTCCTCTGAACTTCTGCTGTTGTCGCCGCCGCCATCCTCAGACGAATCTGTTCTCTTCCTCCATCAACGAGCTTTTTCACTTTATTTCTCAAACTTCAATTCGCGTGAGATTTTCAAACATGTTACTTGCAATATACATATAGGAATTTTTTTATTGTAAGAAATAATTAAGTGATTTATTATTCTTGTTCATCTTATATCATTAAAAATATTGATGATTAAAGTAGAAATTCAACTTCTCAATGGAGAAATAAGGTCCTTAGCAATTTTTTTTAAAGGACAGCATAAGTAGATCTAGTAGAGTGACTGGTAGATTTAGTAGGTTTGTTCAGTCACTCGAGCCCACCACAAGTATGTGTGTATAATTTAACGTTTCTAACCTCAATAGTTTCTTCTTGTTTAAGAGTTTTCCTCACTTTTGTTAGTTCTTGATGCACTCTGTTGTCTCCTTGATTGGCTTTCTCCTCTAGAGCATGTAGAGGTTTGTATTTCACCTCTCTTTCTTAGCCTTAATTTCAAGGACTTTCTTTCTAGTACTGAAGACGACTTGTTGAATTTCCTTAGCAAAACAATTCTAGCTCTAAGCTGGATAGATATCTATACTAAAATGCTTGTCGCATATGTTGGCTATAGCTTTACTGAACAGAGGGAATTTAGAAGATCTAGTCTCACCTTCTTGAGATGAGGAGGGTCTTGCTAATTAAACCAAGTGAAATCTCTAGAATAAAAGGTGTCTTGTATTGAAAGGTAACCTAAAAGTCGCAAGGTTCTAGAAGATTAATTTCAACACAAGCTTAGGATAAGACCGACATCAAGTCTAAACCCTAAAAATATCCCAAGAGATATTTAAAAGGAGACGGGAAGATTAGGAAGCTCTAGCAAAACAGGGATATGAGATGGCCTAGGTTTTTAGGTACTGTGTACTTCTTTATTGTATACACCATGGCCTAATCCTCTCTCTCAGTCGTAGTATAATTGCATTCATCGTCATTGAGTTAACATCTAGAAAAAGACACAGGGAATTTCATGTTGTGTTCCCTCAATTGGGATAGCATGCATCCAAATAGTAAAAGATGACACGCCAAATGATATGTATCCAAGGTTAAGCCTTAGGCAATTTTTACTACTTCGCTTACCCGGCCATCCCCTAGATTGTCTCCCAAACTACATATTACTATTTACAGTCAACGTTATTATCAAGGTTAACAACACTCTTCTACTTTTGAAAGTTCATTTGCAAGATAACTTTCTTTAATAGTAGTGACCAAAGTGGCCTTTAGTACATATCATGGCAACAAAGCAATCTTGAGATGCAAAAAGGTGATAGCTGTCCACAAATTGGAGAGGGTTCTTCACCACATGCTATAGGCTATTTAACCTATCACGTTATTCAACATATCGCTCTCTCAAAAGTAATGAGCAGCGATCAATCCTATGGCCTCCATGTTAAGACTTCAACCTCCTAACCACTTGAGTACATGGCAGAGGACATTGGAAAGATAAATCTATGAAGGTGGCCCTTATAATGTTAATAATTTTCCTATTAATTGTTCACGTATTATTCCCACTGGTATCCTTTAATAAGTCTTCCTCAACACATATTTCGACAAAATCAATAAAGGACAAATCTTTGGAATGCGAAGCCATATAGTCTTGCCCCTTAAATAGTCAATTCAACAAAACATCATATTAAACTCTCTAAAACGAAAGAGTTGTTGATAGTTATGGCTCTTGAGAACGACATCAATCCTCTGCTTGAGGTTGATATGATAAGGTGCATAAACTATAACGATGGTCCAATCTTAACTGTCAATGTACATATACATGATCACCTACTTGCTTTAGCCTATCATACACTTTACCTTGGTTAAAAGAAGAAGAACTTCCTTGGGCATCACAAACTTGAGAAAATAAAACCTTAGTGAGGATTAATGAACGTTCATTCACACACTAATATCTCAACCATTTTTCACCTTGTTTATGTGGATGGTTGAGATGTCCATTCTTTAAGAGCTTGATACCAATAGTTGGCTCTATCGATTTTGATAAAGCCTTATCACCTAATTCATAAAGCTTTATTTTCAATTCCAGTGAGTGGTTGATTTTGGGTATGTATCCTCTCAACTTGGTGTTCCCCTATAATTCAAAGTCTTATGTTAATCCTTGCTACCAATGAGGAGCCTTCTCCATTAGCACTTTTTAAGTCTTCTAAGTAAAAATGTCGCTTTATTTTAAAATTCCATTGAAAAGTTGAGTTGATGTGTCAATTGCAGATGCCTACACATTCAAGAATGGGTGCCATTTTGTAAGCTGCACAAAGATGGCTCCTCACTATCACAAGTCGCCATTCACCTACAAACCTCCATTCTAATAACCAAGTGTTGTGGAGTCCCCCCCCCCAAGCTCTATAAGAAAATTACCAAATAATACAATAATAATTGACTATACACTTCCTTGAAATAAGAGCCTAATAGAGATTATCCTAGAGATATTCTTTTTTAAGCCTTGTGGGTTTTACATTTTATGAAACTTATGCATAGCAATTCGATTAGCCCACTCTAATTTTTAAGCTTGTATGATATAATTTAGAAATTATCTAATTATTAGGCAACTCTCACATATCAAGCATGTATGAATTGAACGATGTAGTCAATAGTCACGTTAAAATATACAAACATTTAGTGCTTTCAATCAGCCAAACATACATCTATCTATCTTCTCTAACTTTGGTGGTTGATTTTAGGTGTGTACCCTCTTAACTTAGTGTTACCCTTTAGAATTCAAAGTCTTATGTTAATCCTTGCTACCAATGATGAGCCTTCTCCATCCAAGGACCTTGGCAGTTACTAAGTCATCTACCTACTAAGTAAAAATGCAACAATTCCAATCAAGAGGTGATGTGTCAACTGCACACACGCCTACACATTCGAGAATGGTTGCCATTTTGTAAGCTACACAAAGATGGCTCCGCACTATCACACGTCTCCATTCACCTACAAACCTGGAGTTCCCCCCTAGCTCTTGTAAGAAAATACAATAATAGTTCACTATGGACTTCCACTTGCAATAAGTCATGTACAAATATACAAACATTGAGTGCTTTCAATTAGCCAAACAAACATCTATCTATCTTTAATCATCACAAATTAGTGGATAAGCACTTATCGCGAGCTTCTATGTGCCACATATTTTTGCTTCTACTATGGTCCATTCATGGAGAGCATGAGCAAAGGTCCAGGCATACACAACCTCTCTAAAAATGGTATATTCAAGGAGGGGGAGGCTTTCTATGGGCAGGAAGCCCAATCTATTCAGAAGGCCTTCTGTGAAAACCCTGAGGGGCATGGGCGTTGCTAGGGTTGGCCTCTACTTCAGAGACGCAAGCAGCAGGAGGGCCGGTTTGGCAGTAGCGTATCATGGCTTCAACATCGTCTGGCTTGCCGGAGAAGAGGGCCTCGACGGAGCCATCGTTGCGGTTACGCACCCACCCATCCAGACCTAACTGCCGGGCCATGTCGATGGTCCATTGCCTGTAAAACACTCCTTGCACTGTGCCCTTGATGCGCACGTTGACCTGTTTAACCCAGAATTAACCCTTCTCGGCAATCTTTCAAAAAGCAAAAAGCAAAAAGCAAAAGCAAATCTCTGGGTGCCTTGCTTACCGCCTTGCGTGGTGCATCGCCATGTGGTTGGTTTGATGTAGCCATCGAGTTTACCGCCATCCTGGAAGGTGTACAGCTAGCCCTTGTGTAAGAGGGGACGCTGCCGCAGGGCCGCAACATCATGTGACCTTGTGAAGAGTCTTAGCCTTGTATGTGTACCTAGTGTGACGAGATTTGAGGGCGTTTGTAAATGTGATGAGAGAGGAAATGGCCAAACCCACCACCATCCATCACGATGATGTTGGGGGAGGAAATGTGGTTTTGCGACACATCAACAGATTTGACAATGTGATGATGATGTGCAAAATCCTCACTGCCTACCTAACATACGGTCTAGATAAAAATTTTCACGAATAAGCAGTGTTTACACATTTGATCCAGAGGAAATTTGTGATGGTCAAGGAAGGCTTGGGGGAGATTTTCTTCTTTTTGGGGATGCGAACTAAAAACATGAATGTGCAAAAATCTAGAGCAAAGCCAATTTAACAACAACCACAACCATGACATATGTTCAATGTAGCTCATTGACGGTTCTGATAATTATCCACTAACCACAAGAAACTAATCCTAGTGCTCAAGAATATCTATCCATGTATGTATTTACTTGAAAAGTATGATCTATGGGTACAACTACTCACTCAATTACTAAACTAGAAACTTTTCGTGTAAAAGTGGCATCATGAACTTTGGTTTAAACTCATCAAGCTAGACATAGAGATGAATATGAGGTTCCTAAAGAATGTGTCACACAATCCAAAAGAAGATGTTATCCCACGAAAACGAAGGGGAAAATGGAAGAGGATATAAGAGCAGCAATTTGAGAAGAATGTAGGAGCTCCCATATGACAAAAGCAAGGGTGCCATTGCAAACGAGGAGTTGTACCACATCACTCTTGAAGCACTTAGAAAGATGGAAATGACATAAAAGCTCGGGAAGACGCCCCTAAAAAGCTATGGGTGGAAGCAATTCTCCATGCTTAAATATTCAAATCCTCAAGAAGAAACAACGAGATTTAAGAAGGCCCAATAGCTTGTGAAATAGACTCAATTCCAACTAGAGGGACCTCCACGGGCATCTCCAGGACCACTACAACTAAATTCATACAAAATTTGCACCCAAATTTGCCTTAGACACAATAGCTGAAAGTTCTAAAGAAGGCAATCCTGAGTTTTCCCAAAATCCCCAACCAATTCCGGATTCAACTTTGGTTTAAACAAAAGATATAGATAATCTCGAACCTCTGAAAGATTATCTTTTTGTGTGCCAAATAGCAAAACATCTATTGGGGTGGGACAAAATGCTAATAATAGCCATTTAATAACTAGAAAATTGATTGTGTGGTCCCAATTAAGCCACCAACTAAAGGGACACAAGCTCGGTACATCATAGGAGCCACCGCCATCCACCACTAATTATTTCACCAAATTGGTGGAAGACAAGGTAGTTAGAATAATACATTGGCCCACCACTAGAATTCTTCAACAAGAATGTAAACATTTGTTTTGGCTGTACATTTTGTCAATAAGGTGATCAAGGAGCTAGCGTTTGGGTTCATGATTGTACATAGGAAGTTGACCCCCTATTACCCATAGGGGAATAAGCAAGCCAAGGCCTTAAACAAAACCATCTAAAAAAATCCTAACAAATATTGTCGAGGCCAAAAGATTTGATTGAGAGTTTTAATGTTCTCAACATTATGGGCATATTGCAAGAATTGATGAAACTAGCATTAGGAAGATGCCATTCGGATTGGCTTGTGGATTGATGACTATCATTCCTATTAAATTCCTTTTCCAAAAAGTAGATCACTATTGAAGAAAGATAGTAACATTTTGAGTGTAAATGGGATTATATGGAAAGTGGCCAACCTACTTACTATAAGGCATAAGGTGCTTTGCCATCTTGCCCACTTGAACGCAGGCACTTATCCTTTGTAGGATGATGCTTGAACATAATATGTAGCCTTACCTTGTGCTTAATGTGTCAAATAGGAAAAATCTACGGACTACCTGTACATACTTGCTTAAGACTAGCAATAGAGGCCAAACCATTTTTAAGTTTAGTTAGCCTAGTGCAAAAACTAGTCACTTTTTTATAGGTCATTTTTTACAATAAGTACACAATCATTCCCTTACAGTAGAATACTTGTGAGCTCTCCTTCTTCTATACCCTTGCTTTCTTGTACTC
Source organism: Cibotium barometz (assembly GCF_041138505.1). Classification (NCBI taxonomy): domain Eukaryota; kingdom Viridiplantae; phylum Streptophyta; class Polypodiopsida; order Cyatheales; family Cibotiaceae; genus Cibotium; species Cibotium barometz. The sequence goes on along the minus strand of NC_141101.1, from coordinate 37,947,791 downwards.
TTTGAACATTGCATGATTAATGAATGCCTGGTAGATAGGAATAGCCCCTTATCAAAGGTCTAGGTTAAAAGATGAGGCTTTATGCCTATATAAGCAATGTACATGATGGAATATTAATATAATTCATTTATCATTGTATTGTGCAACCTCTCTCTACTGTGCTTCCTCTCTCTCCCTCTCCCCTTGTGCACCATTTTCATGGCTTGGGATTTCATCTCATCTCTCTTCTTGGATATCTTGTAGTATAATAACATAATTTGTTTATCATTGTATTGTGTAATCTCTCTCCATTGCTCTCTCTCTCTCTCTCTCTCTCTCTCTCTCTCTCTCTCTCTCTCTCTCTCTCTCTCTCTCTCTCTCTCTTTCCATGTGCACCATTGTCATGGCTTGAGATTCCATCACATATCTCTTCTTTTGCACACTCTACTCCTAAACATCTATCATGGATATCTTTCATTCTCCATAGTTGTATATATGTTATCTTTTGTCTTTTCAAGGCACGTTCACATGGAGCTCTCTATAGGCCTACTTTCGTGTGATTCCTCATGGGCATTATTGCCTATCAAGTGTTAAGAGACACCCCATTATCAATGTATGCATTATTTGATGCACCAACATGGGCTTTCATAGTGAGTTTTGTAAGCATTATCATGAAATATTTGTTCTTTACAAGTATGTTTCCCACACTTGACAATCTAAGTGTTAAAATTTTGGAAGTGTCGATGTAAGCTGACATCGGATCATCATCGACGTACTGCCATGGGGAGTTATTAAAACTTCAAGAAAAATTCTATTTCCAATTATTAGTCATGGGTTCTCTACCTGCTTGAGAAGTCCTCCCAAAATTTGAATATTTTGTTTCCTTTTTGAAACACTCCATGATTACCTTTTTACCCTTTCTTAAAGCAAAGGGGGGGGGGGCGTCTTGATGAATTGATGTAGGCTATCTTTGTCTCCCAAGGCAAGATATAAGCTCTAAGTGTTTTGCATTGAGTTGTGCTACGTGAGTCTCTGAGCCATGCTTATATACCTCGAAGCTATGCTCATAAGCCTTTGAGCCAATTATAGGGACCATGTCTTGTTTCTTTGCTAATGTTGGAGTATTCCTCCATCACTTCGAAGGGGGTTTATTGGGTATTTTGGAGTTAGTTAAAGTAAACACCCTTTTAGGTGTAAACAATCCTTACTAAGGTCTCTAGGTCAAAACGATGAGGCTTAATGCCTATAAAAGAAATGTACATGGTAGAAGGATTATTATAATTCATTCATCAATGTATTGTGCAATCTCTCTCCATTGTGCTCTCTCTCTCTCTCCCTTATATGCACCATTATCATGGCTTGGGCTTCCATCTCATCTCTCTTCTAGCACTCTACTCCTTACCTCTCTCTCTCTCTCTCTCTCTCTCTCTCTCTCTCTCTCTAAACTATTGTTATGGATTAAACTTCCATCTCATCTCTCTTCTTGCGTACTTTACTCCTACACACCTATTATAGATATCTTTCATCCTCCATAGCTACATATGTGTGATCTTGGATGGCAATGTTCACACTTACACCAATGGAATGGTTGGTGTCATTATGGAGGCAATATGCTGCAAGTGGTTTACGGGTTACGTGATAGTGACTTTAGTGTACTAGAGTTATGGAATAGCTATAGCGTCAGCTCATGTAGTCAGGTTTACACTATCGATTGACCTTTGTATGTTATACTAGGAGAGTACTTTCCCTTATAGTATGTAGTCTTATCTTTTTATGTTAATAGTTGTAGAGAAGAGAAGAGAATAGAAGAAACTTCAGCCATCCATCGCTCTTGTGTGCTTGTCTACTCATGTGTATGTTTACTTGCAAAGAGATCAAACTTATCCTCTCCCTCACATTCTGGTATTAGAGTGTCGGTTCGTGTAAAGAGCTTAAGAAATAAGCAAGAGGAAAGCAAAGAAAGCGGTACACGAGTAAGGGTAATTCCATCTTTTTCCCTCTTTGATTTTGGAGCAACACCCTTGGGTAGCTCTGTGAGAGCTAGATACAAATATGGAAGTCAATGTCTCATATTGAGGCGTCCTCTTGGGTAAAGGAAGAAGATCCTATTGTGGCTAGTTAACTTAATAAACTAAAATTTTGCATGTTTTGGCATGATATGTGTGCATTTCGGGCCCTATTTTGGCTATGTAAGTTTTTCGCAAGCACTTTGTGAAAGTGTCAATTTTGAATATATTAGCCTTATTTCTGGTTTGGGGTAAAGTTGTAATAGAATTTTCGTTCTAGGACATAAAATTTTAAGGTTAATAATTTGTTGGTGGATGTATATTTGTGTGACGATCCTAGATACAATTATTATAGTATAGCAAGTTTACAGTACTACTATGTTGGAGATTGCAAGTCAACTGTAAGTGCAAAAGCTTTTGTAAGCACTATTTGGTAAATTGTTGTAGGTAAAGATGTATGATGGCTTGTCACAAATTGTGAAGGAGAAGGAAGATAAGAATAATTCCTAGGTTTGGAAATTTAGGATAACTAATTTTCTTATAGGAAAAGGATATTGGGAGTTCATCACAAGTGATGAAAAGGAGCCAGAGATTACTGGAAAAAATCCCACCCCCCATAGCAGGTGCATGCATATAAAGCATGGCATGAAAGAGCCAGAAAGATGTTGTACTAGTTGTTACTAACTCTATGATTGTGCATATATAGGATGTGTAAATAACTAAGGAGGCTTGGACACCTTGGTCAAGATGTATAGTAAAAGCACTCAAGCTCAAAAGATTAGCTAAACCATGAGATGCATAATGTGACCAGAGGGAAACTGATTACTTGGTAAAGATTAAAGACCTTGCAAATTCCCTTGCTTCTATTGGAACACTAGTAGATGATGATGATATGACATCGGTGACCTTGAATGGTCTTGGCAATAGTCACTTTTAGACCTCCATTGGGGTTAAGAGAACTTTCTTGATTTTCAGGAACTGATTGCTCTCCTCATCTGTGAGAAGAGAAAGCTTGAGGAAGATTCATCCTCTAAAAATTCACATGAGCACTTCTACTCAGATGCGAGTAGAGATAGAGGTAGATCCTCACAGGTAAATTGTCATTTAGATGATGTGTTGGTGGTCAATTTGGAAATAAAAACCAGAGGTAGCAACAACAAACAAGAAAATTAGTCTCAAACAGGTGGAAGAGGCCACTTTAGAGGCAGGGGGAACTAGAAAGGCCAAGGTGGTTTTTGGGAAATCAAAATGTAAATAGCATGAAGTGCTATTACTGTTGCAAACCAAGGAACATTGCAATAAGGATTGCTATAAAAAGCAAAATAATATCAAAATTAAAAAGTTACAAAGTAAGGTAGCTATATATCATCAAGTAAGTAGGTGATAACAAAAGTGAGCAGTTATTTGTGATGCAACACATGCTCAATTCCACAATAGGAGATGTGCAAGGATAAGCAGATAATTGATATGTGGATTCTAGCACCTCTAAACACATAACTAGTGATGTGGTGAGGAGTAGTTTAGAGATATGTAAAAAATGATAAAACCAGGGTATGTGAAAAAATGTGATGATATTACGCACCCCATTGCACATGTTAGTAATGTGTCATTGTTTATGTAGGATGGCAAAATGAAGTACCTTTGGTAGATGTACTTTATGTTCATAATATTACAAAAAACTTGGTTTTGTTAAATAGATGGTTGAGTAGGGTCTGCAAGTGATTCAATTCTCATGGTGGGTGCTTTGTGGAAGACTTCAAAACAAAGGGCAAAAAAAATGATAAGATGTTTACTTTGGATGTGAACATGCTTGAGGTAAAGGTATCCATGTTTGCGCATGGGACATGTGTTATCGTAGATATTGACATATGGCATGAGCACATTGGTCATGCTTGAGGTAAAGGTATCCATGTTTGCACATGGGACATGTGTTATCGTAGATATTGACATATGGCATGAGCGCATTGGTCATGCTTGAGGTAAAGGTATCCATGTTTGCGCATGGGACATGTGTTATCATAGATATTGACATATGGCATGAGCGCATTGGTCATGGTTTTTGACCACTTCCTAAGGGAGCAAACCTTGAGGTTCCTAGTCCTTTTGCCTCCTTTGCTAGAGCTTATCACCTAATGATAGGGTGGTTCAATGCTCTTTTCATAAAGTTTATGGCAATGTTCACAAACATTAGTGAATCTAGAGCTCGAAGGACTATTGGTGACTCCTATTATTCTAGGTGTTTCATTGTTCCTCCACTCATTTTCTCTTTTTGTTTATAGGTTCATTTCTTCCCAAAGCTCCTAGCTCGAGGTGTATCCAAAGGAGTATAGCCTTTTTAACAAGGAAGCACTGGGGTCAAAGGCTTGGTGGGTTTGAGAATGTATGGTTTGATGCACTACTATCATGACTATATTGTTGTTTCTAACAATTAGTGCAGATTAGGTCCGCATCAAAGGTTCTTAATGCTTCAGGAACAAATTTGAAACTAGTTCTAAACATTTTTAAATTATTTTTAAGGCTCATGTGTCAAACTAGTTCCAAACGCTTTTTTTTCCTAGTCTCATATGTTAAAGTTCATGCCTCTAGTCTCATGTATGAAGGCTCCTACCTACAAGCTCATGTATGTAGGTTTATGTGTGTAAATTTATACATAGGTTCATGTGTCCAGGCTCATGGCTATATAGACTCATGCGTGCAGGTTCACATATAAAGGTTTATGTGTGTAGATTCATGTACGTAGGTTCATGTGTGTAGATTCATGTACGTAGGTTCGTGTGTTCAGGTTCATGGCTATATAGACTTATGCCTACAAGCTCATGTATGTAGGTTCATGGTTGTATAGACTCATGTCTACTACAGGATCTCACATATGCAAGTTTACGTATATAGGTTCATGTGTTTAAGCTCACGTCTGTAGTTTCACGCATTTTTTGCATGAACTAGGCTCACATACTTTCTTTTTATGAAATAAGCCTACTTGGGGTATGGACTTTTAGTAAGTTGGGTGATAATTATAGTTTAATTTCCTTTGAAGGACAATAATTTTCCTTGGAATTTGTATAGCTAGTGCACATTGTATGACAAGGAGGACACGAGTAGGTATGTCCTTACAAGTCTTCACAAGCTAGTAATAATTGGTTGTGTACAATGTTAGGTATACCTACCTCTAGACTCAGGTCTACAGGCTCACGTGTTCAAACTCACAGCTCACGTGTGTAGGCTTACGTCTCACGTCTACTATTGATTAAGAAGAATGAGGGGAGAGGATAAGCTTGAGCTCCTTGCAAGCAAAAACACACACACAAGAGTATATAGCACACAAAAGAGATGGATGCTTTTTTTTCTATTCTCTTTCTTCTCTTCTCTAAACCATTAGCATATAGAGCTAGGAGTACATACTATAAAGGAGAAGCACTCTTCTACTATAACATATAAAGATTGGTACATAGCGTAAACCTGACTACATGAGCTCGCACTACACCAAGGAGGTTGTTATCACACAACCTGGTGGCATATCATCCATAATCTCACCAATTATGCCATTGGCGTAAGTGCAAAAGCTATCACCTTGGTGGTCATCATCAATGTCTGCAGCATTAGTTAAGCTTGATATCTCAACACCCCCTTGAGCTCAACTTTGTACATCGCACTCCAAATAAGCTTGTAAACTTGCAGAGCATCTCTATACCCAATGCTTTCATGAAGATGTCACCCACTTGATCCTCTATGCTTCTCTACTAGACCCTTCTCCCTCACAAAATGATAATACACCTCAATGTGCTTTGTCCTAGTATGGTAGACTGGATTACTGGACAACTGTATGCTACTCATGTTGTCACAATAAATAACAATGCCGCCCTATCCATGGTCTCACCCATGTCTCATCAAAAGTAGCTTTTAAAACCAAGCCACCAAGTTGCTAGCGCCCCTGTACTCTACCTTTGCACTCGATAAGGCGATTGTTGGCTATTTCGTGCTACTCCAACTCACAATAGCACTCCCAAAAGAAAACATAAAGTAGTTGGTAGATCTCCTACCCAAGACACTATCAACCTAATTAACATTTGTATCCCATGTAGCTATATCCTTATAGAAAAGTCTATCAACAGTGGACTTTACATACCTGAGAATTTGTCTAGCCACATCTAAGTGTGGCTTCTTAGGGGGCCTGCGCATAAACTGATTCAGAAGTCCAACAACATGCTTGGATTTGACCTAGTAATTAAGGTAGATCAAGCTACCCAACTATGCGCCTGTACATAGTGGGGTCCTCTAATAACTCACTTGTATCTACCATAAAGCTTAATATTCTACTCCAATGGCACTAAAATAGGCTGATAGCTTTTCATACCATACTTGGACACAACATGTCCAAGTCATATTGCCTTTGTAAAAATAGTAAAATGTCATAGCTTACCCAAATCTTTTATCTGAAACATTTGGTTCAAAAGCATCTTGACATCATGTATGTCGTCAACATCACTATCACTAATGATAATCAAGTTATCCACATAAATGACTAATAATATGTTTTCTCCGTCTGTCTTTTTCACGTAAAATGAAAAATCTACATTGGATATCTTAAATCCAATGGTAAGATACTCCTCGATCTTGTTTGGCCATGCTATGGGTGCCTACTTCAAGCTATATAAGGCTTTGAATAACCTGTACACAAAATTTGGATGTGCACCATTTCATAACCTGATGGTTGCATCATGTAAACTTTTCTTATAAATCACCATGCAAGAATGCATTATTAAACCCTTCTCTCTTCAACACCCCCCACAAAATTAGCAACTCACAGTTTTCATCCTCATATTCAAGCTGAATGTCTCCTCATAGTGAATTCCATATGTTTGTGCATGATCCTTAGCAAACTACTCTTACCTTATATCTATTCACAGATCCATCGAAGTTATGCTTGACCTTGTATACCTACTTACATCTAATTGCCTTCTTATCCTTAGGTAAAGGTACTTATTTCCATGTCGCATTTGTTTCATCCATGGCATATTTCCATTTCTAATTTCCAAGTGCCTACTCTATCTCATGTATTGCTCTAACCATGTAAGAAATAATGATGGACTCTATATCTATCATATCTCAACGTGTCACAATAGGGCATCTAACTCAAGTAGAGCTATGTACACCTAGATCACTACTACTGAGTGTCCTCAAAATAGTCCTAGTTCTCTATGCACTAGGAGGAGTAACGTGCTTCCCTAACCTACCAACAACTCTGATTGGATGAATCTGGGGGCCCTCAATAAGGTCCTGCACGTCACATCTCTCCAACTGCCATCCATCCTGTAGAGAAAAGAAGATCAGTACATCATCCTCCCTAGGCAAGGGGAGACCCATAACCTGAAGAGGAACACCTGTCCCAAAAAAAACCCCAAACCAAGAATGATGACGGTCTTCCAAGAAAGATCCAATAATCTAGTGGTTGGGAATGGCTACATCAGTTTGTGCAATCCTCCGACTAGAGCCTCTCAAATGCTGCGTGAGATCCAATCTCTGTACCTCGATGAGGCTCTGAAACCTCTTCCAAGCCAACACTGTGGGGCAAAGCGTCTCCCAGTCAGCCCAAAGAATATGTATAGCTGCCCCAACCCAAAGAATATGTATAGCTGCCCCAAGAGGCCTACCATGCACATCTAAGATCAAATCATTCCACAGAATGGGCTGCCCCAAGAATATGTATAGCTGCCCCAAGAGGCCTACCATGCACATCTAAGATCAAATCATTCCACAGAATGGGCTGCCAGTTAACTTCCTCTGCTGAACATGGGGGAATGTGTACCAAATAACTCCTCATGTAGTCCTAGGCTCGTAGGAGGGGCCTAACCAGGGGGGATGAAGGGGAGCGGTGAACTGCATCCGAAAAAATAAAGCGTGAGGTGAGAGTTTAGTCACCTCCGTAAACAGGGACACACTTCATGATCTGCTGCATGAGAAAGTCCTTCCACGGCTCAGAGCCTGGAAGAAAGCCCCTAACAACCAGATTACACACAGCAAAGCCTTACATTGCACCTCAGGGTCAATGATATTCAATCCCCTTTCCTGCTTGGGCCTGATAACGGTTTCCCAAGCAACTCTAGCCTTGGTGTGTGCATTTCCATCAAGCCCTGACCAAAGAAAGTTCCACATGGACAGGAGGGCTAAGTTCGCCTTTCATGCAAACGAGGCCTTTTGGACTCAGATGAGTGGCAGATGCAACAAAGAGTTTTTTTCAGCACACAAGCCTTCCCATAGCAGGGACTTTGTGAGGTACTTTCAGGATTCGCAGGGTGAGGTTCAGATTGAGCCTGATAAGGTGAGGGATATTGCTTCAGAATTTTATCGGTCTTTGTTGACTGCAGAGGTGCCCTCCCCTCAGAGAGATGTGGCACGGCAGAAAGTTTGGGAGTGCATGCCGAGGCTCATTACAGATGCTATGTGTTCATCCCTGGATGCCCCTTTCTGGAAGGATGAATTCCTTCATGCACTGCATGCTCTTTCCAGTGGTTCATGCCCTGGGGATGATGGTCTTTCTCCCACCTTCTTTATTCTTTTTTGGGATCATATTGGAGATGCTTTCACTGTTTCCCTTCAGGAAATGTGGTTGTCAAGTATGATGCCTCCATACCTCACAGAGGGGCTAATTCACCTTATCCCCAAGAGTGGGGACAAGACTGACATCAAGCAATGGAGACCCATCACCCTCCTTGGATCTACATATAAAATCTTAGCTAAAGCCTTGAGTATAAGGTTGCAGCCGATTCTCCAAAGGACTATCCATGATACCCAGAATGGGTTCCTCCAAGGAAGGAGTATATTTGATAACATCTTTTCTTTCTGGGAAGCTATCGAGTGGGCAAAGGCTAGTCAGTAGCCTCTTGCCATTCTTTTGCTTGATTTTGAAAAAGCTTATGACAGAGTGGATTGGGATTTTTTGGAGGGCACTATAGCACACATGGGGTTTTCCCAAAACTGGATTAGAGGTGTGTCTTGCCTATACAGGGAGGCTCATAGCATTGTTTTAGCTTGTGGGGGGCGTGGTGATCGTTTTCAGATTTCCCGTTCAGTGAGGCAGGGCTGTCCCCTCGCCCCTTTACTGTACCTCATTGTAGCTGAGGCTATGAGTAGGTTTCTTCGAGCTGCCCTTGGTGTTGTGGGTCTTAGGCTGCCTTTATGTACGGAGGAAGAGTTTTTGGACTTTAAGTTAGCAGATGATACGGCATTGTTCCTTGAGGCTTCAAATGCTTGTTTATGTGCTTTTCGAACAGCCTTGGAGGCCTTTTTTTTGGCAGTAGGAGCTATTATCAATTGGCGTAAGTCAGTTGGTTTTTGGATCAGTGATTCTCCTCTTGCAGATTGGGGTACAGATCTTGGTTTTACTTGGATTGAGAGAGGATGCTCTGCTAGATACCTTGGTTGTCAGGTGGGCGTTGACATCTCCCCTGCAGCACAACAGTTTGCTCTTGTGCTCTTAAGCATTAAAAGAAAACTCCATCATTGGAGTTGGAGGAAGCTTGACTTGGCCTCTAGAGCTTTGGTGGTTAACCAAGTTTTGCTAGCCACCACAACTTGGTTTATCGCTTCGTGCTGGATTTTTCATAAGGGCTGCATTGGATAGCTTCGTTGCCTCATTCAACTGCAGCTCTGCTCTAACTGTGGTCAAGAGGTCTGTAATCCAAGCCGCATGTGGATGCTTTTCATGTTCCCTCTGAAGAGCAGCAATCCTATGCCTAATAGCTCTCTCCTTGTCCAGAACCTCCTGCTTCTTAGACAAGGCAATGCTATGATAATGATGGCTGGTCCTCTCAAGAGCTAGCACAATATTATGACGAGGATCAGGACCATCACAAGATCTCCATATCTCTCTGATCTCAAGGGAAATGTCAGCATCTAGATAAAGAGAGTTAGGGGGATACGGATACGGGGAGAGGCTGAGCGAGCCCCAGGCTCCCTGAGACACAAAACGACAGGGCAATGATTGGATTTGGTGGTGCCAGGCATAATAGAAATGGTGCCTCCTCTGTCCAAGGACCAATCATCCACATAATCCTGTCCAGACGTGTAAAGATGCTCTCATCCCCGCTCCTACGGTTATGCCAAGAGAAAGATAAGGAATTTGGCCTTCTCTGGAAGTCATCCTTAGTCCAGCAATCCCTGCCAGAAAAGGAAAGCGTGAACCTCTCCCATGAGGCTCGCTCCAAAGTGTGTAAACCCCCTTCACATCCACCCTTCTTGTCAGAAGGTTGCTCAACCATATTCAAATCTCCTCCCACTATCCAATGTGATCAACCTGGGGAATGACATTTGTAATGGTGTCCCAAAAGGCCACCCTTTCACCTCTCACGTTACGTGCATAGATATTCAAAATTTCCAATTTCTGACCCTCATGAATGATCAAGATCCATTGTGCTCTAGCAGGGATGATAACACCGTGCCCAATAACATGAGGTATAATAGATGCTGCCACCACTGAAATACAAACACCCCCTCTAGTCCCAACTGCCGAGGACCAGAAGGTGTGGCTAGAAAGCATCTTACTAGTTTTGTCACACTGAGATCTATCCAATTTGTGTTCCTGCAACAAAAGCACATCCATAGACCCTCCTGTAACAGTAGGGTGAAGCTGGTCCTTCAAAAGGCACTTCCTACCACACGGGTGGAAAGCCCTCCAAGGCCCTGAACATTCCATGAGACGATTCTCATGGAAGAGAAGAGGGTTTAACCCCCAATCTAAGAAGACGATGGGCAGCCTGAGGACGACTCTCATAATGCTGGAGGACGGGAAAATCCACAGGGCAAAGTCCATTGACATGCCCTTGTCCAAGGCCCTGCACCGTGCCTACATATATACGAGAAACCTGTTTGCCCTGTGGGGCATCAAGTGCAATGGCATCATGCTGAAAATCCTGCAATACATGATCCCCATTGTGCTGAACATCCTGCATATTTCCCCCTCCAAGTAGAGAGGAGGACTCCACAAAATCATCCTGATCAGAAATATCATCTCTCTGTAAAGATGCATCAGCTGACACATCCCTCTGACCAGAAATATCATCTATCTGTACATGATTCGAGGAAGCCTTCCCATCAATCGCACCAGGGAGGCGGGTGTGAGAGACAGCACGCCATACCTAGTAGAGACTGAAGGATGGGAAGGAACCAAGGGAGGTGGTGCCTGAGAGGCATGCTTGCAACCTCGAGCCCGAGGATAATCTCGAGCAAAGTGACCCTGTTGGTGACGAACCCGGCACTGATCGGGTTTACCTGCAATCTCCATACGTTGCTTCAAAGGGCCACAAAGGGCCCGGAAGCAAAACATAGTCCTCAAAGAGCTCAATGTCATGGGCAAGAACCATGACCTTGGGAACAGCATCCGCCGAGGCAGTGACCACCTGGGCAAAAGATGTCTGCAAGGCATGAAAGGGGGGCACTTGAAGAACAAGCCCAAAGGCAGACCCGATGGCCTCTAACATAGGCCAATATGCGCACGGAACACCTGGAAATCTGAGAGTAATCGGGAAGCGGTTCCGGTCTTCCTCAACAGGGTCAAAATAGCTGGAGTAGGGAAGAAAAAATATCTTCCTCGGGCCCAATGGCAAAGGACTGCCCTTCAAAACCTCTAAGCCTGCGTCCTCAGAATCAAAATCCACTTGGAAGAAACCTCTTCCAAGCAACTTGACATCTTGAAAGTGTAGAGCGAGGTCGGAGGGCAGAGCCACTAGGACCAATCTCAAGCCTAGAGACGGGACGGGTGAGATCCAAAGATTCTGGCAATGAGGGTCATTTTGGAGTCTTTCTCTATTTCGGTGTAGAGGACCACGAGCTCGGCTTCGGAGAAAACAATGGTTCGCTCGGCCAAGGGAGAATGATTAGCCATGATGCTAATCGAAGAAAAAGGCCGACTTATACCCGGATGAGGAGAGCAATCCGAACCAAGGGGAAGAGGAAGGCGTTGAGGCGTAGGAAAGGAAAGGAGGGAGGAAAAGGAAACATCAAAAAAGGAAAAGGGAAGCAAGGGGAGAGGCTGAAATTTTAAAGGCGAAGAGGGGTGGGGGAGGGGCAACACAACAGCGCTGTGCTGAGGAAGGAGGGGAGGCAAAACGATGAACAGGAGGGATAGGGCAGGCAAAGGCAAGGAGGGGAGGCGAAGGAGGAAAGGGGGCGAAGTAGGAAGAGAATCAAAATGGCGGAGCGAAGGAAAAAATGAGGAAGAAGGAGGTGGCAGCGAAGAGGGAGGGAAGCGAAGGCAGGGAAGCGAAGGCAAAGGCAGAAGGGAATGATTCAGGCGATGGAGGAGCGCAGCGAAGGAGGAAGGAGGGGCGCAGATCGAGGAGCTCAGGCAAAAACAAGGAAGAAGGAGGTGATAGTGATGAGGGAGGGAAGTGAAGGCAGAGGCGGAAGGGAACGATTCAGGCGATGGAGGAAGGAGGGGCACAACGAGGGAGGAAGGAGGGGCGCAATTCGGGGAGCTCACGGTTTCCTGCACCTTCTTGTCCATGGGGGGGCTTTGGAGAGGGTGTCCTTAGCTAGAGGGCTCACAAGAGAGAGTGAGGCTTGGGTACATCTAGCCTTAGCTGGAAGAGGCTAAGAGGGTGACTTTAAGTTGGAGAAGAGTGTAGGACGTCCCTAGAGCGAGAGATTAGCTGGAAGAGGCTAAGAGGGTGACTTTAAGTTGGAGAAGAGTGTAGGACATATCCCTAGAGCTCACAGTTTCCTGCACCTTCTTGTCCATGGGGGGCTTTGGAGAGGGTGTCCTTAGCTAGAGGGCTCACAAGAGAGAGTGAGGCGGCTTGGGTACATCTAGCCTTAGCTGGAAGAGGCTAAGCGGGTGACTTTAAGTTGGAGAAGAGTGTAGGACATGTCCCTAGAGCGAGAGCCTAGCTTGTACGTGAGTGCTTACCTCCCAGAGGGAGAGGGGAGAGGGTTTATATAGGTGCGGGGAGGGGGTGTATGTGCATAGAGGGAGTGCCAGTAGGGGGGGCAAGTGCATCTAGGTGGGGGCACCATCATCTAGGCTAGCTGCATGGATGATAGGTGTGTTAAGGGGAGAGAGAACCACTTGTCCTAGGAGGGGTTTGGAAGGGGTGTACGTAGGGAGGGAGAGGTGGCAGGGGGAGGGGGGTATGTGCATCATGGGTCTAGCGGGGGTGGAGGTGGTAAGGGGTATGTGTAGGGAGGCGTGCTCTGGGGGGAGGGTGGTGCTCTGGGGTGGTGGGAATTATTCAGGTAGGTTGGTGGGCGAGGCACGTGGTCCGGGATGGTGGTGGGTGGTGCCTGAGGATATGTCCATGCATAATTTGGTGAAAAATGAGCTCTTGAGTGTTCGGGGAAGGTGTTCGTAGTTGTCATATGTCACCTGAGCGAAGGTCGTGGTAGGACCCATAGCACGTGCACTCGAGGCGTTTGTCGGGTCATCAAAATTTATTTAATGAAATTGTTTGGGAATGTCTCAGGATCTTGTGGGTGCTTTTCATCTGTTGTTTGGATGTCTGGAATGTTGCTAATTTTGGTTTAAATCTGCTTGATTTTAAAACTTCATGGGTCAATTTAGACCACTTCACTTACTCATTTTAATCCTGGAAGAAGCTACACCCAGGACATTATCATGTTTAAGATTTTAAATTTGAAATCACTTTTCTCATTTCTTGAGTAAAAAGTACTTAATTTACAATCGCTTAAAAATAGCAATTTCTCAGGGATAAAAAATTAACAAATTAAATGCAACCATAATGAACTACCTAAACTATACTTGTAATGGATATGCCATATTGTGCTTAATGTGCTATATTCACAATGGGTATGTTACATCCTTCCCTTCTTAAAAGATTGACTGTCCCTGTTAGTATTCCTACATATAGGCTTAACCAGACTGAGGAAGATGAGGTAGCAAAGCAACTAGCCGAATACTTGAGGATGGGTCAAATTAGACCAAGTAAGTCTCCTTGGGGTGCACCAGTTCTCCTAGTTAAGAAAAAAGATCAAGGTAGCTGGCGTGCGGATGTGTATTGATTACAAACGTCTTAACAAAGTTATAATTAAAAACAAATACCCATTGCCTAAATCAAATGATCTTATTGATAGGTTGCAAGGAGCTAAGTATTTCACAAAGCTTGATTTGCGAACCGGTTATCATCAGATCCGTATTATAGAGGAAGATGTTCCTAAAACTGCTTTTAGGACACATTATGGCCATTATGAATTTTTAGTGTTTCCCTTTGGTCTCTCTAATGCTCCTGCAACTTTCCAACAGATGATGAATGATATATTTCAGGATCTGTTAGGAAAATGTGTGGTGGTCTTCTTAGATGATATTTTGATATATAGTAAAACTTTGGTTGAGCATGAGAATCATCTTAAAGAGGTTCTAGGAAGGCTCAGGAAGGAAAAATTGTATTGTAAATTATCTAAGTGTGATTTCTTTAAAAAGGAATTGTTATACTTAGGTCATAAGATCTCTCGAGATGGCTTAAGTATAGATTTGGATCGCATCCAAAAGGTTTTGGAATGGCCAGTTCCGCGTATGGTTAAGCAGTTAAGATCTTTCGTAGGTTTTGTGGTATTTCTTTGAAAATATGTCAAAGATTATTTGAAGTTGATAGTGCCTTTTACTAACCTTCTTAAGGGCAAAAATAAGAAGTCTAATTCTCCGATTAAGTGGAATGAGAAGCTACATAAAACTTTTGATACTTCAAAATATAAAGTTCGAGATGCTCGTGTGTTAGCCTTACCAAATCCTAGTAGGCCTTACATTGTAGAGACTGATGCTAGTGATTTTGCGGTAGGCGCAGCTTTGTTCCAGGATGAGAAGCGTGTGGCCTTCGAGAGTAAGAAACTCAACGATGTAAAGACTAGATACCATATTCAGGAGAAAGAGTTGTATGCAATTATTTATGCTTTAAAGGCATGGAGACAGTTTCTATACGGGTCTCAATTTATGGTCTTGATAGATCATCAGTATTTGCAGTTCATTTGTGATCAACCAAACTTGAAAGGTAGAAAGGTCAGATGGGCTGCTGAATTGATGCAGGACTTTGATTTCATGATTAAATATAGAAAAGGTAGCTTGAATAGCATTGCTAATGCATTGAGTTAAATTGGTGAAGTTAATGAACTTAGCTTCACAAAAATTACTTCTAACTTGTACGATTTACTCTAGGGAAAATGCAGTACAGATATTTTCTTTGGAAAATATTAGAATTTGGCAAAATAAGTGTCCAACTTTGAGGTAGATCAAAACCTGGTGAATCAAGGCAAAGCCAACCAATTTTTTATTTGGAATGGTCTTTTATTCCGAAATGATAAGGTTTGCGTACCGGATGTGCCAGAATATAAATTGAGGATCCTATTTGAGTATCATGATGCACCATCGATAGGACATCCGGGCATACAATGTACCTTGGCTTTGGTGGTTAAAAGGACTTTTTATTGGCAAAAAATGAAGGATTTTGTTCAGACTATGTGGTCAAATGTCATCAGTGTCATATTAATAAGGCAGAGCGAGCACCTTAAATCTGTTGGGTTATTACATCCTTTGGATATTTCATCTCAAAAGTGGGAAAGTATTTCCATGGATTTCATTACGGGACTTCCATGTACCAGCAGGGGTCACGATGCCATTTGGGTAGTCGTGGATAGATTAACAAAGATGGCTAGATTTTTACCCACAAAGACAACAGTTAAAGCTTTGGAATTGGCTTACCAATTTGTCGAGAAACTGTTTAGACTGTATGGTCTACCTTCTGATATTGTGAGCGATTGGGACTCTAAGTTCACGGCTTGGTAGGAAGTTTTCAAGAAATTGGAAACTACTTTGAGTATAAGTTCCTCTGATCACCCGAAGTCTGATGGGCAAACAAAGCGAGTGAATCAGATTGTTTTGAGGATATTTTTCGTGTATATTGTTGAAATATACAAGTGAATAGGGTGTGTGCGGGAACAAGCCCTTGGTTAGAGGCTGTAAAAGAGAATGTGTAAATGTGAAAGAACCTGAAAAGGTGAGAAGAATCTACTGGGAGAGAATAAAGAGTAGCATGAGAAGATTTAGGAAGTGTGGAGATATTCTGAGAAAAGTGAAGAGGTGGAGAATCAAGCAAAAGAGGTGGAGTGAATCAAGGAGAAATCAGTGGGATTAGATGCTTCGATGTAAACTCTATAAATTGAGGCATTGGCCTAATGAGAACTTGCTGGTTTTTTATTATCCATGCCTACATTAAGCTATTTGCTAATTACTCACTAATTACTCAATTATGTCTTAATTATTTACTAATCACTTTGTTAATGATGTCTTAATCATTGGCCTAATTACGTCTTAACATCTTAATTATTTGCTAATCACTTTGTTAATGATGTTGATTCTAGTATTTCATCCACCATAGCTCATCACATTGCTCTAATTTCAACATGGTATCAGAGCCATGCCTAGAATCCATCATTTGGTGAGCCCATGATCTTGCTAATCATTTTGCTAGTTAGGATTAGTAGAAAATTATAATTTTTCCCTCTAATTTCAACTCACCTCTATACCCCCAGCCAGTGGATGAGCTCCCTCTCCTTGCACACTCACAATTAGCCCAAACCCTTCTAGCCATAGGTAGCCAACATTCTTGAGCTCCAGCCAAGCCAATCACAAGCGCAAACCGCCAACGCATCTAGGAGGATTTACGTTTTCTTCCAGCGTAGGTTTTTCTGAGAAAGTTACAGATCTTGTCTTCATCCAATCAAATGGGTCTAATTCCTCTTAGCCCCGGGGGTTTTCAAGCATGCTCTACAAGCTGGTGAAGTCAGAATTGAATTTGATCAAGTCTACAGTGAGATCCAAGCTCTTCATCAAATTTGCAGGTGACTTTGGTAAAACAGAGATTAAGCATTCAATATTTGGTCAAATCTTGTGTTTCTTGGCTTAATCCTCTACTAGACTCATTGCTATTGATGTCTTTGAAAGTATTTGAGCTCATTTGAAGTCTAAGGCCCCAGATCTCAACTCCCCGCATACTCTGTTTTTGGCACACACAAAAACAGTGGATTAATTTGCTAATCAATGATTAATTAATACTAATCACTATATTTTGGTGTAATTATGGATTCAAATTAACCATTAGGTATCTGATACAGATCCCTATAACTTCAGATTGCAATTTGGAGTTAGTTTGATACTCCAACCATTCTGTACAAATTGGTTACCCTTGATTTAATGTAATTTCTGGTAAAATTGTGCTGATAAATTTGTGATAATCATCATTTTACATTTAACCCTTGGTTAATGCCTGTAAATCTCACTCAAATTCAAGATTATTCACAACTAGAGTTGCATTTGGGAATGTGCATAAGAATGAATGCTATATGCATTATGTATTGGGCACATTACATCAATGTAAATATGGGATCAGACACTGCCCTTGTCCAGAATAAGGCAAGAGGTAAGACCTCCCGCATAGATTTGGGTTTGCATTGCATAATGATACAAGATAAACATCAAAAACCCAAAGGAACTGTCAGCAAAACATTTAAACATGTTGCTCACATGGAGCAAAAAGACCTGACGGACAAGCTCATGGCCCCAGCCATGAAAGAAGAAGAACATCTCTTTCCAAGAAGAGGATCCACACCGAGAAGAAGATCTAAAGGAAGCATTGAAGGAAGACATGGACACGAGAAGAGAAGTTGCCCCAAGAAGACTGAAAGAAGACATGGATGCGTGAAGAGAAGCTGCCCACGACGACAAGAAGACTGAAGACAACATAAGATGTGAGGCTCCAACGAGTGAGGAGCCATGTGAAAATCTCTGAGAGAGAGAGAGAGAGAGAGACCCCACAACCCAATGTAACCTGCCCCAACAAAGTAAAACCACCTCTGAGCCACCGATGACGTAGGCCATGTGGTAGATGTATGTGTGAGCACTTTCGTCAAGGTCGCGGGCACTTGTAGTAAGCCTTGGACACATAGAGAGAAAGAGTGTTAAGGACTATGAGTTTAGGGACTTGAGGCACTAGTCACGGGCTATCAAGTAAGAGAGAAACTTGGTACAGGGTCCAGGTGTGCTAAGTTAACTTGAGGAGAGGTGTGCTAGGGAAACTTGGTATAGGGTCTAGGTGTTCTAGGAGTATTCACTTGAGGGGAGGTGTTGAAATATACAAGTAAATAGGGTGTGTGCGGGAACAAGCCCTTGGTTACAGGCTGTAAAAGAGAATGTGTAAATGTGAAAGAACCTATGAAAAGGTGAGAAGAATCTACTAGGAGAGAATAAAGGGCAGCATGAGAAGATTTAGAAAGTGTGGAGATATTCTGGGAGATATTCTGAGAAAAGTGAAGAGGTGGAGAGAATCAAGCAAAAGAGGTGGAGTGAATCAAGGAGAAATCAGTGGGATTAGATGCTTGGATGTGAACTCTATAAATTGAGGCATTGGCCTAATGAGAACTTGCTAGTTTTTTATTATCCATGCCCACATTAAGCTATTTGCTAATTACTCTAATTACATCTTAATTATTTACTAATCACTTTATTAATGATGTTGATTCTAGTATTTGATCCACCATAGCTCATCACATTGCTCTAATTTCAACATATATGTCTCTAGAAAACTATCAAGTTGGGAAAAATATCTTCGAATGATGGAATTTGTCTATAATAGTTCTAAGCATTCAGCTATTGGTTATAGTATGTTCATGCTTATGTATGGGTATCAACCTAGGGCACCTATTGATGTTGGTCTTAAGGACAAATGTTGAGCTTGATGCATCGAGGGATTTCTTGCGAGATATGCAAGAAATGCTGACCCAAGCTCAGGATTCTATCAGGAGTGCTCAGGATAGAGCATGGTTTTATGCTGATAGGAGACACTCACCTCGGTCTTTTGAGCTAGGGGCGTTGATTTATTTTGAAGTTCCTAAAGATTCTCAAACTTTGTCAACATGAAAGTGCTCAAAATTATCTCCTAGATATTCTGGTCCATTCCAAGTTATACATCGGATTGGCACGGTTGCTTATAAATTAAATCTACCTCCACATATCAGAGTTTATCCAGTCTTTCATGTCAGTAGATTGAACGAGAAGCTAGGAGGTGAGGATAACATAGTTACTCCTCAAGAACTCGTTGAAGTCAAAGATTTTTCTTATGTTCCACATGGACCTAAAAGGGGAAGGAAACTTCGTAGTCACCTAATCCATGAGGTTAAAATTAAGTGGAAAGACGGGAAAATTGAGGATTTGACTTGGGAGTTGGTTGAGAACATTCAGCGCAATTTTCCTTCTTTTCATTGTTGCAAGAGTGCAATGTTTTGAGAGGGAAAATATGTTATGTGCACATTATATGTGCATATACTAGGAGGCTAACCCAAAGGGTGCGTCTATTTAGCGAGCCAAGAGCAGTGAGCACAGAGCAGTGAGTAGAAATAAAGTCCTTGTGAAAGTGAGCAAGTAGGGGCATGGTATGATGTTAAGCGAGCATGTAATGTTAAAGAGAAGAGTGAAACCATAGTGCAACTCTATAATGAACAGAACAAAGAAGACTAAAAAAGTTTAAAATGACTATTGCAAATAAAGCATTTTCAAATGAATGGTGCGGATATAAAAAATCACTACAAAACTCATACTACTTGGCTCGCTAAAAAGACGTTGAATTGGTCATTGAGCTACTAATAGAAACAAACTATTGTTGCAACCACATGGAAACCACAGCGACCAGAGAGCATAGAAATCAAGCCATTAAGATGCACACCAATTTTAATAGCCATACCACTGACACAACAATATAATACTCTTTAGAAACCATAACCATAGGATTTAAAAATTTTATAATCCAAATAAAAATTGTCCAACAATCAGCTACATGCTATTGTAAAAAACATTCAGAAGCATAACATCCATCAAAACATTACTTCCAATAGTCCCAAAAAAATGATTGTCTCAATTTTAAAAAAAGACTATCTATAATGGCATTTTGATGTAGACATGTGATCCTCATAACTGCAAGAGACACAAAGAAAAGAAAATAAGCTTTATCAATACAAAATTATTCTCTACTAACATATTTATCGTTTCAACATGCATACCTTTGCTGAGTATGGTTCTAACAAGTGATCATAGATCCGCTCATCCTTGTCTAACATTATGACATTGCGATCCATAAATGCTGCCACTAGCCCAAGAGTTCCAGTGCCAGCAAACAAATCCAAAATCGTGTCCCCAGGACGACTGAAGACGGAGACGATGTATTTGCTAAGCCGCTGACCTCTCTGACAACTGCCCCGCCATGGTCTATCCTTTCTCTTCACCAGATCCTCCGATGGCACTCTTGAAAACGCACACAAACCATTAACGATATGCCATAAAGATCACCGAAAATCATTTTAAATTCTATCTTGATTTGAATGCATATACATACATGTCAAAGATAAGATCTTGCCCTACATCAAGATCATCACCTAGTGCCAAATCCCTTAGTTGATCCCCATGCATCACAAAGCTTGTAGCAGGAGATGTTGAGCGAACAAAAACAGCCAATATTAGACAAGTGACCTACAAGCAAAGACACATTGGTTGTTCATGCATTTTCACCTTAAATGGGACAAAGAAGATTTGCACAAATGACAGCCCCAAAGAGAACAACACCAATACCTGGGTAGTAATCATTTGCCCCATCTTCTTCCCAATAGGTGGAGTACACCTCACAACCTATCTATGATAAATGCCAAACCCAATGCTCTGTGCAACCTGCTCAATGGTCACTCCTTCTTCCATAGTGTAAAGGCATGTAAAGAAGCCTCGATCCGAGAGACAAGAATCAACAACTTTAAAAGTAGAGTCATACATGCCATCCCCAATCTTATTCCAATATGGAACCTTGTTTGCAACACAACCTCCAATGATGATATTTGAGGGGAAGTCTGCAAATATCAACTCCACACAGTAATCGGACCCTCTACTCTTGACATTCCCTACTGTGCAAATAACATTCATGGCATCAAGCACTTGCTTTCCCAATGAGGATGCATCCTCCATGTTCACAAAAGTAGCTGCAAGGTCCTCAATACTGACATTGAAGGCATAAATGGTTCCTATAGACAGGTTTTTGACATTTAACACACATAGTCTTAAGTCAAAACAATCGGATCACGATAGAGATGAGGTAGGAAGCTCACATACCTGGAGCTTGCAATGTCTTGGTTATGATGTCAGTTGGTTGTATCCCACCTGCACTACTATTGGATGTCTGTTGTTGACTCTGCTCCTTATTTGCTTCCATTGCTCGATTCACCTCCAATGCACGATTCACTATTTCCCTCCCTAAATTCACTGGCAATGACTTACGAAAAGAAGCCGATGCAATCGATGTTGCATGCGATGTGGATGTGGCCTCATTATGATCAATTTGCTGGCTACGAAGCTCCAATATAGACTTATGTTGGCGATACAGATCAAGCTCCTCCTCAGGCACATGGTTTCTTTCAAGGTCCAACCACCACGGGCAGAAACGAGACTCTATGCTTGACATGGCCTGTTCAATGACAAACATGGGTAAACACAACTCACCCTCAATATGAACATGTTTCTCAATCATGGATTCAAAATGACAAATTCAATCACTTACTCTTCCAAGCTTCAAATCGGCATACATATAAGATTGATTGTCAACACAAAGCCACACACTAGCGAGAGGGGGTAAAATATCCAATTGGTGCTCCTCAATTTCAGAAAGCAACCATCTGCAAGCCAAAGCCCAAATGATAAAACAACACACAGAAAGAAGCATGCATGTTTTTTAACAAGGAATATCTGGGTTATGTTGTAGGAAAACCTATAAACGACTCGCCGTGCAGCACTTGTGTAGGCCTGGTTGATGGTCAATATCATGGCTAAATTTTATGCCTCCTTCGTGCACTTTGAAATCCTTTTTGAAGTACTTTCTTCTGCATAGAACAACAAAAGAGGTGAATCGGCTCTCACCTGGCAACCTGACTCGATCGGCATTTTTAATATCATTTTGGATTCTCAAACCCAGCTCCGTGATCTGAAGCCAATAGGAGTACATGTGCAGCCATTCCCTAACCTTTGTCTTATCATTTGTTTGGCATACCCTCAAGTGATCGCACTGCAGCCTGAGAGTTGTCCAATAGCTTGACAATGTGAGCCTTATCTGTGTCTCTGATGCAAGCAAAACCTATCATATTGAGCTTTTCCTCTATGGCCACATGATTGGTTGACGCGTGCCATGGGAGGGAGAGCACCGCACACCAAAAGGCCTCACCATTGGAGGGATCAGCAATCCTTGCATATTTTGATG
Organism: Cibotium barometz; assembly: GCF_041138505.1. Taxonomy (NCBI): domain Eukaryota; kingdom Viridiplantae; phylum Streptophyta; class Polypodiopsida; order Cyatheales; family Cibotiaceae; genus Cibotium; species Cibotium barometz. The sequence goes on along the minus strand of NC_141101.1, from coordinate 37,925,527 downwards.
TTTTTCCTCTGTAGAGAACTTCTACCTTTCGAGTCACATTCTCCCTAGCAGACTCGGCAAGTGGTCCATTTGATGCCTCATCAATTTTTTGCTCCATCTCGTCCTTGAACAAGAGCCAAGTCATAATCTGGATTGGCAAATGAAGCCAACTAGGCCTTCCTCTGGCAGATGCACTCTGCATCTCTCTCTCAACCCACAGCTTGTCCTCATTGTCCAAATGTGCCATGAGAGTTGTTAGGTCGGACTCTCCCAATCTTCTTAGTTGAAATAGACGATCACCAAATGTGGTTGGCACAAATGCATAATCATGCGTCCTACAAAACAAGGAAAAAATATGTTAATATTCTTGAGTACAAACAACTTACTTGACATAGAAGGAGACTCTGATAACAAATTAACTTACTTGTTCAACCTGGACAATGAAAACAAAAGCTCACCCACGTCCCTCCGCTCGAACACATAAAATTTACAGAGAACACAACAATGCATGGACAAATCCCCTTGAAACCCTGTAATAAAACACAAAATTAGGAAGGACAAAGAAGCATAAGAAACTATAACATCCCAATGAGAACTCACCTGTAGAAATGCAGTCCATCCAAGCATTTTGTCGATTATTACCATCAAGAATATGCACCATTTTTCGGCTCAAGTACGGGCCCCAATCGGGGTCAAGTGCAAGAGTTTCCTCGAACTGTTGATTCACAGTCCTCCAATGCTCATCCCAAGATTCCTCCCTCTCTTGTGTCAATGGTATCTCCTCCCCTTCCAAGTCCATAATTGATACTGTGAAAGCTCCCATGCTCTCAATGTACCCACCTAGTTTTTTGAAGCTTCGAGTAAGAGACTTATCTGTTGAGGGAGAAACCTTTCGGATTGCCTCCGTCTGGATCATCCTACAGAGAGGAACACGTGGAGGTGGAGACCTAAATTTGACTCCTATCCTATCTAAAAAGGCTTGTGGAGTAGATGTCTCAAGAATCTTCCCAAAAATATCAACCTTATTTTTTTTCTGCTTGCTTCCTTCAGTTTGGGTTGTGATAACTGTTTCTTCTTGATCCTCTAGTGGATGTGTGTTCTCTTCCCCCTCTATCTCTCTCCCAGTATCCTCAGTATTCTCACCTTCATCCTCATTATCACCACCTTGAGTATTCTCACCCTCATTTTGATCACCTTTATTTTCCTCAATTGCCCCCACTACATTTTGTCCATCCTCCTCATTTCTTTCATCACTATGTAGATGCTGCCTATCCATATCCACCTCCAGGTTAGTGTCATCTATGATATGTACTGCATGCTCCATAGTAGGGTTTGAGGAGGCGGCTTGCTCCAAAGTGCTGGAAAAATCAGCTTGCCTCCTTGTGTGTCTCGATGAGCTCTCACCTGAGCCAACCTGCACACTCTTTTTCTGCTTAGCAAGAGGTAACTCATCCATTTTTGCACAACAAGAACCTTTCAAGCAAGATGCTCTAGTGAAATGACTCGAACTCATTTGAAAACTAGATAGCCATGCAAAAATACAAGAACAAATCTTCAAATAGTATTCTACTCGTATTGTATAATTAATTGATTATTTTAACAGCAAATTCAGTAATACGACAGAAACTTAAAGAAAAGGTGGCACATTCACTAAAGAGATTAAATTCACTACTGCAACACAATCATCAAACAAAGGTGGCACATTCACTATCCAACAAAACGGCCAACTCATTAACGAACAGAATATCTTTGAGATTATCATATGGAGTGCTTTGGCCCAAATTCCAAGGCATTCAAAGCCGTATTGAATATTTTAAAAAAATCTTCATTGGAAAATATTTACGGAGCCCTTTTCAGGTGTTCAATTCAAGGCATTCAAATTTATTGGAAAATATATAAAGATTCGGTAGCCCAAATCTGAAGGCATTCAATATTGAGTACTAATAAACTTTAGAAGTGATATTTTGCAATCCAACACTTTTTTAAGGACAAACTTTTTTCTTTTTGTGCTATTGTTCTTTAGATGCACATGTTTGCTGGTCTCCTCTCTCGACTGTGTGAGCCGTTTCTCAACCAAGAAGACATCAAATGTGAGTTTTTTGAGCTTCTTGTATACTCAAAGTCTGCATAATATAGACAGTAGTAAGAGAGACAGTCTATGCAATGTGTTTGAGACAGCACCATATAGATAGCATGTTCTTACACTACTCTCTCCAAATTTCTGCCGCCGGGGGGATCCAAGGGAGGCCGGCCAGCGCCCCCGAAGCTTGAAACGAACTCAAAATCGTGATGATTTTTTCAATGCTCGGCAGCAAAACATCCTATTATTTTGTGCGCTGAGCGCACAAATTAATTCAAGAAAAATAGCAAGAAGTAACGCCGCACATCTCATACTGTGTGTGGAGTGTGGCGGCAGCAAAACATCCTATTATTTTGTGCGCTGAGCGCACAAATTCATTCAAGAAAAATAGCAAGAAGTAACGCCGCACATCTCATACTACTGTGTATGGAGTGTGGCGGCAGCAAAACATCCTATTATTTTGTGCGCTGAGCGCACAAATTCATTCAGGCAAAATAGCACAAATTCATGGATGATGATACCTTTCTGTGTCTCTTTGTTGGGGAGAAAGACTGGAGTGGGGAGAGGGCCCTGCGCATGAGATCAGCGTTTCTTTGCTGGGGAGACGTATGATGCTTCATGATCGCTTCTCTGCATGTGTGTTCGAGGGAAGATGCTTCTGTGTGGAGGACGACTAAAAGCCTTAAGTAATTGCTTCATAAGAAGTAGCCAACTACTAAAAACCCTAAGTTAGGCACTGGACAAATTTTTTTATCCTAACACTAATGAATTTCAACACTAAAATTTAAGGGTTTGGTCAATATTTTTTCGATTTTTTTAAATCTATAGCACAGTTATGCTATGGCATCCAACTGGTAGAGTTTTTGAAATCTAACAGGAGATTATGAAAAAGCGCAAGAACTAACACAAAGCAAATGTGTGTGTGTGTGTGTGTGTGTGTGTGTGTGTGTGCGTGTGTGTATACATACACACACACACACACAAACATATATACATATATACATGTACTCTTTTTGATACTCTTCATTATGACTGTTTTTGCAATAAATATTTTTATTTGCTTCTACCCATAGTCTTAAAATGAGCCTGGTAAAATTGTATTATGGCTAGTATATGCTATTGATTAGAGCAAGAACATCTAGTATTAAAATATTTTTGGCTAATATTCAATGTAAATTCCTTAATTGTTGTTGTGATTGCATTATGCAAGGAGGCTAGTGTTTTCCTCCATTCTACAATGGGTGCATGCATCCGAGTCCCCTTCTCGAATGGCAAATGTCTTGTGTCAATCAACATGATCCGGGGGAAGCTTGGAACAAATGGTGGGATAAATGTGGAGGCCTTACTTGAAATTGGAGGAGAGTATGAGCCCATTTGTCCTTTACACTTGTATGCAGGGATTGGAGACGAGGCATATTTTATCCTGGAGCATTCATTGTCCTCTGTATATATTGCCAAATCAGAGAATTATTTTGAGACCCCAGAACAAGGCCCCTCAACTATATTTCCTCCCGGTTCTTGAAAGAGTACTCCAATGTAAGTGGCATTAACTTTGACTTTGACATTTTTTGTTTTGCATTGTGCATTGAATTAGAGAGCATTGTGCTTTGCAGTGACTTGGACACTGAAGAGATAGAAGAAATCAATGTCCAAGCACATGGGTCATTGCAAGAGGAGATAGAGGTCTCTCCTGTGGAAAAGTGCTTTCAACATTTGGAAGAGGAAGATGTTCAGTTTGATACTGCGGTCTCTTGCTTTCAAATAATCCGCATGTTACCTCCTACTGATGTCTTGCACACTTTAATCCATGATTGTGATTACAAAGGCAAGGTAAAAGAGCTTCCCAAGGTGTACCCAGAGTTCAGTACATATGAGCTTGAAGGTGGGAAAGGTATGGAAGGGATGGAGCAAAAATACGAGGGCAACATTTGGACAAAGCCACAAACGCAAACTAGGGCCAATAAAACTTTTGTTCTTAGGAAGAGCTTCTGCGGGGGAACCTTCCAGTGCATGAATGAGCACTGCTCCTTTAGGACACGTATGAATCAACCAAACAAACTCCATTGGAATGGGCAGCTGATAAAATCTCCAAAATATGGGAATTTAGCAATTGGGAGCTTCGGGAACCTTGAGTGTTTTTTCTGCAAGCATGTGCCAATGTGTCTTAAAGAATGTCCTGCTTGTGTCTATTATTTTATGCCAAAAGAATCAATGCACAGCAGACTATTTATTCATTATGGCAAACATACACACATGGTTTCCAAGGGAATGTGCCGAGCATCGATATGAAATATCAAGGCCTTTGTAGCACGTGCAGTGGGCATCGACCACAACGCTGGGCCCAGAAAGGTACAAATGATTGTGGCAAGGGAGGTGGTTCTAAGAGCATTCACTGATGATGACAAGGCACAGGGAGAATTCATGACAGAGAGGGAGCTACAGGAGATGTCGCAAGAGTTGCAAAGTTTGATAAATGTCAAAAAGTACGTAGGAAGTGCAATTTAGCAAAGAATAGTATGCAATTATCATCTTTAATACACTAAGTATGCTTTATGAATGCAGGGTGAAGCAGATGGTAATGCAAACACGAAAAACAACACGGCCTCTGGGTGAAGGATATGAAGCCATTCTTAATCTAAAAAGAACATGCCATTTTGAGTTCTTCCATGGTTCTCGATTTCCATTGCAAGCCACCACTACTACTGAGCATTGCTTTATCTTTAAGATGTCTACTACTGGACCTGGTTCTGGGATTGACATTGTTCGGCGAATGGACAAGGATGGTAATGGGGATCTTAATCAAGCATGGGTCTGCTTTGATCATGTGCATACTGGATGGCATACAATGGGAGCACATGTTTATGACCACATGTAAGTTACAAGCGGTAGAGAGCATTGCTTAATTTGTGTCTTTAATATAACTCTGTTTCCATTTGTGGCATGCAGGATTGGTGAGCTATTGACAATAGCAACTTGTGAATTTAGAGAAGAGGATGAGGATGCTCAAGTCATGTTTTGGGAAAATATGAATTTGGTAATGGTGGAGCACACAGGGAAGGTAGCAAATTTTTTTGGGTTTATGGCGGATGAGGCTGGCGCTAACTGGAATGCAGTGAGACGTGTCTTCAACGACGGAAAAGAGATGATTGAAAGAGAAAGGTCATGTTTATGGCATTGGGAAGACAACCTTCGTGTCCACACGCAGAGGTACATCTATAGCCCACATCAAGAAAAGCACAGGGAGATGTGTGAGAAGTGGAGGACTGCCCCAAACAAAGAAAGTGCCCTTCAGCAATTTCGCAGGATACGAGCATGGTGGGCAACTAGGAAGGCAGCTGATAGAAACATCCCTAAGCTTCTTAGCTGGTTAAGTTGGTGGCACTATAGGGTTAGTCGATGGGGTCATTTCATTTTAAAGGTAATGTTTGTAAGAGATTATTCATTGTATTATTGTGTGCCTCCTACTTATGTGCACTGCATTGTTTTTAATCAATTTCTACCACTCTTGTAGGATGGAGAGCCTATTGTCAATGCTCTTGTCCCAAGGACAAATATGTCAGAGACCAAGCATGCAAGCTGGTTGGCAGGGGAGGGGTATAGGTAAAAGATTAGTCTTTATGATGCTTGTGTGACAGATCTAATCAATGCTTACTTCCAATGTGCCAGACAACTGGCTTTCTTGGAAGGAAAATACACAGGCTGTGGGCCTACATTGGAGCTTTTGGTTGAGAGAGCTCTTTCTCGACAGAAAGCAAGTCCATCCCCAATAGCTACCTCACGAGCAGTGGATGATGCAGTGGTGGCGGGGACCCCTATGTTTTCAAATAGGGTAAAATTCAAGGGTGAGAATAAAACTATTCGAGCCAAAAGGCCACTACACGACTTGACAGAAGAAAACTTTGGCAACTCTAGCCATAGGCCTGAGTTTAACTATGTGACAAGAGAGAGGTTAGAGCCTGCAATAGAGGTCGATGAGCAATGCAAAGTTTTAGAGAGCCTTGAAAGTGATGTGCATGATACAAAGTGGGCCTTGCGGAGGATACTAACAGTGAATCGAGTTGAGTGCAACCACTGGGCATCGGGGAAAAAGTGTAGCTCAAGGTTGTGAGGGGGTGATGTCAGTCCTTGTTTTTGGAGTGATTGTCAACTATCCTCCTGGAAAAAGGAGAAGTATTGCTATTTTTGTAATACAGATGTTAGGCACACTTGGAAAATTACAAAGACAATATTACATCCACCAGAGGATGTCCCTTGTGTTTGGCCCATTGCTAAAGGTACCAAGTTACAAGTGAAAGAAGCCTGCAAGCTTATTAGAGCAGGATATGACATTGGTATTCCTCTTGAGTTTTTTCTAGAAAAGGAGCTTGCAAAAGGCACTAGCGAGACAAACAAGGAGGTGAAACAATTTCCATATCGACGAGGAATTTCAAAGGCTGCATTTGGTCAAATCACTGCGGCCTTAGATATGCATGCAGAAGTTGTAGGCAGCCATATACATATAGAAGGGGTAAAGGAAACATTTAGTATTAATCCATTGACCAATGGGAGCCAAGACACACCTCTGATAGAGGTCACTATTCAGAAGAATCCAATGTGTTCATGTGTGGAGTTCAGAGATAGAGTGGCCAAGAAAAGACCATATCTTGCATGCAAGCACATATACTTTGTGTTCTTAATGATTCTTGGACAGGATGTGAACAACAATATGCATATTCATCAAGTTTGTATTTCTGAGAGAATTGTAAAAGACATGCTAACTAAGTCTATTAGAAGTCATCCTCAACAGCTTTAGGAACCTGCAACCCACTTTAGTTGAAATATGTATGGGGGTCATGTCATACCAGCTGAACCGTAGTACGAGTTTATTAGTTATTGTTTTGGAAATGTTTTGGTTATTTTACAAATTTTCCTGTCTATTGTCTTTTGTTTGCTAATGGCTCTCCAACATTGTGAATACTATAGATTCAACATCTTTTTAGCGAGCCAAGCAATATGGGTTTAATAGTGATTTTTTGTATCTGCACCATTGGTTCGAAAAAAAATTTATTGCAATGGTCATTTTAGAACATTTCATGTCTTCTTTGTTTGATTGCTACAGAATTGCACTGTGGTTCCACTCTTCTCTTTAACATTTCATGCTCGCTTAACATCATACCATGCCCCTACCTGCTCACTTTCACAAGAACATGAGCTCTACTCATTGCTTTGTGCTCGCTGCTCTTGGCTCGCTTTTTGACCATCCCCCCCACCCTAGGCATGTGAACATAGAAGCATGGGAATATGCTCTAGTGGGGCAAGGGTTAGGTCTAACCTTGGATTGAAGTTAGGGTCAGGCAACCAAGGGTCACACATGTAAATGGAAGGCCAAGAGTCACTCAGGAAATGGAAGGTCAAGAGTCACTCTGGGAATGAAAGGCCAAGAGTCACTTGAGAGCTCTCCTATATAATAGGGGCATGGGGAACTCTCAAGGGATGTTCTCTTGTGTAGAGCATTGTGTCTACTCTCTTACCATTTCAAGCTAGAGCCAAGTGCTGCTGGAGTGAAGTCATATCTCTTGGTAGTATGGGACACTAAGGTAAGATATGTGATAATTCATTGTATTTATGTGTGTACCCTTGGACTTGGGGGTGGTGGGGTGGATGATAATATGCATGGTTCATGCATGGTTATTAGCTAGAGAGATCTTAGGGTTTTAACAAGACTACTATTTGTTGTTGAGATACTCTATGTCAAAGAGCACTCTTAACAATGAGGATGGGCATGGGTTTCAATTTGACACACATAGTATGGTCATGGCATGCTACTATTTTCAACAGGTTCATAGGCATGGGAGATACATTTAGTTCCAAGAATGCAAGGTTGATCATGAGAGGTATACATCTTCTCCCATCTTGTGATTACGATTAAGTTTCAGCTCTGATCAAGTTTAGAGCCCTAAAAGCAATGCTCAACCTCTCCAGCGGCTTCATGTAGATGAGCATGAGAGCATATTAGACGTTTTAAGAGATAGAGAGGGTTCTAATGATTAGTTTGATATCATCATGAGTTGCGCTTTGTATTTTTATTATTATATTATTAGTGTTTGACTTTTTCTCATTGTAATTTATCTTCTCTATTTGATTGTTGCACCTTTTGGTGTCTATTTGTTTAATGTCCAAATGTTCTCTCATCTTGATCAAACTTTGCAATAGTCTATATGTGAACCCCACCCTCACTCTTACAAATTTGGTCACCATCAGAGCACATTTGGTTGCAATGTGCAAGCCAAAGGCCCAATTTTGAAGGGGGCTCTCTAAGGCCACGACACATTGAAAACCACGGATACAAATGGCATGCACATTGCATCCAAATGTGCTCTGGTGACCAAACTTTGCAAGAGTGTATATGGACCCACCCTCACTCTTACAAAGTTTGGTCACTATTGGAGCACATTTAGTTTCAATGTGCAAGCCAAAGGTCTAATTTCGAGGGGGCTGTCTAAGGCCACAACACATTAAAAACCAAGAAAATGGTATACACATTGTATCCAAATGTGCTCTGATGGTGGTGACCAAACTTTGTAAGAGTGTATATGTGGACCCAACCCTCACTCTTGCAAAGTTTGATCTCTCTACACATGTTGAGCACTGTGTGCATGCCTAATACTATGGACCATGAACTCGTGAGTTAGAAGAAGTAAAGCCATTATGGGGGGATCTACCCCATATAAGACCCCTAGAACAAGCGAGATGAAAAAGGCAACACAAATGGCAACCAAGGAAAGGTAAGCTAAACTTAAAGAAAAGAAAATCCATGTGAACATGTCTCAGGTAGTGGACCTAGAAGAAGAGGACTAGGAAGTCAAACCTACCAGTGTAGACATGAGTGCTAATCATAACTTAATGTCTTATGACACCTGGACTCTCTTGATCAATCCAACTTTACTCCCCCTGGCCATTGTCACTACCATTGCTTTAAATTGTGTTAAATGCCTAGGTGTTGTTACAATTCTAATTCACATTGGGAAAAACCCCTTGGAAGGCAAGTTCTATGTTATGCCTAAAGGGACAATGCAAGAAGAAATCCTCCTTGTTGTGGAAGAGGATGGGCCACATCATGTGTCACATTGAGTGGGAAGTAAGGACAGCCATAATACAAATTGCCTCAAGGAAAGTTACGGTCCTCATGATGGATGAAGAGCTGGAGCGGCATAGAATCCTCTTAACCAATCCTCCCAACCCCCTTGATCACTGAAAAAGATAAAACGGTACCACCAAAAAAGAGACCAATCCTTTACCAAGATTCCCTCTACAACAAAGCCTGATCATCATGACAAACTCGACAAGCCAAGCCATGCCAAGGACGCCTAACACTGCCAACTCGACTAACACTCCTAACTGCCAGAGTAGATCCTGCCCCAAACCGTTTTTGCATGAACCCCAGCACCAAAGGAATCTACCCCAACGCACAACACTCACACTGGGGTGGGTTCCTCGTTGCTGCATCATGAGGTTACTATAAGGATGCTACTACCATGTGGATTCCCAAGAGACAACTTACCCTTCAAGCCTTGGTGGTGACACTAAAGGCTCCGACACATGGATACACTACTAGCACCTCCCGAATGCCCCACCAATGCAACCGCGATGAAGAACATCCGAAGGAGGCCACCCTAAAAACAGAGACATCAAAAAAGCCCACCTCGTCCTCAAGCCAAAACCACACAAATGTGGGTACCTAAGGATCTCCTAATATCCCAAAAGTTATATGGAGGTAATAGAAAGGTATGGATACCCAAGCTGTTGATGCGCATCATCCAGTCCCACACACCCATTCCCACCCAACAGTTCCAATGGTGGCCAAAGCTAAGCACACATGTTGCCCTACCAGCTAAGGGGGGCAAAGAGAAAGTGCAGGAGGGCACCCGAGACATGACTATTGCACAAACAAAGTTCCTTAGTGATAGTCCCTCCACCTCGGCCACCCCACCTACCCTCACGAAACTCCCAAGCTTCACCCCTACTAAGCCTCTCATCCCCCAAACCCCTAACTGTTAGCAGCCCCCTAGCCAAGTAGTAGCATGGCGTGGAGTAGAGTTTCCAACCTTGCCCAAACCCAATTGGACTCGACTTGTAGCCATAGCAAATTGGGCAAGGAGTCAGTACAAAACCTGCAACAATGGGGTGTTGACCATGTAGTCAAAGGACCATGTAGTCAAAGGGTGCCCACAAAAAAAAAACTCTCTCTAGGACGAGTGACTAGCCATTCACAGCCATGACCATTCACTCAGTCTAGCCCCCACCATTCCATATCCCGTATCCATGCCCATTCACTCTCGCTCATCTACGGTCCTTCATCTGAATTAGCCATGGTTATTCCTTCACCTTCTAAATAGCCATGGCCATTCACTCTCCCCATCCACGGCCGTTCCTCTGCAAAGCCATGGGCATACCTCCCCAAGAGATCTATATAAGGGCCCACCACACCTCATTTTTCCCACTTTTCTTCTTGCTATCTAGCCACACTCTTGCCCTTTTTTCGTCTGATTTTCAGTAGCCTCTTGCCCTCTTGTCACCTCTTCCTCGGGCCTATTGCAATGGCCACTATCAAGCACTCAAACTCCTCTCTCAAGGTTGTCGCCCACACTCTCCAGAAAGAAGAAATGATAGGCCAACCCTCAATTTGAGGAATATGGCAAGCACCCCACCTATCTCTCTCATATCTGGACACTATTGTGAGCACTTCGACTCCTCTCTCAAGGTTGTTGCCCGCACTCTCCAAAGAAGAGATGGCATACCAACCATCGATTTGAGGAATACGGCAAGCACCGCACGTAGCTCTCTCATCTGGGCAAGGCACTTATGAAGCGGGTTGATGACCACACCATTCATAGCCACATGAAGAACACGCACAAAGTGGAGCACAAGTTGCTCTACTACACCGAACCGTGCTACCATGCCATCATGGAGTTTTTCACGGTGTTTTACCCACAATGGAGCCCTGGTGACTTGACCTCCTCAACTGCCTCTACTTTATTGAGACTTACAATGTAGACCAGCCAACAAGGCAGGTACTAGACTCGAAAGGAGCTCCCCTCACAATGCACCTTAGTCTAGATTTGGTTAGAGATGCACTCTAACTCCCCAAAATCGAGCAACCCTACGTGTATTATAGCCATGTCATGAGGCATGTGCATGACACTTTCCAAGGCCCCACGACCAAGGATGGCATGGAATGGCACAACATCACCCGCCGCCAAGAATTGGTGATGCCAGCAAGACCCTTTCCTTCCTCCTCACCGCACGCTAGGCGGACCTCTTCTTCAACCAACTGCAACCTCTCCACCCTTGTCGGAGTCCATCAAGGTGTGCCTGTCAATTGGGCAGGGTACCTGCACAAAGAGCTCCATTCCAAATGCTCAAACCCACAAGGCAAGCTGGCAGCCTCCTCCCTACTCACACTAAAGTTTTGTACCATGTAGCAAGTTGGGAAGAGTTACCCAAGCCCATCCATTTATAGGGAGATACCACTATCCCTCACCCAATCCCCTACCCTAGCCTTCCCCTACAACTCCCCCATCCAAACATTAACACTTCGACACTCAAGAGAAAGAAGCATGCCCATTAGGAATTTTTTGGATCCAAAAAGGGATAAAAACACCTTTAATCATGTGTAAAAATATAGTGTTTATCATCCAATGCATCAGAATTACTCCTGGAGGACTGGGGAAGCTATGCTAGAACAGTGCCAATTTAGGCTCTGCAGCGGCGGTGTAGGCTCAAAATTCGCACTATTCTGGCACTACTCCCCCAGCCACTTAGGATCATTTCTGATGCATTTATAATGAAGTTGAGCACACTAATTGTGAGAAATAGTAGTTTATAAGATAAAAACACCTTTAATCTCGTGTAAAAATATAGTGTTTATCATCCAATGCATCAGAATTTCTCCTGGAGGAATGCGAAAGCTATGCCATAACAATGTGAATTTAGGCTCTGCAGCGGGGCGATGCAGGCTCAAAATTCACACTGTTCTGGCAATGCTCCCCCAGCCACTCAGGATCATTTCTGATGCATTTATAAAATGAAGTTAAGCACACTAATTGTGAGAAATAGTAGTTTATAAGATAAAAACACCTTTAATCATGTGTAAAAATATAGTGTTTATCAACCAATGCATCAGAATTGCTCCTAGAGGACTCGGGAAGCTATGCCAGAACAGTGTGGATTTAGGCTCTACAGCGGTGGTGCAGGCTCAAAATTTGCACTGTTCTGGTACTACTCTCCCAGCCACTCAGGATCATTTCTAATGTATTTATAATGAAGTTGAGCACACTAATTGTGAGAAACAATAGTTTATAAGATAAAAACAGCTTTAATCATGTGTAAAATTACATTGTTTGTCATCCAATGCATCAGAATTGCTCCTGGAGGACTGGGGAAGCTATGCCAGAACAGTGCGAATTTAGGCTCTGCAACGGCGGTGCAGGCTCAAAATGCGCACTGTTCTAGCACTGCTCCCCCAGCCACTCAGGATCATTTTTGATGCATTTATAATAAAGTCGAGTACACTAATTGTGAGAAATAATAGTTTATAAGATAAAAATAACTTTAATCATGTGTAAAATTACATTGTTCGTCATCCAATGCATCAGAATTGCTCCTGGAGGACTCGGGAAGCTATGCCAGAATAGTGCGAATTTAGGCTATGCAGCGGCGGTGCAGGCTCAAAATTTGCACTGTTCTGGCACTACTCCCCCAGCCACTCAGGATTGTTTCTAATGCGTTTAATGAAGTTGAGTACATAAATTATAAAAATAGTAATTTATAAAATAAAAATACCTTTAATCATGTATAAAAATACCTTTAATCATGTATAAAAATACATTATTTATCATCTAATGCATGAATTCTTCAATATCAAACCAGACAAATATAACATATTTAAAGTTAATTTAATAGAGTAGTAAACCATAACAATATAACCACATATTAAATCATAATAAGCATAGGATCAAGCTTAATTATAACACATTTTAAGAAATTTAACATAACATTGAATCATGTCAGTAAAGTAGTGTATAATATTAAACTTAAATATTGTACCATTACATTAAACATTAATTGAAAAGAAAACTATATCAAAAAACCAAAAGAAGATATAAAAACATAAAAAAGACCAAACCTCCATAGCTTATTCTCCTTTGAAGTTCAGCACAATGGATATCTTTGAACATAAATATTAATGAAGGGAAAGATAAGTTTTTGGCTTCAACCAAATGGCACCAAAAAATCAACACACCTTCATCACATCAATCTTGCCAGAACAATGCAAATTTGGGCTCTACAACAGCGGTGCAGGCTCAAAATTCGCACTATTCTGGCACTACTCCTCCAGCCACTCAGAATCATTTTTGATGCATTTATAATCAAGTTGAGTACATTGATTATGAGAAATAGTAATTTACAAGATAAAAATACCTTTAGTCATGTGTAAAAATACATTATTTGTCATCTCCAATGCATCAGAATTGCTCCTAAAGGGCTGGGGAAGCTGTGCCAAAACAGTGCTAATTTGGGCTCTACAGCAGAGCGGTGCAGGCTCAAAATTCGCACTGTTCTGGCACTACTCTCCCAGGCTCCCAAGGTCATTTCTGATGCATTCACAAAAACATTGATGGTACAAACTAGAAAAAACAATGATATACTTGATGAGAATAAGTTTGCAAAAATTGTATTGTATTCATAATAAGAAGTGATGCATCATTTTTACAAAAGCTTTCTTACAATATTGAGCTTCCTTCTCTTGTTTATAGGGCAAGGCAGAGTGTGCTCAAGGAGTGATTGGGCTATTTCTTGAGGATCCTATGCCTATGCTTTTGGCTATACCTATACGAGCAAGAAGCTTACCCCTAAATCCAAAACCAAAAACATCAAAGGCAAGGGATTTTTAAATCAGAACTATACATTTGGTGCTCTGTGCCATAGAGGCTACACAGAGCACCTTAGAGAGGGCTTTCAAAAAGAAGAGAGTGAAGGTAGATTGAGGGGTGTAGTCCCTATGGATAATGGCGATGCCATCCACAGGAAGTTGACCAAGATAGTGCACCAACGCAGCATCATGTCCATGGACCTTGGCCTGGTCTCTGCTGCCATCGCGTCTCCCAGCAAATGCGTCAATTTCAACCACCCTCTGCAATCAAAGGAAAAATCAAAATATTTTCCTATACATAATTACAAATGTTTCTAGGTTGTAAAAGGTCGATTATTACCTCTTGCTCAATGTCTTCTTTTGCCAAAGTGCTGGTGGGGACGGAGAGGTCAATTGAGGACTTAGCCTCATTCTTTTTTGGTGCTTTGGTCTCCTCCATTACTCTAGTAGCAAGGGTATCCTTTTCAGCCTCTAGCTTGTGAATTCCTTCTCTGGAACTAGGGCTTGCTCCGCGGTCTCAACCATAGTTTCCTTGACCAAAGCAACTGTCCAAGGGGTAATATAGCACTATCTAGGTGAGGACCGAGGTTGGACGTATCAAGGTCCACCTTACATCGCGTGCATATAATGCCCAAGCATTCATCCATTCTCAAGCCAGCTGTCTTTTCAAGGTCATGAAGAAATAAGTATTCTTCACCTTCCACCACAATGGTGCTCAAGAGATTGATCTCAAGCTCTGGCAGCACCTTGCTCTCCTCGTGTGGGGAAGATGGCCCCGCATCTTCTACTACAGTGGGCTGTTCAGCTACACATTGTGCACCCTCTAGAAAGTGCTCTGATGCAAGCTGCTCTTCTACACCAGCACTCGTTCCTACTACCTTCACTTCCTTGTCATCCCCTCAAATACCCTGCCAACTGCAATGCAGGCATCTCTACCTCCTCATCTGAATCCTCATCTCGCTAATGAGGAATGCAAAAGTGGCGAGCCACGAGAGGAACCTAGTTCCTAAATTGCCCTTCCCCAACCTCTTCACCTCCTGCTTATTGAAGGTATAGTAAGCTCCTGCGGGGATGCAGATGTCGATGAAGCGTTCAAGGTGCTTGGATGTAGGGGCGGGCATATTGTTGAATATACTTAAGCAGCACCCACATCGATCATTGGGGCAATGGGGGAAGGAGATGGAGTGGGGAGCCAAGTATTGCTCCATGTATGCAATCTGCGTCTCATAATGTTGGGATGCAAGGACGAGCGACTTTTCAAAGTCGACTTCACAAGAGAACGTGACAAAGAGCTCGCTCTTGCTCGCCCACAAGGTGGTGGAGAGGAACTCACAAAAGTTATCAAAGTGGGTAGCCATGTGAATGCAAAGAGATAGTGTGAGCTCGTGCTTGGTTTCTATCACGTGAAAATGAGAAAGAAGACACCTTTGGCTATTTATAGTTAAAATTTAAAGTTTGGCCTTGTCACACTAGACCTCTAGACAAAAAAATTACAGTTTGTAAAAATATTAAGATTTTAATTAAGTAAAGATTGGTTAAAAAGGAGCCTGCTACAAAATTACAAGCATGTCATCTAATCTAAAATTGTTATAATGTCTTCATTTTTTGCCCCTCTTGTGACATTTACTTCATGTTGATCTCCATCTCCTTGTTGACTTGAAAGCTTGTCATTGCCTTCACCTCGATCCTGAAACTCTTGCCCCTCACGTGCATCAAAACAGAGGCTATTTTCCCATATACTCAGTTCATCTTTAAGCTCTTCCACATGCCTACTATGTGTTGGTAGGGCTATGCACCTCTGCTGAAAATTCAAGGTCCCTCATTTGCCATGATTCTGAGACCATGGTTGTCCCCTTCCTATGCTTCTCAATCTGTAAAAATATAGAAAGTGGCACAATAACCAAAAAGTGTAAGGTTTAACTCTAGACATGTAGTGGAATCAGATATACCTTTCTTCTCATCAACTTGAAACTTGACTCTTCCACATTGTCAAAGCGATGCTAAAGTGTTGATGCAGGTCTGCAAGGCTTCAATGCTTTCTTGTTGTCTGCCACTCACTCATGGAATTGGCATGGAATTGAACATGTGCACAAAAACATATAAAGGACAAAACCAATTTAGCCCTACTGACCTAGATGTCTTTGAAAACTTGAGTGATGTCTTGATATCACTTACCATCTTAAACTTTAAGCATAAGATGGTCCAAGCATCAGGTTTGGGCCTTTCGGGATTGTTAAGAGGGGGGTTGGGGATCTCTTCTAGCTTGCCAAATAAACTTGGTTTTTTATCTACAAAATATGAGTGAGAAAAGAAAAAGATATTGTTCTATACAAGATCACTTGGGCTTTGAGATACAAACATTACCTCTCCAATAATGGATGCATGCATAGCATAGAAAACTCCAGTGAGGCTTTGGAGTGGTTGTTCCTCAACATAATTAGAGGAAAAAATATCTGCACAGAGACATAAGAAAATGGAGAATCGTAAGAAAAATTGAAACAAAAAATCCGATACTAGCATGTTGTTAAAGCTGTGTTTATGTTACACTGACAATTTGAAGGAAACCTTAGTCGTTGGCCTTGAATGTACAGGTCTCCAAGGGTATACACATGTTGCACTATGGCAACCAGTCCTTCCTTCTTCTTAGTATGCTTGAAGCCTTATAGCCACTCTTTCCAATGATATAGCATATTCCCCAGTTGACGCACTCGATGTGGTCCCTTAGAGCTTGGCTGCATGTAGACCCAAGCCCCAACCCCCTGAATCTTGTTGGAGCCCAAACTCCATTCTCATCTCTTGTGTTATGTAGCACAAGCTCTTCCACTTTCTCCCTAGGTCTTCTCACATTACTAGAAGAGGCCATGGTAGTAATAAGAAAAGAAAAGAAGGGAAAAGAAAAGCTTGTTTTACAACAGAAGAGTGGAGAGGAGAGAAAGTTCAGGGTTTTCAGTGCAGCAATGGAAAGCTTAAAAGAGGGTTAGAGTTTGAGAATAGGCTTCCTGGACCTAGAGTAGACTAAAGAGGGATAGAGTTTCTGCAGCAATGGAGAGGGAGGGAGCTTGAGAGAGAGAGAGAGAGAGGGAGATTGAGAGGGAGGGAGCTTGAGGGGGGAGAGGGAGAGAGAGAGGGAGATTGAGAGGGAGGGAGCTTGAGAAGGAGAGAGAGCTTGAGAGGGATGGAGTTTCTACAGCAATGGAGAGCTTAGAAAAGGAAGAAAGAGGAAGAGGGAGATTGAGACTGAGGGAGCTTGACAAGGAGGGAGAGCTTGAGAGGTATAGAGTTTTTGCAGCAATGGAGAGCTTAGAAGAGGAAGAAAGAGGTTCAAAATGAGCTTTCCAAACCTAGAGTATGTTGGGGGGAAGTTTGAGAGAGAAAACACACTTTTGGAAAAAAATTAAAAATTTTCAATTTTTAGGGTTTTTCATCTGCGCGATTCTAGGTGGGGGGGACCTCTAAGTTTGGGCCCAAGAGGTAAGGAGACAAGAGTAGTAATTAGGCCCCATTAGCAAACCAAAGCCTAGGCTCCCTAGGGTCAAAGAAGTAAAAAATGTGCACCCAGCCCTCTTCTTATTGGTCCATTCCTAATCAAAAGTTAATCCAAGAGGCCCTCTTTGGATCCAAAAAATTCCTAATGCACAAAGCTATTGAAGAGCAAGAGCTTTGCAAAGCCTCCCAGTTCTTGGAGGAGGAGACCCTACTCCACTCCACTCCCAGTACCCCAACCAAGTGCCCAACCCCTCCCCTCACCCTCACCCGCTCGCCCAAATGAAGGCCTCTCTGCCTTACTCTCTGCATCTCAATGCCATACCATGGATACATTCCGTTGGGTGCAAGCTGGTGGATGCTTCCGCTCCCACCATGACTTTTTCGAGGGTATCCGCTCCTCCCCCAAGGCCTCTCTGCCTCACTCTCTGCATCTCAATGCCATACCATGGATACATTCCGTTGGGTGCAAGCTGGATGCTTCCGCTCCCACCATGACTTTTTCGAGGGTATCCGCTCCTCCCCCAAGGCACTCTCCCCAATTTTGCGTGGTAGGCTTCTCCAACCTCACCAGGAATCTCCTTACTTCCATGATGGATTATATGTAACGCCAACACGAGCAAGTCATTACCTCATAGTCGGCCATGCTTCTCGCCCAGAATAGATCTTATCCAAATCTAACATGACCTCCATGCCACTATACACGCCAATTCCCAAATGCAAGCCTCGCACGTGGACCTAGAGAGAAGCCTTACCGAAGCCTTGCATGATGTACCATCTACAAGCATAGCTCCACACAGCCCATGAAGAAACTAAGTCAGTCCACGATGACTGCTCCCTCACCCGATGAGAAGCATAAGAAACACATTGCATCACCCAAATCTCCCAGGATGGCCAAAACCAAATCCGAACATTCTTTGAGGCTACAAACACGTCACGAAGAAGACCATGGCACAAAAGGATGTGCAACTGCTACTGCAAGTAGCCAAGGAACGTGCTAGTAGTCAGGTGTAGCCAACAACCCTAGGGTAGGCATCCATTGAAACAAAATGCAAGGTTAACACCTTGATGGATACTGCCACCAAGCTACCTAGCCTCTCCTATCCACCTCAAAACCTTGCCCACATCCTCGAACTCAACTTGTGAGACCTCTAACTAAACCTCCTCCAACACAATATCTTTCTCTCGATAAGCCCATCACTGCCTCTATCCTCTCGTACCTCATCACCAAAACCCTCCCCATAACTGCCTCTATCCTCTCGTACCTCATCACCAAAATCCCTCCCCACTCCATTAACCTACTTGTCACATTCTTCTCCAAAGCTAAAATTGTGATCGTCTACTAGCAACATGTTAATAAGGAAGGGGTGCACACCAAAGAGGTGGCTCTACAAAATATAATGTCATGTATTTAAAAAACTATGAATCAATAGAAAGGAAATATGGAAAAATAGAAAAAAAATCAATATAAAATTGTTAACCTTCAACCCTCGACTCTAACACATCCAAAGTGAATATGATGTCATACATGCTTGTCCCTAAAACAAAACAAATGTTTTTAGAAAACATATATAAAAGAACACACAACTTTTTTTTAGTATGCATCCTCCTCTTATTGCACATGATAGGGGAAGGGACCTTGCATCCTCCTTACTGCACGTGATAGGGGAAGGGACCTTGCATCCTCTTCTTGTTGAGATTCAAGCTCGATGTCAGTGTGAGCCATCTATGCTATGTGCTGGCATGTTAGGTAGGAACATGTGTAAGACATAAATGACCGCGTGTCCAGCTGGTCATAGTGTGTGGACATTAGCTAGGGTTAGATGTGTGTGGACACAACTCATAGTGTGTCGTGTGTATTATGGATTATGGCTTTATGCATTGTGTGAGAAGGGAGATGGCTTCCCTCTATGGTTAGGGTTTGCAATATACATTAGGGTTTGCTCCTGTGTGTGTGTCTCCTCTCCCTCTACCGTTCTTTCAACATGGTATCAGAGCCTTGTGCTGTTTATTAGGGTTTATGAGTGAGTGAGAGAAGAGGGAGAAGAAGCTGTGAAGAAAAGTTGTGAAGCTTGCCATTGGAGCTGTGAAGCTTGGAGCACACCGATTACTATCAGATCTGAGAGCTTGGCCTACCGGGTAAGGTCTTCTAAACATCCTTGAGCGGATTGCAGGTGATTCAGGCAAAAACAAAGCAAGTTAGAGCAACTCAAAGCAAAGCAAAATTTTGGTTTTTTGGAAGCTTTCCATTAAAGCTTGGAAGCACTGATGTATGGTGGAAATACATGTAAATCTGGCAAAAGACATATGTATCTAACAAGGAGGAATGTATTGGCAACTCATATGCAAGCCCTACTGTGATTTTGGAGCAATTTGGAAGCATTTTAATGTGTGAAAAAATTTGGTTTTTGAGCTCTCACAAAACAGAGAAAAGCAAGTCAAAAATTGATACATTTGGAGCATGTTTTTGGCTAAAATCAAACCATTGACTGGTTGCACACATACCTAAGTGTGTTGGGCACTTATATCCATCATCAATTAACACTTTAATTACTCCCAAAGCCCTCTACAGCAGGCGGCGCTGATTGGATAGCAGAAACAGGGCAGTTTTTGACATTTTTACTGAGTGGAGGATCAAATTCTACTTGGTTGCTTGATATATTTCAAGATTGCTTTAGCAATTGGTTGCTACACACACTAGAGAAGAATGTTACATGATTGGTTTGATCAATTATGAGCTGGGAATGAGTTGATTAAAAAGCCTCTCCACTGGTTGCAGAGAAACAGAGTGATTTTAATTGAGCAATTAATCTTTGGTCTTAAACAATTGGACAGATTCCTCTTACATGGAGTTATTGGACATCATTGCTAAGCTAATGAATGCCTGGTTGCTCAATTTGGACAAGGATTGAAGAAATTAGAGTAAAATTACTACTGGTTTTTCTGGTTTTTCTGGTTTTTCAGAGAAATTGGTTTTCAAAAATTGATATGTACACACGTCAGATGGTGTTGATACTCTACATTGAGGTTGTTTAGGTGTCAATGCAAGTTACCCATACTTGATTGAACCACTACATTGCGATTTGGAGCCTTGGAAGGCACATCAAAACAGGGTATCTCGGACTACGTGAGCCAGTTCATTTTGGATGCGTACAGGTTGATTTTCTACATCAAATTTGAAGATTGTTGGTTACATTAGAGTATCTGGAACACTCATTGGAGTGTGGTTGAGCTGAGGAAGGCTCGTCTACAGATTTGGAAGTGTACGCAAGGTGTTTTTGCATTTGGAAAATATGTCGGATAATCCAGTACAGATTGTTGGTGAAAAGCAAGATAGGAAGAACTTCCAGGCATGGAAGCACAGGATCAAAAGTTTCTTGAAAGGAAAAGGTTTTTGGAATCTCATTACAAGTGCTGAACCAGAGCCTGAGCTACCCCGACAACCTACACAACAGCAGGTTATAGCTCATAAGTAATGGTCAGAAAGAGCATTCAAAGTGTTGCATTATCTGTCTATATGTATTTCTGATGCTATGCTCATACACATACAGGATGCTGAGAATCTCAAAGATGCATGGGATACTTTGGTAAAGATGTTTGATACAGACACGAGTGCTCGCAAGTCTCAATTGCGACAACAAATACATAATGTGAAGCGGAATAAAAGGAGCATCCATGATTATGTGCAAGAAATAAAGAAGTTTGCAGATGCATTGGCAACAATTAATGCTCCCATGCCTGATGATGATTTGGTAGATATTACCTTGCGTGGTCTTGGCAAGGAATATAAATCTTTTGATACATCCATCTCGGTTCGGAGTACAAGTTTACCAGACTTTGATGAGTTGGTTTCACTCTTGCTTGTAGAGGAAATCAAACTCAGTGATTCTTTTCTGGATGTATCTACTAGCCATGATGATAATGGCAGAAATCAGGCTTTCTACTCACAAAGAGGTTTTAGAGGCAGGGGGAGATTCGCATCACGTGGCCGTGGTGGTAATGGTCGTGGATGGCAGGACAAGTCATCACAACAGAATTTTTAGCCCACATATGGTGCTAGAGGTGGTCGTGGTTATACACCTTAGAGAGGCAGAGGTAACCCCCGTGGTAGAGGACGTTGGCAAGGCCAACAAACATCTATGCAAGATGTGGAATGCCATTATTGTGGAAAATTTGGTCATATGGCGAGAGATTATTTCCGCAAACAGAATGATTTGAGAGAGGGTAGAGCACAACGTGGTGGTCATTATGGTGGAAATTATGCACATGGTGGAAACTATGCATCAAGCAGCAATGATGGCACTGCAAATCACTTGTTTACCATGAAACATGTTGTTGGATCTATGATGACAAATGCTGAAAATGATGACACATGGTATATGGACTCTAGAGCATCAAACCATATGACTTGTCATGGTGAATGGTTTGAGCATATGAAGCCTATGGATGTGAAAGGCTATGTGGAAACAGGAGATGATACTCAGCATGCCATTACACATGTTGGAAGTGTACCATTATGCACAAACAAAGTCTATGTCTGATGTATTGTATGTGCCTTCTATCACAAAAAGCTTGGCCTCAGTTGGTCAAATGGTGGAACAGGGATTACAAGTTCGTTTCAACGAGCATGGTTGCTTCGTTGAGGATTTCAAACATGGATGTAGAGTCATTGCTAAAGGCAAGAAAGAAGGCAGATTGTTTAAGCTGGATGCTGGGATTCCTGAGCTAAAATCAGCCATGTTCTCTAAAAGCAGAAATGTGGTACAGGACATTGATATGTGGCATAAGAGGATTGGACATGTCAATATACAAGAACATGCAAACAAGAGGCATTGTCAGTGGGCTGCCTAGATTCAAGTATGATGGGCATATGCATGTTTGTGAAGCCTGTCAGTTTGGAAAGCAGGCAAGGTTGCAATTTCCTAGAGAAGAAAATATGAGTAGCAGGCCCCACTTGAGATAGTACATAGTGATGTATGGGGTCCTGCACAAAATCCATCTATCAAAGGCAGTTTATACTATGTGACATTCATAGATGATTTCAGCAGGATGACATGGATATACTTTCTCAGAGAGAAGAGTGAGGTATTGGAAAAGTTTATGGATTTCAAAGCTTTTGCAGAAAAGCAATATGGCTGTTGGATTAAATGTTTGAGGACAGATGGAGGTGGTGAATACACCTCAAAAGCTTTTGAGCATTTCTTGAGGAAGCATGGAATAAGAAGACAATTGACTTGCAGGTATACACCTCAGCAGAATGGTGTGGCTGAGAGAAAGAATAGAGTCATATGTGAAGTGGCTAGGGCAATGCTTACTGAAAAGAGCATGCCAGATTATTATTGGGCAGAAGCATGTGCTACTGCAGTGTATATATTAAACAAAACACCTACAGCAGCAGCCATTCATGGAAGTACGCCAGACAAGTTATAGGCCAGACATTGGACACCTCAAAGTTTTTGGATGCATAGCTTATAAACATGTGCCTGATGAAAGAAGAAGGAAGTTGGATCCTAAGGCAGAGAAATGTGTATTTGTTGGATATGCACAGGATCGTAAGGCATACAAATGTTACAATCCACAAACTAGGCAAGTTGTTATCTCACGAGATGTGGTGTTTGATGAGCTTGCTAGTTGGTACAAAGCAAAAGATGAGGGTGTCATTGAGTCACTTGAAGCAGATGTGCCTGTGAACTTGCCACAAGCCAGTTCTAGTTCTACTACTATGTCTGGGGCAGAGCAGAAGCTGAGAGTAGTACTGTACGTCCATGGTCAGGACGTTTGAGGCATGAGAGTGTGAGCACTGGGAGTAGTGCTATGGATAAAGGAAAGAAGAAGGTTGAAGGCATTGGAATTACAGGTTATGAGTCATCGAGTTCAGAGAGTTTGGATGAGGAACTTGGCATACCTGTTTTACGCACACTTGGTGCTAGGCAGGATAGATATGTGCCACCACATGCTACAGTGACAGGTGTTCAGAGTGATCCGCATGCATTGCGGGGATCCCAAAGGGTCAGATATCCCGTTGTTGACATATCGAGATTTTGCTATGCATATATGACATCTATGGTGAAGCATGTGGAACCTACATGCTATACAGAGGCTATTGGAAAGCATGTATGGGAGAAAGCAATGGATGTTGAGATGGACGCATTGGTTCATAATGACACATGGGACTTGGTTGCATTACCAAAGGACAAAAATGTTATTGGCTGTAAATGGGTTTACAAAGTGAAGTGCAAATCTGATGGTTCCATTGAGAGACATAAAGCAAGATTGGTAGCAAAGGGTTATGCACAAACCCAAGGTCTGGACTATGATGAAACATTCAGTCCAGTGGCAAAGATGGAAACAATAAGAGCAGTCATTGCTATGGCTGCAGCTAATGGTTGGGAAATGCATCAAATGGATGTCAAAAATGCATTTCTAAATGGTGATTTACAAGAGGAAGTGTATATGGCACAGCCAGAAGGGTATGTACACCCAAGATATCCCACTCATGTATGCAGATTGAAAAAGGCTTTATATGGTCTAAAGCAAGCACCTCGTGCGTGGAGTGATAAGATGAGCAGAAATCTTATCTCTCTTGGATTTCAGATTTCTACAGCAGATTCTTCACTCTATGTGAAGAAGACAGATCATGGGATTGTTTTACTTGTCATCTATGTGGATGACTTGATTATCACAGGTGATCATGGTGCAGATGTGATGCCTGTCAAGAAAGCTTTGAGTGGGCAATTTGACATGAAAGACCTTGGTGAGTTGAGATACCAAGAGGCTGCTCAACATAAATTTACTCCTCTAAATCTCCATTCAGAAAAGCGGATTTGACATCCATCCGAAACACGAGCCATTTGAAGTGTGCAACAAGAGCCAAAACAATTGAGATATGGAAGCCCGAGATAAACGGTGAGGTCCAAGGGTGGTGGTAGAGATTTGGCTACAGAGCTGTGCATCAGTGAGACCAAAATCTCTAAAGATTTGCTGAATCCACTGAGGTAGGCCAACCTTCCTCTCAAAGCATGAAGAAGAAGAAGATCCAACTGTAGTAGAGTACTCATCCGATGCTGTTGGTGGGAGAGGTGATGAAGTAAGCACTGGTGGGGGTAATCCTCCCGGAGTCAAAGCAGGACTCGTACAGGGACTGGAAGCTACAGAAGCTGGTGCAGCAGGAAATCGTGGCTGCACAGTAGCAACTAGCACCAGAGTTGCACAGCAGGAGGAGGAGGAGGAGCAGGATGTGGAAGGGGTAATGTAAGACAAGAATCTCTCCATAAGGACTTGTCTTTTAGTTTTGTTCCTAGAAGCTAGCTTTTATAACCATTAGTTTGCATAGCTATTTCTTTTACCTTACCCAAGCTCTCTCTCCTAAGATGTTTATTAGGATTTTCAATCAAAAAACTAATTAGTTGTAAAATGATTCAAAAGCAATTCAAAACTCTACTAGCACTTTGCTTTAAACTTTATGTGGATTGACTAACTAATATAACCCATGCTCTAGACATCTATAAATTTGATTAAGCAAATAAGTATTTGTAAGTGGATCTACTTATTTTGTTTTTTCAAGAATCATACTGGTGATGATGCATTAGTTTTTTAAATGGCAATTTTTTTGGTTTTTCGACCCGGGGTCAGAAGCGAGCCTCGAACAAAGAAACGCTTTTGTCATTAGCTTCATCATCTCCAGTTACACACAGGGTTTCGCTACTTCCTTAGGGCATTTTACCCCGGAAGACCCATGCGCTAGCCACGGACAGCGACCAAGTACTCTCGGAGGAGCCCAAGTAGTGTGGGACTTGCCCTCCGGCGCACCCACTAAAAACTCTATATAACCGACGGATTTCCGGAGAGGAATTGTATGAGTTCCATACATGTCAGAAATTTGTATAATTACAGATGTAACATGAATTCAAGGATATCCACCAATTTGATTGTTTGCCAGTCGTAGAGAAAAAACATTACATGGCTATGTGACTATTTGAAGCTGTAACTGAATAACAGCCGTGACAGCTTGGCAGTGGGAAATTGAATAGATAGGAGCAAGACATGATGATATGGGATGAAATGTGGTTACAAAATAAACTCTTTGGAGATCACAATCAACTCCTGCTCTTGAACATCTGCAAATGTCTTTGGATGTTTGGTTTTAGTCCAAATTTGGTTTGTTTGTCTAGCTTCCAATGCTCAAACTTCTCTTCTCCTTGATAATCATTATTGAAAAACCTGGGATTTTAAACTTGTGAAATTCAATGACTTTGCTTACCATTGTTTGCCATCAATGAAAAGGAGAACAAAGCTCTGTGTACCTCTTTGTTTTCAATGCTATCACATTGTGTCATGGTGGCCGATCAGAAGAGCAAATACCAAAGCTGTTGACAACAGGGTACAGTTTGCATCGGAATGGCTCGCACCATTCTGACATAGCTGATCTGTTGAAAGGCCAGTTCAGCTGTCTCAAAATTCTGAATTGTCTGCATCAGCTCCACGTCTCCTGGCTGCCCATAAACGGACACTGATTGTGCATCGTCCAATTCTTCAATGCTGCTTTGTTTTTTCATGCAATAATCTGACCTTATCAACATTTGCATTTCTTAAAACCTATAAACACTGATAAACGGAAAAACTATGAAGACATTAGTTCCCTGATTGAAAGCTAATTTCCTTTAGATGATACTGTTAATAGGGCCAGCTATCACAACTCTGTCTAAACCAGAGCAGTTAGACTTGGCTCAAATGAAAAAAGTGCATCAAGATTGCCATCAGTTTTGTGGGAAGCTATTTTGTACCAAGAACCTGTGGCAAGGTCATAAATAATGAAAGGTTGAACTCGCGTTATGCATATAAGGGTTCCAGCCACGATACACTTCCCATGGGAGGATTTGTGATATCGACCGGGCTTAGGGTATGTCTTTGCCACTTTCAACCATCTTCCGAGTGAGCCTTCGTTTGGAATATCCAACTCCCAGACCCCAAATCCCCAAGAATGCAAATACAACTCTGCCACAAGGAGTATCTGTCCTTGGCATTTGATTACAAAGCACCAATCTTCTGCATCACATGGTAGATCAACATAGATGTGGCTCCATGTATTGGATTCTATGTTGTAGGCCATAAGTAAATCCTCATAAACCCCATATTCAAAGACATCACCATTTGGGATGCTCCGTGCAGAGCCTGCTTTAATAAATTGATGAGCCGGCATGTCTTTCCAAGAATTGGAACCGGAATCGTAGACCTTGAGACAGTTGTTGGTGTTCCCGAGGAGGACATGGTAGGAGTTTGTGGTGGAATTGGTGAACATCGATATGGAATTGAGGCTGCAGCCAAGGTTGGGAGGGGGGAGGCTCTTGGTGGCACCTGTGAAGACATTGCTGACAAGCACAGTGGGGTGTACGGACACCGGCGGGGCAGGGTGAACAGAATGGGCATGGAAGTTGAGTGGGTTGGGCCCATGGCCATGGTCCACTACAGAGCAGATGAGGCCTCCAGCACTAGCAACCAGGTAACGGGATCCTGGTACACTCATGAACAAGGCAGGCCATGCCAAGCTGGAGGGTTCCAAAAGAGGGAACCGAAACCATGTGCCTAGATATGGGCTGAATGCGTTGAACCCTTTAGCCACATGGTGCTTGCAAACACCACCCACCACTCTCTTCTCTCTCTCTGTGTATTACTGTACACTTCCAAAAACTCTGCAGACTGAAGCATACGATTCCACGACTTGCAGACAGCGCGTACCTTGAAGAGCGTGGGCACAGGCAGCAGCGCCATGATCCTCATCAACACATGCTCGGGAAGCTCGCTTACCTTGCTGCGAGGGGCCCCTGCTTCGTTCCATCTCCTGGTAGCCATTCTCCTAAACAGTGTGGGGGAGAACCAAAAAAAAAAAAAAAACGCACACCCCTATATATATATATATAACACTAGTGCATGATTTTTAAGTTAGCTAAAATAGAGCTGTAGCACACGTGCAAAAAGACCAATGCGTTAGCCCACCGTGTAGCACACGTGCAAAAAGACCAATGCATTCGCCCACGTGCAAAAAGACCAGTGTGCTAGCCCACCGTAGATTGTTGTTCAAGTTGAAAGCTTACCTAGCCTTGTCGAAATATGTCATTGTTGGGAGTAACAACCAAGAAGTCGCGAGATGCAACTTCTTGGTCGTGCATGTGCTAATGCATCCTCTAGATCCCCACTCCGTTGTCACACCAAAGAGCTCCACAACCATGGGGTGTGAAGGAAGAGCTTAAACCACCTTGATGTGCAAGTAAAAGACGAAGGTTTCCTACATTATCACAAGAGATAGAAAGAGAGGAAGCTCGTGCAGCAAGAGAGATCCTAGAAACCAATCCTATCTATGCAAGGCATCCATCAAGCTATGCAAAGATTCAAAAGAACACAAGCAAGAGAGTAGAGAGAAAAGGGAAGGGAGCTCTCACAAGCATTCTATTGCAAAAGGGGAATGTTTGTGTATTGCTTAATGTCAGCCTTATATACAAATGGCTTAATGTCAACCTTCTATTGTTGCAAGGGGAATGTTTGTGTATTGACGAGAATGTTTCTGTATTGCTTAATTCCAACCTTATATACAAATGGCTAGTGTTCATACTTGGTCGAGTTAAAAATAGTTCCTAGCCACTCTGTCGCATTTATATATATTTCAATGTCATCTTACAAAAGATAGATTTCCAATACAAAAAGGTCAGATGACAAAGTGCCTTCCAAAAGTAGGAGATACAAATAGGCAAAGCATGTTGACCACATAGGTTGCATAAATTTGATCAATTTTTTAAAAAACAAATAATTCCATATAATTCATGTTTTGATAGACTCATTCAACGAAAAATATTTTTTCCCTAAATCCATCGTACGATAGATTTTATTTATCATACGATATAATTCTATTGTACTAACGATAGTTTGTATTTTGCATTACTCCATCTTGAAGCCCGTTTTCATATGCTCTCATTGTTTTAGGCTATTTTTCTCTATAATTTTTATATTATAGGTATGAAATTTTATATCAATTGATTTAATTGATTCTTGATATTTATTTGATTATATTTTTGAAGTTAAAAAATAATTAAAATACCGTATTATTTTGATCTCTTGTGAATCAATGTGTGGTGCATTTTAATTTCTTATGGTCTATTGCATTCTAGGCTCCTGTGAGTTAATGTGAAAATGAATTAAAATAAATAACAATAAAATTAATTTTAGTTTCACTTGGCTTAGTGTGCTTTTGCATTCTAGGTTTGTGTGAGCTACTGTGATAATAATAAACATTAATAAATTTCCTTACACTTTTTGATCTCTTGTAGATCATTGTGTGTGTGCATTATGATTTCATGGTATCATTGTACACGACCCTTTATCCATGAGAACACTAGAAAATTCATTTTTAAACTACGTGCTATCTTTAAAATGTTTTTTAAACAAAATATATATTTTAGAGATGTGCACGTATGTTCATATGTGGTAACACTCCTAGCCTTTGGATTAACATTTATAAATTTTGGTGTTTGTCTTCGGATAACATTGTGTATTTATTTGTGTCGCATAATCCAAATTCTCAAGTTGAATTTTTTAAACTTTGACCTATCTTAAACACGTCCTAGGTATGGCTTATAAATTTTAAATCTCACATAAAATAGTATAACATGTTTTATTTCATATACCATTCTAAATTTATCTTTTATAATTACAATAAATCATGGCACATGCTGGAGAAGAACAAAAGAGAGAGATGTTCTGAAAGTTGAATTACAATGCTTTACCAATAGCATTATTGACTCTTTGCTAAAGATGGTGGATGATAGAAAACTAACTGAAGCTTTCGCGAATGACCAAAGCTTTAATGCATTCTTGCCAATGAGGGCTTCGCTCACATGGCTGAAAAGTGTCCAAGACACTCTTCAAGTGAAGGCAAGACTTGTCAAAATACATTAAATGTTTCAAATATTCAAGTCTCGAGTTACTGCCTCAGCACAACATGCTCCCTCGGTCGACATTTTTGAACATCAAGAAATCCATTTAGGTAAACCTGCTCTACTGAACAAGGTGTTACCTCATCAAGTGAGAGACCACTTTCAAGTCAACATCAAGGTGCTACCTCATCAAGTGAGAGACCACTTTCAAGTCAACATCAAGGGCTCGACTATGCGAGCCAAAGATTTATACCCCTTGTTAAAGATATTGCATCCAAGAGGTATTAAACCCACATATATTAGATACCTATCTTGGATTCAGAGCAACTGGTATTGTGCTCAAGGTCAAAGTTAAAGAGTACACTTTCATAGATAATTATTAAAGAGTACACTTTCATAGATAATTATTACACATCAAAGATTCTCAAAGGTAGAAGCAATGGAGGAAGCATAGATGCTGCAACTCTTGAGGCTACATGTCTCAACTTCACTCACCAAGGGGTGATTAGACCACTAGCTCTTCTTCAACATGCACCAGAGTCCAAATTTGGAGCATTAGCACACCATGGCTTGGTTTGATGCATCTCTTCATCCACCACATGAGTCTGTTAGCCATCCGAATGACTCTGTGTAAGCAATTTTTGTTGTATTTGGTTCACCAAATTTACTATCATATTGTTCTCAAAACAAGGGTTGATTGGAATGACAAACCAATCAACACTAGGACAAGAAAAGGTCGACACAAGTTTGTGTAGTGTGGCAAGGTGGGAGCAGAGATGCTGATCAAAGTGTTCCTATTACCCTCACATTTGATGCGCATGAAACCATGGTGTAGTTAGCCAATCAAGGAGCCCAAGTTGTAAATATGGGCACCATAGTTGAGTGCTTTAAGGATAGAGAACATTCAACTCCGAGAAGATAATGCATGTCTACGAACGTGAAGAGTTCAAGGGGCATCTAAAGAGACAACAATTTGAGGTCTTCATAGGGGATAAATTGGAAGCTTTTTTTATGGAGAGTATGGAATTGACTCTAGTGGGCGATGAGGCAGGTCCTTTAGAACCTTCAGAACCTGAAGCTAGTCAACCCGTTAAAGGGGTAACATAAGCCACCGATCTTGCTATATAGATGCAAGGACCTCAGCAACAAGACGCCTAAGCATAAAATATACTTGTTAAACATCTTTTATAAAGTCATGGAAAAGCTGTTTATGGAGTCTCCAAAGTTGTAGCTAGTAAAACCATTCTAAATGTTGAAAGGAATTAGGAAAGAAGAAGAAATCTATCTTTTTAAGCTCAACTCTACTGAGAAAGAAACAGATGAGCATATTTCATGAGGAATCAACCAAAATACCCCCAACTTGAGAAGTGGATCATGAGATAGATCTTGTACCCAGAGTTGAGCCAGTTGCAAAAGGAGAGCTTATATAAGATGGTTGTATTTGAAGCAATTGAGCTCAAGGAACAGTGAAAGCAACTCTTGGAATAGAATTTTATCAAGCCTAGTATATCCTCATAGGGTGCACTAGCTCTCTTTCAAAGAAAGAAAGATGGAACTATAAGGCTGTGCATTGACTCTACAGGTGACTCAATCAACTTACAGTCAATAATAAGTACCAAGGGTTGATGAACTCTTGGATTGATTGCATGGTGCACAAATATTCACCGAAATTGATTTTAATGTTTGGATACTATCATATCCAAATCAAGGAATAAGATAGACTAAAGGCAAAATTTAATACTAGATATGGACACTATGAGTTCGTAGTTAATTTAATATCATATCATATCCAAATCAAGGAATAAGATAGACTAAAGGCAAAATTTAATACTAGATATGGACACTATGAGTTCGTAGTTATGCCTTTTAGATTGACTAATGTGCCTACAAGTTTCAATCGGCTAATGCAAGGAATCTTTAGAGCGCAACTGGATGATTTTGTTCTGGTATTATTTGATGATATCTTGGTCTATTCCAAGAATTTTGTCGATCATGAAAAACATGTCTAATGATTTTGTTATAATATTTTTATATCCTTTGATGATTCTTGGTCTACTCCAAGAATGCCACTGATCATCAAAAGCATGTCCGAAAAATATTGGACATCTAAGGAAGCACAAACTCTTTGCCTAGAAGACTAAAGGCACCTTTTTCACTAATCGCACAAAATACTTGGGACCCTAAATATTACCCTAAATGCTAACGTTTACATGCTACGAAAAATCATAAAGGAGCACTTGTGCACATCTACACACACACACACACACACACACACACGTGTGTGTGTACCCTTGTGTGAATGCACCTAGATCCCAAAAGATTTTAAAAAATCTAAGCCATAATTAAATCCAGAATGTGGGTTCACCCTAGGGCCAAGGGCATGGGTAAAAATATTATGAGCACGTTGGGAAACTAAAATTAATTTGGTTTGTGTGTACCCTTGGGTAATTCAATTTGGTTTATGTGTACCCTTGGGTTAAAACCATGGTTTAATGAAACTAGGTCAATTTGAGGAGTGTGGTAAGTGAGAAATGGTAAGTGGATTTGCAGACATGGTATTTGCTAATACTAGTAGTGGTATTTAGGTAGGTGGTAATGGTTTTGACTAGTGGTTTTTTGAATGGATGGTGTGTCAGGCTCCTCTTCTCTTAATTACATTAGGCAAGGTACGCTCATGCATTGGATATCCTTAGTGTAGCTTGAGTTAGCATTAGTTAACTAGCATGGTGTGCTTTGCCATCATTTTCATGCATTAGAGGGTTGGTAGCTATAAAAGGGTTGGTAGCATTGGATATCCTTAGTGTAGCTTGACTTAGCATTAGTTAACTAGGATGGTGTGCTATGCCATCATTTTCATGCATTAGAGGGTTGGTAGCTATAAAAGGACTCCTTTATCCCTTCTCTTTTCCACGCCTACTTTTGAGCTCTTCTATGTTGTCATAATCTTGACATCAGTACCTCTCTTATAGCATGTACATTGAGTATTGTCCACCAACATAGATAGAAGCTAGCCTAGTCTTTTAGAGCATTTACTTCATATTTGGGAGCTTGTGGGGTCAATTCCCCAACAAAAGGAGGCATGGATGTCTTGAGAGAATTAGAGGCCTTCTCAACCCCCTACTACACATTAACCTCAAGCTTTTTCAATTCTACAAGTAGATGATTTACCCTTATTCATATTTAGCCATTTTTGTATAATTAAGTGCTTGTATTTCAATTTCAATTAATTTTACCTCTTTGTCAATTAGCAATAAATAGAATTGATATTTAAATCAATTAAATATGACCTTTGTGACCACATCATTGTCTAATCCAATAATTTTTATTCCGTTGTAGGTAATTACAGTCAACATTAGATTTAGCAATTACAAATAGCCTACCTTTGAGGGATATCTTATTCTAGTCTATGCATAAATCAACTACAGTAAACCTTAGGAGAAAAACCTTTGACCATGTTTGGATAATTTAAATTGGATAACCTTAGGATTAGCATTATTAGTTTAACCTTTCCTTATAAATAGTTTAAACTTGCGAAATTTGAATTTAGAAGGTTACGTATGGATTGATTTATTTAATTAACTTTACCCCCCTCTCACATATAGACTTTTTAGATCTTTTCCCTAGTTGAAGTGTGTAAATTTTAGGATAAAGGAGTCATGAAATAAGTCCTAAATCTAGCAAAAATTAGTGAGAAAAAGAAATAACTAAACCTCATAGAAGGTTTAAATGTACTTAAGTTGTATAAACCCTAGTACACCCCTATGCATAGGAACACTGAACATATCTTATATCCATAAAAATCCTTTTAAGGAGAAAGTGATGATTAAATTTTAGAATTTATCATGTTTTGCCTAGGGTATGTATAAACAACCTTGATAAAATAATTGTAGTATTCTGACCATGGAGAGTTCTATTTTCTAGAGAGAGAGTAGTGATAGGAAAAAAATTTAGCTAACACCTCGATGCAAATTTACTTTATGTGAGTATAGAGAGAGAGAGAGAGAGAGAGAGAGAGAGAGAGAGAGAGAGAGAAAGTCTATCTTTGATAGATGAGCAAGTAATTATAGATATAGATAAAGTTTATCTTTAGAAATATAGAAGACTTGAGAGATAGAAATATAGAAGACTTGAGAGATAGAAAACCCTTAGGAAAAAGGGAAGGGTTCATCAATAGAAATTAAGCCTAAAAAATAAAAAAAATCCAAATTAGAACACTTAAAATATGCTTTTAAAGAATAACACAAAAGTGAATATCTAGTCAAATTATTTAAAGTAAATAGTAGGTGTACTTGATTTTTACACTAAATTGAGAAATTTGTTGTCCTAGCATAGACGAGCAAGATTGTGAACAAGGACATTCGGATAAAAGTTAAGAACTATGACCCTTCTAATATAATAGAGGGCTCATCCTAGCACCACACTAAAGGATTCGTAGTACTTGAGAATATGTTTGGAGAGACTTATAAAAAATAATTAAAAGGTAGAAAGGAAAATATCCTAGTAAATATGACCCTTAGAGACCTCAAGATTTAAGAGAAGAATGGATTTAGGAATCCAAAGTGTTGCTCAAGGACCCTGAAGGCTTGGATCAAGATTATTGTATTGGGAAGAAACGCATTCAGAGATTCGATGGAGGACCAGGACTGTCTCATCAGAGCTTATGATGGCTTACCTTATTTCATGATGCATGCGTGAATGTATGGTTTCTTGATCGTGTTTGATACTTGCTTGGATACTGTCTGTTTTTTGTGGAGTTTGTGAAGGTACCACACACACTGATGTGATGCGGGTGAATATCATCCAAGTGGTGACTATTGTCGTAAGACAGTCATCTTGAGACCTTGACCCATCTCGGCAGATGTGGGTGTGCTCCTAACATGCCTGGTATGAAAACACAGGTTGTTCCGGGGTGTACTGGGCTAGGCAAGTCTGGGTGGACATACACGTCAGTCCTCAAGACTCTAGTTTAAATGTAACCTAGAATGTTCATGCCTTGGGAAGGGCATGGCTTTAGAAGCGGCTTTGGTTGATCTAGAATGCGAGACTTGTAAGCTTCTCATTGTCGGCGGACAATAGCACAAGTTGGAGTGCTCAGGCTCAGCGGTGCATATCTTTCTAGTTTTAGGAGCATGGTGCGAGGAGATATTTTTTAATATATGTGACATTGTTTTAATTGCTAGATAATATTCTAGAGTTTTTAATATGTATGTTTTTAATATGTATGATAGATAATATTCTAGAGTTTTTAATATGTATGATATTCTAGAGTTTTTAATATGTATGTTTTTCAGTACTTTTGATGTATAAAAACTTTAAGTTCAATGTTAGCATTTAAAGGACTTGTATGCCATTGAGTGTGTGCATGAACTATTTTTCATTGATTTGGTTGGGTGTGTGAGTAATGAACCACTAATATCAATTATGGTTGTGTGAGTCCACACCGTCTCCATAGGCCCAGTGGGGTAGGGTGGTAGGCTAGATTTAGGGGATTGGATAGGGTCTAGGTTGTTCCTAGACCAAAGTGGTAGGGTGGTAGGCTAGATCCACGGGATTGGATGGGATCTAGGTTGTGCCTATGGATCTGGTCAAAGTAGAATTTGCCTACATCACTGGAAAGTGGGTGGCAAGGTGGACAATAATAAATGAGTGCTTTCAAAACGAAACCAAAAATATGTTCGAAAAGCTTTAAAAAATAGGTGAACCAAAAAATTAGACTCTAGGAAGCAATGGAGTCAATCCAAGGGTGTAGAGGCTATCTACTTCATGTGATCGAGGAGTAATACTTTGGCGTGTGCTATGCGTGATGCACGTAGCCACCTCTTCTTGTGAGAATCATGAAGGGACATATGTAGGAGGAATCATATACCTTTCTTGGTGTAAGGATTTTTTGTAGAGAAAGATGCATGCTGTTAATTAGTCAGACACTAAGCCAGTATGTATGATGCCCCCAGGTGGGACTCTCTACTTGATACATGTAGACATAATTACCATTCTTTGGGAAGATGTATTCTATAGGGGTGGGGTCCTCACAGTTGGTATCCGTGCCTAGGTTATTTTTTGAGAGAGAAAAGTGAGGAGTAGAGTACAGATTTAGTCACTATGATTGTTTTGGCTAACCAAATTAGAAAAAGGAATGGAAACTTACACATATTCTTCTTCTTTTAGATGGCTCAATAGATCCCCATTGTTCAAAGTAACAGATTACCTTAGATCATCGAGAGGAGTTGGAGGAGTTGGATCATATTGTTGACTCTTCCGAGCACCTACTCTCCCAAGACCATAGTTATGACCTACCTTTGTATTGATCGGTTTTTCTCGACTCAGGAGTACCGATGCTACTTATAGTACTATAGCGAGCGAGAACAAGTCCATGCATATTGCTGCATGACTTCTAAATTCTGGGAGAATGTTACGTTGACGATGGTGCTCATGCGACTTGGAGTTATTCGTGAGCTAGTGTTATGCTCTACCCTTACTTTAGATTACATCCTTTAGTACAAATTGTATAGATTTCTTAGGGATTATATACCCCTGGACAGGATAGTTATTCCTAGGGAGGATGCAGACTTTGTGCGAGCATATTAAGTTGTGGCCAACTTTATGTTGTATATAAATAATCTTGATATATACGTGGTGTTTTTTTGGTTGTAAATTTATCTTCTATTTAGTTTTCAAAATATCTTTAAGTTAAATTAAGTAAGCGATAGTTAGAATGGCGCAAGGATGACCCAATCATACATGTCTGGTATACGGGGATTTTCCCCCAAGAAGATGATATGATAGCATTTGCATATTTGGGATAAAAATAGGCTCTAGATATATGCATTTGTGCTTAGATATTTTATATCCCGTATATAAATTTATAGATCTATTAGCTTCTTTATCTCTAGAACCAGATCCTTACTTCTCCTAATCTTAATAACTGTAGATGGCATCATAGGACCCATCGTGCGAGGATTGGAGTACTAAACCCGAGATATCTCTGAAGAAGCAAAAGACAATGTTGTACAAAAATAAGATTGATATATAAATAAAGGCTTTTTTAATTAAGCATTATCTTTAAATTCAAAATATTAAACGCATAGTTGGGTAGTAATGGCCCAATGTCATTGATCATTAATCGTGAGTATTAAGTTGTTAACATCACTTTCCAGTATACGTCAAACAATAATGTAAGGATGGCAGCATATTACCTCAAGTTTAGAGATTATTACTTTGGACGACCTTACTAGGAACTCTTTATATGGCCTCATCGTTGGTGGGTTGATACAGAGGAAAAGTTCATCATTGAATTAACTTAGATTTTCTCCCATTTTATGCTTCCAATCTGAGTTTAGCGAAACTTGATTTAGTTAAAGAATATAGGATTAGAGGACAAAGTCAATACTCCATAGATGAATATTTGTCTAAATTAAATCATTTGAGTTTGTATCTTCCCTATCAAAAACTTATAATTATGGAACATTATCAAAGTTTTCGCTTGTTTGGATGCAGGGATTAGTTTTCCCTATTGTAATGTAATAAGAGATGTTGAGTAAATAAAGAAATATTTTATTTTATATTTACTCAAATCACCAAGTCTCAAAATCTAAATAGGAGATTATCTTTTTTAGAATTGTCACCATGAGTCGTGCAGGCAAATCTCCCCATCGATGGAAGAACTTGATAGCAATATTCATGAAGCCTTGCACAAATCTTAGCCACAACCTTTTCGTGGTGCAAAAAATAATTTAGTTGAATTTGTTCATAACTAGATTGATGTAATGGGTGGATGAGTATTTTTATATTGACTATTACAATGAACGAAGCAAGATGGCCTTAGCACATCTTAAGCCGGCTCGGACGAATCATGTTGAGGCCAACCACCTTAATCAAGACCAATTAAGGTGGGATGATTTGAAAAAAAAAATTCTCCAAAGGTATTGCCTGCTAGGGTATGAAGAAGATAAGATGAACAAGTTCTTGGAATTATCTCAGGATGGTAAATCTATCGATGCTTATCATTAAGATTATGCTAACCTAATGTGGTTCGCACTCCATCCATGGATGATAGCACGTTGCTCAAAACTTTTGTTAGAAAGCTTGATTCACCTATAGATAAGTTAGTTAAAAATGCTAAGCCAGAATCTATAGGTGAAACAATGCATATGGCAGAAGACGTCGCCAAGTTTTTCCTAAAAGAGATCCCTCAATTTAGAAATTTGTTCCTAGTTGCTCCGAAGAGATCATTAGCCCTAGATTTGAGAACCAAAATAGGGCTCAAAATATGAGCCAAGGTTTCCAAAATGTGGGTCAACAAGAGAAATTTCTCAAGTGTTTGAATAATCTTTGCTACAACTCATAAGGGAACAAAAATGTTATCTATGTCACTAGCTAGGACACATTATGAGTGAATGCCCCAATCTACCACACAGTCATAACTTACCCAATGCAAAGCACTGCTACGGGACCTCACTTGCAAAGGCTGGTGACATCTGTCCAAAGCAATTAGAGACTTGTTGCATCTACCTAGAGATACCAAGGGCCTCCACCCAGAATTAGGAAAATTAGAGAAGGAATTTTTGAGCTTAGCCAACTACCTCTAGACTTTGTTGAAGGCCATGAAAATAGATCCTAAGATAGTTAAAACGCTAGCCCATGACTACTATGACATCTTGGAGCTAAATACAAATGACATGTCTCCCTAGGAGAGGCTTTCCATATAGAACTTCTAGCCCTTTGATCACATTCGTAATGTCTTCATTAGCGCACTTGGGCTCTTCCATTTTCCAAGTGTCCTGGAATTTGACACTGGGTTATGTTTTTACCAATGAGACTAGTCTTTTACTTTCTATGGAAGGGATACCTTTAAATTTATCATCAAAATGTATTGTGTCTAAATAAGACTCCACTAGTGTTCTGTGTCTTCTGGCATATAATGCATCATGCAATTGTTTGCTTCTTAATCCCTCTAAAAACAATGAGATCAGTGTGGTTTGGCTCAGTTATTCCTTAGCAAGACATCTGTTGTTTAAGTTCTTAAAGCGGTTGATATAATCTCCCATAGACTCATGCTTAAGCTGCCTGGATTGATAACAATAGTGTAATTGAGTTGTGCTTGACACTAATCTTTGAGAAGCCCATGGTAAATGCTAGATCGAGATACTCCATGGTCTATTTTTGTGAATCTTCTAGCATTTTAAACCACAACAACACATTAGCTTCTAAGGTCAATCTAAAGGCATCGATCTTAGTTCTAGGATTGGTTACCCTCTTAGTAGTGTAGATTTGTCTAAATGCAGCTAGGTGGCTGTAGGGATCCCCTGATCCTTCAAACTTGGACACTAGCTTGGATATATGTTAGGCTCTAATCCTCAAATAGCCATGGTCATATTTGTCTCTTATTCCTCTAGGCAGTCTAGCCACCATAGGAATGGCATCTAGCACTATTCTCACTTCGTTAGGAACATGAGCTTGTGCTCTAGGTTCTGTAAGCTTAATTGTTGGTTTTGGAGCCATTCGGGCTACATATCTAGGTTCAGCTCCTCTAAAATATACTAGAGCATAGGATGGTCCCACATACTCATATGTGTACCTATAGGCTGACACTCTAATGGATGTTTCAAGTAATGGTGTAATGGTTCTGGAAGCATGTTTTCCATATGCGTCATTGGGTATCCCACTATACTGGTTGTTGGTTGGCTTGTAGCTCTCCGTTCACATAACTATACAGTCTTTCAGTTTCCCATACTCCTTGAGCACTACTCTTGGCTCTCTGGGAATGGCTACCTCTCTTTAGATGGCGTTGTTTTACACTTTCTTAAGACTTGCCGGTTTAAGACTTGCCTCCTCACCGGCAAGTCTTAGGGTATAGATGTTACCTTCATCATTGACATACGTCATTTAATCTAAGGTGGGTTGGTAACACTTTCTTATTTTAGGGGTGCTTTAAGGAATAAAAAAGATCCCTACAAGTCCCTAGAAGAAGTAGTGATTGTGTAGAGGTTGCATGAGTTATCCTCATACAACATCATTCCTTCATTGGTTGAGTCTAAGCCTCCTTACGAATAATTTGTCAATTGTATTAGGGGGTTGAGTCCTTACCAGCTCTGTTGGAGCTCTAGTAGCTTCTTGTAATCTCCTAGGCCTTTCTATCTCTAGCCATGTCTATAGGCCTAACTTTCTCGATGTCTCTTATTGGGATATACATCGTTCCATCGAAGTCAATAAAAATCCTAGTTTCCACTAGCCAAAAATACCACTTGTAGGTTAGTCTTGCTCAATTCCATGCAAGGATGGCATTATCATTTCTCCAAGAGTATCTCGTTTGTGTTAATGAAGACTGGAACTTGGTTAGTTGTGTGGAATCCATAGATTTGAAAAACGTACACTTCACTAGTTTTTGTGCTGCTAGCCTTGCGTCTAATCTATTCGATCGTTGCCCTTCTCTCACCCATTGGTCTTCTGGTTTGGGAACTTTTGGCTCCTTTTGATGACTCTCGTGTTATGAACACTCAGTGGTCTCGTTTGGCCATCTTGTTTGGATGTTGAATTGGGCTAATGCCCCACAATCTTGATCTAGTATCCTCTATTGTGAAGGATTCCTGGTTTTCTTCCGAATTGGAATCTGGAGGTACTAGGGTGGTTAGATTGACTCTCGGTCCTATTCCACTCCAAGCATTGGTGCGTATGATAATGTTTTGAGCTCAAATGTCCAAGTTTGAGTATGGAGGCTCAAAAATAATTTGGCCCAAACGTAAATGCATAAGCACTTAGTTGAACGCCGTAATTACTTTTGCTACGAATCTTTTAAAGATTTTTCTTGGGTTTTTGAATTTTATACTTTTTTAGAAATTTTATACTTTTTATGGTTTTTTGGGTTTTTTCAAGTTTTTGTAACAAAGTTAATGGCCTCATATGAATAATGGTCCCAAGGCCACTGGACCATGCCCATGGACAACACTTATGATAGTGTGAAAGGGGTGGTCATGTATATATACCAAACAGGCCATAACTTTAATAATCACTTGATAATGATAAATCTCTCTTTCTTACCTTAAACCTTTGTTAATCCTTTGCTAATCTTTGTCAATCCTTATTAATCCATGTTTCTTAGATTAATCTAGGTTAATGGCTAGTCACTTCCTTTCAGTTTTTAATGCTTTTATATTTTGAGGAGGTTTTATATTTCTTATGGTTTTTCTCCAGGATTTAGCGAGTCAAAATCAAAGATGGTGGTCAAAACCCCCTGCACTAGCTACTTTTTTTAATTTTTAATACCTCTAGAATTTTATCTTAGTAGAATCGATGATCCTAATTAGGCCGAGAATTAGGCAATTCACCTTTGACATGAAAAAGCAATTAGACCATATGCATAAGTGCATATGTAAAAGGTCTACAGTTGCCCATACTTAGCCAGATATTATCTACGTGGCATCAAATTTATTGGTGAGTTAGGGGGGGGGGGGGAGAGAGAGAGAGAGAGAGAGAGAGAGAGAGAGAGAGAGAGAGAGAGAGAGAGAGAGAGAGAGAGCAAGCCTCAAAAATACAAAGAAGCTTTCATGCGTCAATATGTAACATACATGCAATTTTTATTACAAAAGAAAAAGCTAATAAGGGTGGTTTCAAGATTAGGGTCCTCAACTTTGGAGATTCTCCATAAAAATGGGACAAGCATCGAGGGCCAAAACTGGTGGGCTACCTTGATCAAGTTACATGGTGGAATGTGAATCTCTCACATGTCCCCATTGCTCAAGTACCTCCTAAATTGAGGTCCATGATATTGTATATCCACCAAATATCATGCTCTTGTACCTCAGTCAAGGTCCACATAAGTACCATGATGGGACTGATCCACCACCAACAAGCATGACGATAGACCTTGATTGAGGTCTAGAGTGGTTGAGGTCCATCGTGGTGCTTTTTTGGACCTTAAGCAAGGTCTAAGAAATTAATCGAGGTCACCATGGCACTTGTTTGGCAAGGTCTAAGCAAGTGCCATGATGAACATCGATCATGGTCCATTCATCATGCCCCATTACATGCTTAAGCATGTGCATAGGCCTCGATTGAGGTGTAAAAATGCCAATTTGTTAATAATTTATTATATATAATTCCTTTTTATAATCGTTTGACAAAATCGATGAACATTCTTGAAGACCCAAAAGATCTACGTCATCTATACCTCAATACAGGTACACCAATGGCATCTCTGCCTCCATACCATAATCAAGGTGTATGCAAACCACATCTACAATGTCCATACCTCAATCAAGGTATGGAGATGTCATCTTTGCCATAGATATCTCAATTAAGGTTAGCCAAGATCAAATATACATCATCCATATTCAAGACATATGATTGGATAGGAAAAAACCCTAACCCTATAACTTGATAATTGAGGTAGTATAAACTCCTTTAACTTTTCATTTTCACTATTTCAATCCTATATCTCTCTTGTTTAGTGGTGGTTAGATTAGCTCTTTATCTTGTTTAGGAAATTTCTTACGCCTAATTGTCCTTACATATCCCTAATTAGCTCTCTGTCCAATCCCCTTTTTAATACTTATCTTTTTAGATGCGCCCATCCTCTTAGCATGGAGTCACGCAAACCCATGTCTTCTATTGAGCATAAGCTATGTTAATGTGAGCGTTGTCTATGCTCTCCACATCATGGAATTAGATGACATGCTTGCATCCCTACACATAGCCTCAATAGTGTCTTATACGTAGATGAATGGGGACAATGAGTTAGCGTGTCTCTAGTGTGTCTCAGGGCTTGGATTATTGTGGGGTAGATAGGCTCCCTGACATTAGAGATATTATGCTTGAAATTTTATCAATAGCCATAGAGTGTAGTCTGGGGTAGGGAATCCCCTTTCTATCTCTAAGTGTTCCCACCCTACTATGGAAGCACATATCTATATGTGCCTAACCATCACCAGATTCCATTATACTTTTTCTGAAGCAATTATACACAGTGTTTATATTGGGATATGAGGTGGATTACACCAGCTACCAGCCTAGTAGTGGTGTTGGAAAGGGTCACATGCAGGACTAAGCTACGTGACTTCCGCTAGCCCTTCGTCACAGTAGGTTCTCAAGTAGGGGTGGATGTGTGTGCAGCCACCACCAGATACCATCTAGCATATGGTGCATCTCTTCTTTAAAACCAAGTCTCCTGGGTAGTTTTATATTTTATTGCATAAATATTTTCTTCATAATCATATTTATGTTTTTTCTAGATATCTTATTGGCATATGATCTTTTTTGCATGCACTAGGTCTGGGAGTGTAGATCCATACATTGCTTACGATTGAGAGGCTCTCAAAGCAAAGGTTTAATCGACGAGAGCAGAGCTTCAAATAGTCAAGAGTAGAGATGGAGAAGATGAGAAAGATTTTAAGATTTGCAGGTGTGGCGAATGTATGTGTATGTGATTGGTTCATATACAATGGCATTATAGCAACCTTACATTACTGCAAGTAGTGTTAGTGTCAGAGTTTACAAGTGACTGTAAGTGAAGAAGTTGTTAAAAGGGATTACAAGTGGCTGTAAGTGAAGAAGTTGTTAAAAGGGATTACTTTCTCTGTAAGTAAATGTCTGATAGCGTATCACATATTGTAAGCAAGAAGCTAGACAATAATAATTTCCAGGCATGGAAATCTAGGATGACCAATTTCCTTATGGAAAAAGGATATTAGGAGTTCATCATAGGTGATAAAAGGGAGCCAGAGATTGACGAAGAAAATCCAACTCCACATCAGGTGCAAGCATGTAAAGCTAGCATGAAAGAGCTAGAAAGTTTCTATGTGACAGATTCTATGATTGTGTATATAAAAGATGCAAAAACACTTAAGAAGGCTTGGGACACCTTGGTGAAGATGTATAGGACAAACACTTAAGCTTGGAAGATACAACTAAAGCATGAGTTGTATAATGTGACCAGAGGAAAGTTGAGTAGTATAAAATGATTACTCAGTGAAGGTTAAAGGGCTTGTAGATGCCCTTGCTTCTATTAGATCACCAGTAGAGATGACGATGATATGGTGTTGATGACCTTGAATGGTATTGGCAAGAATATAGCCAATTTTAGACCTCCATTGGAGTTTGAGAGAACTTTCCTAATTTTTAAATTGACTACTCTTCTCATCCATGAGGAGATGAATATTAGGGAAGATCCACCCTCTAAAAATTCACATGAGCAAGCCTTCTACTCAGATACAGGTAAAGGTAGAGGCAAATCATCATCTAGAGGCCGAAGTGCAGACCATTTTTGGAAAGAGAAAACATGGGTAAAAAAAACAACTACATGAATCGAAATATACAAAAAAGTGGGAGAGGCTACTCTAGAGGTAGAGGAAGCCATAGATACCGAGGTAATTAACAAAGAAATCAAAATGCAAATAGCATATAGAGTATTATTATTACAATTTAGGGCATGTGAAAAAGGATTGCTATGAAAAGCAAAAAGATATCAAAAGTTGAAAGTTACAGCAAGGCAACTATGTATCATTAAGTAAACAAGAAGGTGGTGACAAAATTGAGTAGCTATTTATGATACAACATGCTGAATTCCACGACAGGTGACATGTCAAGATCAGGAGATACAACATGCTGAATTCCACGACAGGTGACATGTCAAGATCAGGAGATATTTGGCATCTCTAACCACATATTTAATTCCACGATAGGAGATATGTTAGTATCACAAGATATTTGGTGCCTCTAACCACATGACCAATCATGGTGAGTGGTTTAAAGATATGTAAAAATTTGGAAAATACAAACAATATAAAAACAAGTGATGATACTGCACACCACATTATGCATGTTAGTAAAGTATCATTGTCTATGCAAAATGGAAAAATATACTTGGTAGATGTACTCATGTTCCATAAAGAACTTTATTTCTGTTGGACAAATGGTTGAGAAAGGTCTATATAAGTGAGGTTCAATCTGCAAGGGTGCTTTATGGAAGACTTCAAAAATCAGCGTCTTGGTTACAAAGGGTAGCAAAAATGGCAGGATGTTTACTTTGGATGTTAACATACCTAAG
Organism: Cibotium barometz; assembly: GCF_041138505.1. Taxonomy (NCBI): domain Eukaryota; kingdom Viridiplantae; phylum Streptophyta; class Polypodiopsida; order Cyatheales; family Cibotiaceae; genus Cibotium; species Cibotium barometz. The sequence continues at coordinate 37,881,113 of NC_141101.1, read as the reverse complement.
GTAAAGGCAGTCATGTTTGTGCATGGGATAGATGTCATTATAGATATTGACATATGGCACAATCGCATTGGTTTTATATATATATATATATATATATATATATATATATAGTGGATGAATTCTATGTAGGCCCAAAATATTGTTGTACGTTTGCCAAAGTTCAAGGTGCATAAAGTATGTAAAACATGTCAACTTGTAAGTAGGCTAAACATGCTTTCCCACATAAAAAGTACGTTAGTGTGTAAGGCCATTGGTGGATGTTATACATTGTGATGTGTGAGGACCGGCTAAGACTGTGACAATTGCATGTTGTAGGTACTATGTTACATTCATTGATGATGACACTAGGAAAGCATGGGTCTATTTTATGAAGGAAACTTGTATTTTGCTCACCTTCACATATTTAAAGACTTAGTCAAGAAGGAAAAAGATATGACGCATCAAATGCCTAAGATCAGACGGTGGGGGATAGTATTTTTCGAATGAGTTTAGTGTTTTCTTAAGAAAGCAAGGAATCAAGTGACAGTTTACATGCAAATACTCTACAATAGAATGGCGTTGTAGAAAGAAAAAATAGGCACATTGCAGAAGTGACACTTGCCTTGATGTTTGAAAAGAATATGTCAAATTATTTTTGGGTTGAAGTAATAGCAACTGATGTTTTCATAATGAACAAGAACCCCTACCACTACAGCTATTTAAGGCATGATGCCCTAAACAAAAGTTTATAGACATAAAACTAAACGTGTCTCACTTGAAAGTGTTTAGATGTATTGCATATGTGCATGTTCATGTGATGATGAAGTGAGAACCAAGTTGGATTCAAAGGCAAAGAAATGCATCTTCATTGGTTATACTTTGAATCAGAAAGGTTATATAGAGATGTTATACTCCTACCACTCGTGAGATGCGAGTAAGCAACGATGTTGTCTTTGATGAGATGGTATGCACTAGTGAAGGCAATGAAAGATGCAGATGTAAGAAGTAATGATGCAGGCTCATATATAGAGCAACAAAATCACAAGTGCTTAATGGACCTAAAGAGCATCTAGAAGTGGATCCAATGTTAGTCCATGTTCAGGCAAGTTGAGGATAGATGTAGGTACACATGTATCACACAAAGGGAAGGAAAAGGTAGATTAACCTTTTATGCCTGATCCATCAAAATATTTATTTGATTACACATCTTGGATAAAGAAGGGCTGAATTCAATGAAGAGAAGGGGGAAGCCTTTCCATCAAGAAGGCATAACATCCAATTTTAATTTAAAAGAAGCAAGAAATCATAAAACCATAGAATAGAATTAGAAAAAAGTAGGATTTCTAACTTACATGGGGTTTTGTGAGCTATCCTTTGGCTTGAGGGATTGAGGGTTCTACTCTTGCTTGGATCAAAAGTGGCCACCAATTCTTTGTAGAGGAAATAGTCAAAAACAAGTGAATTATCAATGAATTTAATGTTTTTGGCTCTGGGGAGGAGTAGAGTAACAGTGCATAAAACACTATGAACCTTTACAAAGAGGGAGGCTTCTATTTATAGGAAAAAGTGAGCCTCTAACCAAGCAAACTGATTCTAAAATTTTCCAGATTAGTTTGGTCACTTTTTGACCATTTTTAGGTCAGTTTAGCTTACTTTTTGGATCTAGTTGAAACAGGAGAGAGGAGAGATGAAAATATCTCATTATTTGTGAGTTTAAAACTCATCCACACATGTGAAATAAGCGCCTCCTTCATGAGGAAAATTTCCCACACTGAGGTGTCAAAAATGCATCATTTCCTCTAAATATCTCTTCTTTTTTAACTAATAACCTTGTCCTTAGTCCTCTTCATCTTATGTGAGTATTTACTCATTTTTGGAGGATTTTTCTTTTATTCTTCAATTTATCTCCTCCCTACATTTGGATTAATCTTATTGGTCCATAGGAACCTTAATCCAAAATTTTCAGAAAATCTGGACACTCAGGCGGACCCTCAGGCGAACCCTCAGGCGGACCCTCAAGCTAAGGTCCTTTTTACCTATTTTCATTTATTCCAACTGCACACTGGAAAGTTTTTTTTGAATTTCTGTTTCAGGAAAAATCATTTTAATAAGAAGGGATATTTTTCCATCCAAAGATATCTAGAAACTGAATTATCTCTCTCTAGAATATTTTCTCTCTCTAGGCCAAAATAGAAAGAAACAAGATCTGTTATTATTCTGAAAAGGGGATTGATTATAGGGAGAGAAACTGGACATCTTGAGGGGCTGGGGGAGGAATCTTACAAACAACATGATCTCTTTATACCCAAGAAATATCACAACTCACCCAAATCCTTTATCTCAAACTTCAGCTGTATATCATTATCACTATCACTAGTGATAATCAAGTCATCCACATAAATAACTAACAATTGATCATATAAAGTGAAAAATTTACATTGGATATTTGAAATCCAATGATAACAATAAACTCCTTGATCTTGTTTGACCATTCTATGGGTACTTGCTTCAAGCCATGCGTCACACTACACACACAAAATCTAGGTGTGCATCACTCTCATAACCGAGTGGAATCATGTATACTTCTTCTTACAAATCACCATGTAAGAAAGCATTCTTTGCATCCATCTGATGTAAAGACCAACCCTTTTGCTACAAATATAGCAATGATAGCTCTCAAGATTATTATTCTCAAAACTAGGTTGAATTTCTCCTCATAGTAGTCAATCTCATAGACTTGTGTTAAACTTTTCGTATTGTTTTCTCTTTTAAAAAATAAAAATTGATTAAATTAGAATGCTAAATTTATCTTGGAGTAAATTCTAAGTAGATTTAGAGTGTAAAAATTAAAAAAAGGTCAACCATACAAAGGAGGTTATGGCAAAATTTGTGGAAATAAGTTTTATCTTTATGTTATTCAAAAAGAGTAATCCCCTCCGTTTGTGTATTCTAAAAGTATTATTTTCATTCTATGCATAGAAAGACGCATATTGAAAATATTTTATTATAAAAACGTTATTTTCATTAGAATTAATTTCTATGCATAGAAAGATGCATATTGAAAATATTTTTATTGTAAAAGCATTATTTTCATTAGAATTAATTTTTATGCATAGAAAGATGCATATTGAAAAAAAAATATTATAAAAGTGTTATTTTCATTTAATTTTGATTTTATGCATAGAAAGATGCATAAAGAAATTTATTTTTATTTCAAAAGAGTTATTCTCATTAATTTTGATTTTATGTATAGAAAGATGCATAAAGAAATTTATTTTTATTTCAAAAGAGTTATTCTCATTAATTTTGATTTTATGCATAGAAAGATGCATAAAAGAATTTATTTTTATTTCAAAAGAGTTATTCTCATTAAATTTTATTTTATGCATAGAAAGATGCATAAATGATTTATTTTTATTTCAAAAGTGTTATTTTTCTTAAAATTGAATTTATGCATAAATAGATGTATAAAAAGATTTTTATAAAAGTGTTATTCCCACTGAAGTTGATTTTTATAAAAGAATAAATGGATGGATAGATGAATAGAAGTGATGAGATGTTATGTGAATCAGGATGTAAATGAATGATATGGGATGGATGTGGATGTATGTGAAAGAATAGATGTGGATGTATGTATATGAAAGGATGGATGTAGATGTAGGTGAAAGGATAGATGTGGATGTGGATGTGGATGTGGATGTGAATGTGAATGTGATGAATATGAACGAGAATAGAGGCGATGAGATGTGATGTAAATTGGATAGATATGAATGATAAGGAATGTGAATGAATGATATGGGATGTGAATGAATGTGATGGCATGTGAGTTAGGATGTGAATGAATGATAAAGGATATGAATGAATGCTATGGACACTCTTGCGAGTAGGGCGTCGGGAGGATTCTTGTGGAAAAGGTGGGGATGGTTCTTGTGGAGAGTGGAGAGGGTTCTTGTAGGGGAAGGGGAGGGAGGTCATGTGGAATATCTAACGTAAGGGGGAGGAGAGGAGAAGAAGGCGAAGTGGGCATGTGAGAAGCTTCGAAAGAAAGGGGAGTGGGAGGATTGGACTCACTAATGGCACGTTAACATGCTCTCCACTCTCTCCTTCATTCACGTTCCCGTCCACTAACCAAGAAGCTTGGATCTTATGCTCATTTGTGATTCACATAGGAGACCTTGGCAGAAATCCTCTTTCTTTTGTCCTCACGAAGATCAAGAGTGGAGGTTTTCTTTTCCCATCACAATTTCAATTCTTACAGCTTTGACAACCCATTCTAAAGAGAGTTAAGCTAAGTGTTTAGAAGAGTTAAGAAGTCTTCTTAACTCTTAGCTTTTTAAACTCTTAACTTTGTTCTTAGCTCTTAATTCTTAAGAAGAGAATTAAGTACTAAGATTGCTAAGAAGAGAGTTAAGTGCTAAGAGAGAGAACAAGAGAGTTAAGAAAAGTTAAGAGATCTAAGAAGAGAGTTAAGTGTCAGTGGAGCTAAGAAGAGGATTTAGAGCTAAGAGAGAGAAGAAGAGGTGTAGGAGTTTGCTTGCATTGGTGAGCAAGAAAGCTTGCTTGCATTTCATTAGATAATTCTATATTAAAAAATGTATGAATTTTTAAACATAATAATTCATCTTTTTAATTAAAATTAAAAAAATTTGAGACATCATTTTTTAAAGCCAAAAATTACATAATATTATGTAACTATATGATTATTATTTACTTGTAATTTTAAAAAATATTTTTTAAAATATTTATTTTTAAAAAAATTAAAAAATATGTATTTGTAATGTTAGGCTTTTGTTTTTAATTTAGTTTAAGAAAAAATGACTCTTTGTTGAAGATGGAAGATAGAAAACTAACAAAAGCTTTGTGAATGCCTAAAGCTTCAACACAATATTGCTTCAATTAAGCACTGCATGGATTGCCATGTCAACGAGGTGGTACACTAAGGGTGGCAAAATGATGTGGCATTAATGATGACTAAGATGATGAGATGGCGAGTCAATTAAGTTTACCAAGCTGATGTGGATAGTTAATGAGGAAATACATTGGGAAGCATATTGTCGAGTGAACTAGTCTTGTCTTGGTTTTTTTTTTAATTACATGGTTAAAGAAAAACGAGTCATGTATAAATGAACCAAAATCTTCTCTTTTAACCATCAAGCAGCAAGAGATTTGTTAGGAATATGCTATTTCAAATTTATTTTCTAAGGTTCAATCATATTCTCTCGTTTGGCCTTGGGGATTAGTTCTGGAAAAAAATTTACAATAATCCTCCCCATCTCTCTCTGTGGGCATGTAAGAGAGCTCGCATGTCTCTGACCCTCTGTGGTATTTTCATAGCAGTAATGAAGATGTAAATAACATAAGCTACAAGGATAGTCAAACCTCTGCTGTACGAAGTAGTGCTCTCATCTCATTTGCATTAGGATAGACCACAGTTCATGATCGTATCAAATGAACTTTGAGACCAAGTCTATCCTAAACAAAGTCACAAAGAAACGAGCAACCCATGGCTGGAGGCAACAGACTAATCCAAATTTGTATTGGGGATAGCTCAGAAATGGAGAGAGAGAACCTCATGTACAAAAGATTTGCTTTTAAGCAACATAGGGGACCTAGCTGTTGCTGAAGTTCCACTTCACTGGTCTCAACATGAGGGGGGCTTCACAGGTGGTGGACATGACTGCTTATTGGCGAATTGCAGAGTGTCCAAGCGCCATCTGAGGATAATCAACCGCCCAGGATGTAACACCCATTATTTGATAAGACATGTATTGCATTCATAGTTGGCCCCATTTCACCAAAAGCTTGTGAGGCATTCACAGCATTCATCCTTACATACATGAAAATGTAGCTGTATTCAGACTATTGAGGAAAGCCATGCTCGTTAGGCCCTGCTTGATGTATACTCTGCACAAAGCATCACATGCTGAATGCCACACTTGCAGCATCATCAATTTAACTGCTGAATGCCAAACTTGCAGCATGATCAGCTTACCACATTTGTGAAAACTTACCTGCATCTAGAACAGCATCAATCCTTGTCTGAATATGCCAGCCTGGATCTGACCCTCTTACAATCAAAAAGGCCATGTCCATGTTACTGCAAAGTTTATGTTGAAAGTAGAAAGGCAACCCTGCCTGTGGTTCAACCTCTCTTGTAAGGAAATCTCATCATGTCACTCACAATTTTCTCACTCCTTTCAACAGACTGTATCGTTCACAAAAAGGCTATGATCTTGAAACATAAAAAGCTCTGACCCAATGTTACAGGCCTAGCAGATGCACTACATACCATGGCCATGGCAAGGTGAAAAAGATTGCCCTGCAAACAAAGAAAAAGAGCCTATCATAAATTATTTCCTCCAAATCCGATGGTGTCTTATAATAAAAGCCTGGAAACACTCATAGAACAGCCTTGGGACTTTGGAACATGCACAAGCTAAAATCTGTACATCTGAGATACGAAAGACGGAAAAAACTAAATTGCAACAGTACAACAACACAAGGTATTAAAGAATTCCTCTACCTCAAGAATCAACTTCATTCAAAGCTGCTCTTTGATGGCAAAGCTGCTGAAGCATTATCGTGAGTCAAAGAGTTTTGTAATCACATGGCAGCCATAAGGATCTCTCTCAACTTCTTTGATCTTGCTCAAATATTGGTCTGAGCTCTACCCAATTCATCAAAGACCTACGTCTCTCACATTCCAAGAGTCTGGTGCCCTGCCAGTTAGATAAGAGACCTACACCTTGAGAGTTCTGTGCACTGCTGCATTGAATATCATAAAGAAACGCAGCAACAACCAAGCCTTCACCACCAATGCACGCCAAGTTGGAAGATAAAAAGGGACTCATGAAACGAATCTACATCCAAATAGCCTAATAGGAAGTCAAGTGTTTCCATTATGGAATGGAAGAAGCAAGCCATGCCAAGAAAGAGACTCTGAAGAACCAAGATAAGGAAGGGTCCAGCAACATCATAGAAGGAAGCTATTCAATCCTGGTGTTGATCCATTGACCATCAACACATCATCCTATTGGAGCAACTAGAGCAACAGTTGCCTCCTCCAAAATATTACAATAAAACCTTTTCCTTGAGTTGTTTACTGAGTTGAACTCTGTTGACCTATCCTTCCAATTCACCAGATTTTATAGGTACTCTAATAGCCAAGGCCTTTTTTCTAGTTCATGTGGGAGACTAGGTGGTTTGATGATTTGAGCAAGGCCTCGTGTAACGAGTGCGTGTCTCAAAGATCTTAATTACTCACTTGATTCAACTACACAATGCAAGATAGCATAGATACAAGATCAACTCTGTGTATGTGTGCAATGATCTGTGTGCAGTACACCAAACTAGGAGCAAAAGATGGGCCTGCCCCCAATTCCAGTTCTTTATAACAAAAAGGGAATTTCCAAGTACAAGCCCTATGGGCACTCCATGAGACTTTCTCACTCTCAGTCGAGAAAACAGTGACAAGCAAATCAGAACAGCTCGACAAAGAATCCAATCTCCTCACTGCTCTCCCATGACAACTTCATGGCCTCAACTTAGAAGCAACTACACTGTTGTCTGGATAGGGCCTAGGAGCACACCGTCTTCTTACCATGTGAAGTATTCCCACACACCAGCCCCGTACTCGAGACCTTCAAACATAAAGATTTCTTTGGCTGGTTTGTAGCCCCAGGTCACATCAAACCAAGAATGTGGCAATTTACCCAACTCCTCAATCAGCACACAAGCTTCGAGGCAGCTCGGAATCTACAACAGTTGGCTTGCCCAATTTGTGCACAACTCTTTTAATGATCATACAGCCCTGTTGTAACTGCCAATAATGACATTTAGCATATTTGCATCCATAAGACATGGATACAGCCAGTAACACTGATCAAGGATGAGCCTAGTAAATATGCACTATGTGATATGCATGAGATCAAGACCAGGGAGCACACCATAGAGAGATTTCCCATTGGGAGTTTCCATCCTGACCTCTAGACGCCTACCTGTTGTTGGACGATGACAAGCAGAGCACATCAAAGGCCCAACGCTCAACAAAAGAGACCACCCTTCATGTGACACCACCTTGGGGACATGACCATTTTCAATCTTATGGCAATCTATTAGTTTGGATCCCCCTCATGCATATCACCAACAAGGTCTTGAAAGTCTAGACGGCTCTATGACCTTATCAAACTTTGAAATTACCCCAAAGAGGGCTGAGCACAATCTTGTCACACACTTAAACTATTAATACTATTAAACAAGATGAAATGGCACAAAACCAAATGAGATAGCAATGCTAAAATTTTAAATGACACTACAATAGGGCCCGAAAGGGCCGACCCCCCTTGTAACTTGATTGTATTACCATGGTAGATTACATACAAGCTTCATGGGCAATGCTTGCCAAATTTCCAATGACATCCATGCATATGAAAACATCTTCAAACAAGTTGTGTCGTTGAAGAGGTTGAATTTCAGCTTCTTTCAAAGAAGAATCTCACTCCCCAATCCCCAGTGTCTTGCCACATGCAGCTATGCTCCACTAGCATCCATACACATGCAAATGTGTGTGCCAGGCCGAGACATAGGAGACCTTAATGGCCAAGAACGCGGATGTAGAGTAGATTTGAGAACACAATAAGCTCTTACCCGAAAACGGTTTCCAAATGCAGACTCCTTCCAACTTTAGGTTGAAGTAGTGATGAAAGAATTCTCCATTGTACTCCCGGCTTAAATTAGGGTATCTGCGTTTCAGCTGAATTAGGGTTTCTGTAAATTAGGGTTTCAGCTGAATTCAGGGTTTCTACAACACTAGGGCTCTGAAATTGGGTTTTCTGCAAAAATTAGGGTTTCTGAAATTTCGGGTTTCAGAATTCAGCAGCACCATATGTAGAGATAAGCATAAACAAAGGTTGAATAACCTGTTCTTGTTGAGAAAATTCTGAAAAATTAGGATTTTTACAAAATTAGGGTTTTTGCAAGAATTAGGGTTTCACATATGCGCCCATCTAATGAGAGAGAGAGAGAGAGAGAGAGAGAAACAAAGGATAAGCCTATTAGCAGTCATCTCCTATCTGTATATTTACACCATGGCCTCTGTTGTGGGTGTGCCCGCCCGGATTAGGTGTTTTCTCATTTTTCCCCACTCTCCATATTTTTCTCTATTTTTTTACTGTGGGAGGCTGTTTTGTGCATGTCGGCTACCTCTGTATGCTGGCCGACTGCAGGATGGTGTGCTCTGACACTAGCCAACTGCTCCCTACTTCTCTCTGCTATACTGGTCAACTTCACATGTGCGCTTGAGATGCAGCAGTCAGGTGTCCATCAGCATGCTGTCGGCTGTACTACTGCTGGTCGACTACACATGTGAAGCCATATAAAATGGCCCCATGGCCCCCCACTCATTGTATTAGGTTTTCGGGATTTTCTTGTGTATATAGAGCAGAGTTACACGCCTCTCTCTCTCCTTCTCCATTGCTGTATTTTTCTGCAGTGCACTTGCTCTCATGTTCACAGATTTTGTCATCATCTCTGCTGCATATTCTCACAAAGCCTTGGTCCAATTCTGGCAAAAGATTTTCATTGGACCTCTTCCCAAGTATCCATAACTCTCCCAAGAGTGGAAGGATGGCCAAGTCTTGGCCAAGCACCCAAACCCACTTATAAGCTGTCCACCCATACTTTAATGAAGTGTGAATGAAAGTCACTTATAACTTGTCCGCCCACACTTAAATGAGGTGTGGACTTGCAAAACAGCAAATTTAGCCATAACTCTTAAATGAAGAAACACAGAGTTTAGAGACACACCTACCACCTGTCTACAGCCATAGTTGCAAACTTTTTTAAAAAAAATTTGGGCGGTGGATATGCACCACCTAGAAAAACGAGCTGCATCCAGTAGCCTACAGGTGAACCGCCAGGCTCGAGCATTGAACTCATTTCCTCTCTCTCTCTCTCTCTCTCTCTCTCTCTCTCTCTCTTCGCTAGCTTAATACATTGACAGCTGAACTTTTTTTTTTTAAAGCCCCAAATTTAATGAAAATCTACACATTGTGCAGATTTTTGTCAAATTTGAGGCTTTTTTAAAAATTTTAAATTCAGCTTTTGAGAAGAAAACTCAATAGAAAAAAGGCCCAAATTTGACGAAAATCTGCACAATGTGCAGATTTTCGTCAAATTTGGGGCTTTTTTTTCCATTGAGTTTTCTTCTCATTGAATTTGAGTATTTTCTTCTCATTGAGAGCTTAATACTTTGAAAGCTTAAAAAAAAGCGCCAATTTTGATGAAAATCTGCAGATTTTCGTCAAATTTGGGACTTTTTTTAGCTTCATGAGACAAATTCAATGAGTTTTTTTTCCATTGAGTTTTCTTCTCATTGAATTTGGGTATTTGCTTCTCTTTAAGCTTAAAAAAAAGCCCCAAATTTGACGAAAATGTGCAGATTTTCGTCAAATTTGGGGCTTTTTTTTCAATTGAGCTTTCTTTCAATGACTAATCTCTTGCTAAAATTAATGCCAGCATTTGGTTTTCGGCCTTCAACATCTCAAGTATGACAAGACACAAGGGCCTCGAATGGGAGCATGTGAATGTTATTGAACAAAAATCAAGAGGCATTGCTCTTGTTAGATGCAAATATTGCACCCATGAGTGGATTGGGGGTCCTTTGCGTATACGAGCACACATCTTATGCATTATTGGTCATGGTGTTGATAAATGCCCAAGTGCTCCGCAAAGTGCAAAAGATTATGCAGGAAGTTGCATGTGGGTGCAATGCCTAAAGATGGATTTACTGACATTGATGCGCAAGTGGGGGATTTGGGAGAAGCAACTGCATCTGCAAGTTCTCCTTCAAACATGTGTGGCTCTTCCAATGCAAGCAGGGTTGTAAATGTATCAACTAAGAGACCGAGAGTCTCCAAACCTACTCAGTTGCAAGGAAAGCTTGCTGAATCGTGGCAAATTCAAGCAAGAAAGAATGCAACAGTTGCTGTGAGGCGATTTTTTATACTAAGGATATTCCTTTTTGCAAGGTGCGAAGTCCTTACTTTATTGATATGGTTAAAGCCATTAGGGAAGTAGGACCAACTTACATGCCACCTACGTACGAAGCTCTATGCATTAAGGAGCTCAGAGATGAAGTCAAATGCATTGACAAAGATTTGCTTGGGGTGAGAGAGAAATGGTCAAGATATGGATGTACAATTGTATGTGATGGATGGTCTGATGTCAAGAAGAGGCCAATAATTAATGTGCTTGCATCTTCTATCTATGGCAGTGTGTTTTTGAAAGCTGTTGATGTGAGTGGTGAATACAAGTCAGGTGAATACATCTTTGGTATTCTTAAAGATGTAATTCTTGATGTTGGACCTGCAAATGTTGTCCAAGTGTGCATGGATAATGCCTCCAACTGTGTGCGTGCTGGAGAGCTCATAGAAGCAGAGTGGCTCCACATCTTCTATACTCGTTGCACATGTCATTGCTTGGATTTGTTGTTTGAGGATATTGACAGCTTGAGTTGCGTTGCTCCTGTCCTAGATGCAGGAAAAAAGATTGCGAAGTTCATAACTAGAAAGCCAACACTTTTGGCTATGTTTCGAACCTATAGCAAGAAGGAGCTCTTGAAGCCAGCAGATACACGATTTGCATACACGTTCATTGTACTTGCAAACCTTCTTGATGAGAGAATGTACAATGGCTTGAGAAAGATGGCAGTGTCTGATGAGTGGATTAAAACATGCATGCATAAGGACCTTCCATTGAATAGCAACAAGAGACCAATGACAAGGACACTTCATCTTCCTCTAACGAGGAGGATGAAGATTGATCGTTGACAGTCTATCTTTTTTAGTGGCCACTGGCCTCTCTCTTTTTTCAAGGCTTGAGCTGATTGTTCAGATGCTCCATTTGTTTCCATTGTAGCTGTTTTTTATTTCTATTATCTATTGCACCCAGGCTGCAGCCTAAGATGTTCGCTTGTTTCAACTTTCAAGTTTCTTGTATTAGTCAAAGTTGTAGATCTCAATTTGTGCAATGGTGCCTCTTTGTTCCTCATTCACTAGTAATCTAATCATAAGGTCACGAATGCAACCCTTTCCGAGATTGAAGCATTCTTTAGCAAACTTTGCAAACTCGTATGCAAATGCACGAATGCGACGAATGCAGACAACTATGTCTCCAGCCCACAAACTAGGTCAGAATACAGATTCACGCGCACATTTCACGCGCGGGCATCCCCTGCCCGTAAACTACACACACAGATCTTGCAAGCAGTAAAACAGTGCAAACAAAAACAGTTTCGTACATGCAAGTATGCCATGCATAAGAATGTATTGGACAATCTCCCTTTCATTTAGCTTGTAAGAAAAAGTCATTCTAGGCGTAGATATTACATCCCCAGGCCAACGGGAATACCGTAATCTCGACATGGGTGCAGACCAAAATCCCCAGCCTCTCATGTCCAACCTATTGGCCCCTGGTGTAGACATCAATCCCCTACCATGAAGTGTCAATCCACATGACCATTGACGTCGACATAAGTCCCCTGCCATGAAGTGTCATGTCCACACAATGAAGTCCGTCCATAGGTCCTAAAGCGTAGAGAATGCCCAACTAGTGACAAACTTTGACATACTATGCCCTCATTATCCGTCACTCTCTTCTTGGCATAATTGACATGTTCCATCTATTTTTCATTTACATTATGTTTTGTTAGCTTATAAGGATAGAATTTGGTCCAATGGGCAGTTTGGACAACCCAATAAACAACACCCAAAGGTGCCCAAGACAAGGCTCAATGGTTAGGACACAAGGTATGCACAATATGAACCTCTTTTATGGTTATTTTGATGATGTTTTATAACCCAAAAATGGACAGCCAACCTGAAAACAACTTGCTATCATATCCCTGTATAAATGAGGTTAAAGGTCATTGTAAGACAGATTTCGCACAAACCTCAGAGGCATCTCACATATCTCTCAAGAACCCCCACATAGAACCGTTTCATGTTTTGGGGAGGGGAGGGGAGGGGAGGGACTAGCCCCAAAAATCATATATATGCAGTTCAATTTATGTTGCCCTAATAAGCAACTTATAGAAGCTATAAAACATGCTTAAATCGATACATTATGCAAGTTGCAACATCAAGTGGATAGAGCTTGGGCAAGGTATAAAACGTGTTCATACCTGCGAAACTTTTATGAAACGTTTCAAACCGTACGAAACATGTTTCATAACGACTATGGCATAGAGGCAACCCGAGGCAACTTTAGGGAAGAGTGTATGACCAAGCTGTGGAATCAACAAGAACCTCGAAATCCAAGAATCTTTTCAGATTCGTGCGGAACAAATGTCATGTCCTCGACATCTATAATTTCTTGAGGAGTAACTAATTGATCTGCTCCACCCAGTACTTCCTTAAGTCTACTGACATGAAATACAGGATGAACTTTCACATGAGAAGGCAAATCCAATTCATATGCAACTGAACCAATCCGTCGTGTAACACGAAATGGTCCACAATATCTAGGGGATAATTTTGGAGATCGACCTGTCCGTAAAGTCTCGGAATCTTTCGGAACTCGCAAATACGCCATCGTTCCTTGAGAGAACTCTCTGGGTGAACGATGTCTATTAGAATAAAACCTGTCGCGGTCTTGTGCACTTCTAATAGATTCCTTTGCAACTTGTAACATTTCCTGCATATCTTGCAAAAAATTACGTGCTGCATCATGCTGAAGTCCTGAGAATCCTACTGTAACAGGTGATCTAGGTTGAAAACCATACATAAGCATGAAAGGACTAAACCCTGTACTCGTATGCTTAGTACTATTATATGCAAATTCTAACATAGGAAGATAATCCTCCCATGAACTCTGTCTTTTGGATACATATGCTCGAAGCATATCCTCCAAAATCTGATTCACTCTTTCAGTCTGGCCATCAGATTGAGGATGATCTGAGGAACTCAAATTCAAAGTTGTTTCCAACTTCTCAAAAACAAGTTTCCAAAAATCACTCATAAACTTAGAGTCCCTATCACTGACTATGTCCTGCGGTAACCCGTACAGTCTAAACAATTGCTCGATAAACTGTCGTGCTAATTGCGTAGCTGTAATAGTCTTCCGGGTCGGTAAAAATCTAGCCATTTTTGTCAAGCGATCTACCACAACCCAAATAGAATCGTAGCCTTGATGTGTTCTTGGCAATCCGGTAATAAAATCCATGGAAATACTTTCCCATTTATTACCTGGGATTTGCAAAGGATGCAATAACCCAGCCTGTCTAAAGCGTTCAGTTTTATTTGCCTGACAAATTTGACACTTGAGAACATAATCTTCTACATACCCTTTCATCTTTGGCCAATAAAAAGTGTGTTTCACTAACGATAGTGTCCTGTGTATCCCAGGGTGTCCAGCAGAAGGGGCGTCGTGACACTCCTTAAGAATCTTGGACCTAATGTCCAGGATCTGTGGTACACAAATTTTGTCATTACGGAATAGTAAACCATTCCGAATCATCCACTGGCCTCCTGCAGCCTGAATAGTAGACTGCTCAGTCATCGAGTCTTGGTCAATCAATGAGCTCCCGTCCTGGATCTTCTGCCAAAATGGACCAAAATAACTATCAGTCTTGCAAAGCCCTCTCAATGACTGAAGTAAGTCAGTAGAAATCTCGGTGAATGACAAAGAATTCACCTCTCTAATTCGACTAAGCGCATCTGCAGTACTATTCATGGACCCTTTCTGATAACGGATCTCAAAATCAAAATCTTGCATTAACTCTGTCCAACAAGCTTTCCTGCCTCTCAAATCATCCGCATCACACACATACTTGATTGACTAATGATGATCAGTCAATACCACAAACTTGGAGCCATATAAATAATGTCTCCAAACCTTGAGAGCATGAATCACAGCATAAAGCTCCTTCTCAAGGGTTGGCCAACGAGATTGAGTGTCGTCTAGCTTGAAATAAAGCAGCCCCGATAGCATAGTCACTGGCGTCAGTTTCAAGAACATAAGGCCGACTAGGATCATGTAATGCTAAGATAGGTGCTTCCTTGACTTTATCTTTCAAAAGTCTGAAGGCCATATCCAAATCGTTATTCCAAGTGATAGGCTGATTTGACTTACGTCCACGACCTTTCAATAAGTCGGTCATCGGTAGTGTGAGCTGAGAGTACTCCCGTACAGATTTCCGAAGAAAAACAACAAAACTGAGAAAAGAACGAAGTTGTTTCACTGTTCGCGGTATAGGCCAGTCCAGAACCTTCTGAACTCGGTCATAGTCAATGCTCAATCCATCTCTAGTGATCTTGTGTCCCAAGTAAATGATGTCAATCATGAAGAACTCACATTTACTTAACTTAGCATATAGTCGATTCTGTCTTAAAATAGATAAGACAATCATGAGGTGTCTGACATGGTCCTCAAGAGTACGACTATATATCAAAATATCATCAAGGAACACCACCACAAATTTCCCCAAATGTTCACGAAAAAGATCGTTCATCATTTGCTGGAAAGTGGCTGGAGCATTGGTTAACCCAAAAGGTAATACGAGAAACTCGTAATGGCCATACCTAGTCCAAAAGGCGGTTCTTTCGACATGCCTTTCATGAATACGTATCTGGTGGTAGCCAGTACGTAAATCTATCTTTGTGAAATATTTCGCTCCTGCTAACCAGTCAATCAGGTCATCTGATCTAGGGAGAGGATAACGGTTCTTAATGGTCCGCTTGTTCAATCTCTTGTAATCTATACACATTCTCCAAGTATTGTCCTTCTTTCTCCTAAGCAACACAGGTGCACCCCAAGGTGATTTACTTGGACGGATCTGGCCCATCCTCAAATAATCTTCGAGTTGTTTAGCCAACTCATCTTCCTCGGCTTGGCTCATCCTATAAGGTGGAATACTCACAGGATGAGCACCAGGGATCAAGTCAATACGATGATCTACTGCCTGTTCAGGTGGTAAACCCGATGGCAGTTCCTTAGGAAATACGTCTTGAAACGAATCAAGTATCTTCTGTAATTCTTTGCTTTCAAACACACTTAATTCATTTACATCCATGGAAGGGATGAGAAAAGAAGAAAGTGGAATCAATACACAATGGAAAGCGGTATACAAAGAAGAATCCATTATATTTCCAAAATCAATTGTATTTACAAGAGGCCCCTAAGAGGAATGAATACAATCACCTAAAATACTATACTTGGTGTCCTTATGCTGAAAAGAAAAAATATGACTAGACCAATCTATTTGGACTTCAAGAGTCTTAAACCACTCAATCCCTAATAACAAGTCTACATTTTCCAGATGCATTACATAGCATTCCAGAGTATCTTTGTAGTCCTGAATCTGGATTGGAAGCATCTCCACCTTGCGATCCCAAACTTGCCTTCCCGCAAGTAGACGTACCTCATAGGTATGGTCGCTGAGTGTCGTATCAAGACTCAATTTCTGCACAAGTTTGTAGTTAACAAAGTTATGTGAACTACCAGGGTCTAAAAGAATGTGAATTTTATGGCCATTCACTTCTCCATAAACTCGGAGAAGATCATGCAAGCCAAATACTTTAGAATTGAACAGACAATCAGAACAAGTACTAGCGCGAGAAAGTACAGTTATTAACGTACCTGTCAAAGACAACTGGTTAGCTGCCTTTGGCTTGGGTCCTGCGTTCGTCTTGGTACCCTTCTGCTTTGGGCACTCGTTACGCATGTGTCCTTTTTCTTCGCAGATAAAACAACGTCCTTCCTTCTTGAGCTTTAAAGCCCGAAGGAGTCGTTTCTTCTTCGCTGGTGTCGAACTGGAATTCTTCGAAGGTTGGTCCGAAGACTTTCCTTCTGTCGAGTTAGCCATAGGTGCGGAGAACTTTCTTGTATGCTTGTTCCCCTGCTCGGTAATGGATTTCGACTTGGAAGAGACCATCGTATCATCATAGATACGAGCTGAATGAATGGCCTCGTCCAAAGTTTTACATTTGTTATTTTTTACCTGTAATCGATACGAGTCTGGTAAACCAGCTACGAAAAACCCCAAAAGAGTGGTGGGATCCATCTTTGTAGCTTTCATCTGCAAGTCACGAAACTTCTGGAGGTAGACCTCATAAGTGAGGTGCTGCGAGGTCATGGTCAAAGCTGAAAACCGGGCAACAACATCATAATCATACTCTTTCTTGAGGAATTCTTTCTTGAAGACGTCTTCGAATTGTGCCCAAGTCGTTGACTTAGGGTTGAGTTCCTTCCACCAAAGCAAAGCTTTGCCGGACAGGAAACCTGCTGCTAACTGGATCTTCTTTTCATCATCATATGGATGAAACTGAAAGTGAACTTGCCACTTATGTAGCCAAGTGTCCACGCTCTCCTTGGTGCGCTGCTTTTGCTCGCCCCCGAACGGTTCCGGAGTAATGTTGGGACCTAAAGCAGAGACCAAGGTATCCATACCCGAGAAAGTAGAGAGAGTAGTGGTCAATAGAGCAATGGAGTTCTGCAAAGCTTGCATCTGGGCTCCGATTTGTGCCTGACGTTCCGTCGAAGAAGCTTCAACAGCTACTTTGAACTCTTGGAAATCTGATTTTGACACAAAATCGTCAAAAAGATCGTCATCGGTACATTCCGTAGCCGGCAAGCCTTCACGTTCCACAAGGGGCTCCAACTTTGATTCTTGGGTCGACATCGTGAAGAGGATACGTGGAGAGAAAATTCGATCTTTGCACAACAAGAGTGCGAGGGAACTTGAGAGCTTGAGAGCTTGAAAACTTGAGAGATGTGTGGCAAGAAGCCCACTTAAGGGGTTTATAAAGATAGCTCCAAAAGCCAAAAAATCTCCAAAAGCTAGACTAAGCTTTTGCTTTTGCTTTTGTGTTTTTTTTTTAATATATATATATATATTCTATATTCTTTAAAAAAAAATAAACACTTTGAAACCTTGGAGGAGGGGCTTTTAAAACTTTTAAAAAATATTTAAAACTCAAAAAAGCGAAAGCCCATAAAAAAAACGTGCTTTCACCTTTCTTTTTTCCCTCCAGGATTAGCCGCCGGCGTGCTGGCTGCCGTCGCTGGAGCTACCTGCGCTTGCTGTCCAACGTGGGCCTGGGCTGGCTACGCAGGACTGGCCTGGGCGCTGCCTGGCTAGCTACGCTGCCTGGCCACGCTGGGGTACCTGCCCGCCTAGCGTAGGCGCTGCCTGGGCTGGCTGCGCAAGCCTGGCCGCCTGGCATAGGCGCTGCTGCGCTGCCTGGGCTGGCTACGCATGCCTGGCCGCCTAAGCACTTGTGCCCTCAACCACCCGCAGCATCAACCTGCACCCGGCCAGCAAGCCCACTCGCCAGCGAGTCCACCTTCTCACACGCGCTCTCTCTGTCTCATTCACGAAAAGCAAACCTGCATTTTCCAGTTTTCTCTCTCTACGTTCATGCGACTACACAAACGATTCATGCCTCTTCTTTGCCAAGCAAAAAGACCCTACTTAGACTACCACCTCCCATCAACATGGGATTCTTTGATGAAGAAAAAACACATACTATTCTGAAAACAGCAATATGCACAGAAAAAACAGCAAGCTTTTTAACACATACCTTTCTTCGACCTCATCTTCTCTACCTACCGACTTGCTCGTTCACGAAGTATGCTCTGATACCACTGTCGAATTCCCACGGATCTCCTCGTGATCGTCCTTGGTTCGAGACTCGAAACCTGCAAACAAACGAATAAACAAACAACAAGGGGTGCAGGCCTGACTCACCTCCCAACCATGACAGCCGTAAGCAAGCCCACAGACTTGGCTGTCCCCACAGAGCCACGAGCTGAGCTAACTAGGATGACGTACCGGCCAATCTCCTCCTCGCGACGTCCCATACCGCCACGAAGCTGCCCTCGCGGGCCTCGAGACTGCTGCCGGCCTTGGCTGCGTAAAGCAGGTGCACATCTGCACTAGATCCAGGCTCCAAGACCATAGAGCTCTCACAACTCGCGAGATTCTCTATATCCCAATAACTAACCTTGGCCACCCTTTTATAGGCTCTTGGCCGGTCATCGGGTGTCCACACTTGGGCGCCCGCCCGTCCATACTTGGGTGCCTGCCCGTTAGTATTTCCCTAACTCAACTCATCAATCAGCCTGCCTAATTCCAAGCTTCCCCAAGCCTCGAAACTAGTCTTGCGTGCGTGTAGCACACGGTAGATACACACTGTGCACATGACACTTCTGCTCCCAGGCGGCTGCTGACTGGCTGCGTTTTTGCAACCCCTCTGCTGGCGGCTGTACCCTCTTCTGGTGGCTGCGCTGGTTATCCAGTGGGCTGCCCACTACACAGCAAGCAACTGCGCAGGCTGCAGCCAGGTGTTACACCTCTCAACAAGGCGGCTGCTTCAACTCTGTCCAGCAGGCTGCGCCTGTCTACTGCAGGCGTCTCCATCTCACCTCAACAAGGCTGATGTGTGTGCATCCACAGTCAGGCAGCCATACAGGCTGCGCTGCCTACCACAGCAGGCGGCTGTGTATTCGTCTCCAGCAGTTGTGCTCCTACAGCTAGGCGGCCGGCGGCTGTACTCAGCATATAGGCAGCTACTTCTCCATCTCCAGCGGGCTGCTTATCCCCTCCATAGGCGGCTACGCCTCCTCCTCCTCCACAGCAGGCAGCTGTGTCCTGCACAGCAGATGGTGGAACTCCTTTGTAGGTGGTTGTGCCTCCTTTCCAAAGGCGGCATCTCCCTTCTTCAAGTGGCTACACCTTCAACACAGGCAGCTCCTCCTCCTCTTCGACAGGCTGCTGTGTCTTGGTGTCCTCCACTCGTAGCTGCACACAGACAGACACATCCGGGTATTGGTCTTCCATCTGCAAGCTGCAAGTAAGTGAATTCAGATTTAAGTCAAGAACTTTGTGATAAATCTGATAAAGAATTCTCTCTACGGCAACACCCGTTCGGTGCCGGGTAGTCCAAGCTCTTGGAGAACCACGGTCCAAAGGTGCTGAGATCGGGAGAGCCAGGCGTTAGTACGGAAGCGCCTGTTTGTGCGTGGTCCTGGAACACCAGTGGGGCGCTCTCCGCGGAGTCCAGTGAAGGCACAGGACCGTAGAGACTGGACCACTTGAGTGGTCGCTCTGTTTCGAACATCTACTTCGAGCCTTTTGTTTGGTACTGTATTCATTTGTACATGGACATCATCTGGTTCTTGGAACCCATGGAGCATTGTATTTGTTAAATACTCCCAATAATATATCATATATTGAGGGGGGGTCGGCCCGTTCCGGCCCCAGTGCTAGTGTCCATCTATTTCATTTCATTTCATTTCAAATTCCAGTTGTTATTAAGTTGTCCATTTCAAATTGTGATATTAAGTTGTGCTATTACGCGTGTGGGTGTCCAACGGAGTCTATTCCCACTTGACGAGATCGGTTTCATTGGTATCAGAGCACAGTTGTTTCCCTCTTCCTAGTGGGGAAACGAACCTGTGTATTGGACACCCCGCTTCTAGCACACTTAACACAATGGACAGCCAAGGCAACCCTTTGGAAGTGCCTAACTCGAGGGGTCCATCTAGTGCCTCTCGTGGTTCTGATGCTCTACGAGGAAGGCACAAGTCCCTTGAAAGGGTTAATGATAGTAAATCAAAGGGTCAACTGTCTCGAGGAAAGACAATCATGCTAGAAGAAGAGCTTGATGCTATGAGGGCTGAATTGGAACATATGAGAAAGCTTTTGCAGGCACAAGAGCAAGAGTTAAAATTTTTGCATGAAGATCCCCATGTGCAAAGTGCCATTGAAGCAAGGAAAGCCGATGCAATGGTAGTAGAAGTCCATGGCACAAGAAGTGGGCAAGAAGCCAAGGGAGTTGGCACTTTCCTACCTCCTCCGCAAAGGTGACATCAAAGAGGGGGACGACGAAGAGCTGAAATTCAGAAATCCACCTCGCTTGAAGCATGGAGATCCTGCATCTCAAAGGTTGAGGTCTTTTATGCAAAAGGAAGAGGTGACAGTCACCTCTCGTTATGCATCTTCCCCACAAGGCAGAAAGCCTGACAGATATATGTATGCTAGTGCTCATGGAGGGCATGAAAGTCACATGCATTCAAGACATGTATCCCATGGTAGGGGTGACAGGTCTGCAACTAGAAGAGCTTTGCCCACTGAATTGTCTCATGGAGAGACATTGCCTTATGCAGGAAAGTCACATGCATCTGATTTTCAAGTTCATGGAGCACAGCCACCGTGCTTCATGAAACTTCTATGATGGCCCATTGAGCCCATGCAGATAGGGCTGCCCCGTTGGATAAGGGGAAAAGAAAAAGAGAAGACCATGAGCCTCGTGCCAGAAAGCCCAAGGAATTTAATACAGGTGACAAATCTGTTAAGTTTGATGTTTTTTATGGAGAGCATGATGCTTCCAAAGTGTTAGCATTTGTGGCACAATTTGACATTGCTTTTAGCGATGACTTCACTGAGAAGTCAAAAGTACGCCATGCTAGCATGTTTTTGAAAGGGACCGCTGCTCATTGGTGGATCACTGAAAAGATCACCAAGGACCCCATTTGCACCTAGAAGGAATTTAAGGATAGATTCTATGCTCAGTTCCTGCCACCAAATGCGGAGCAAACTCTCACCCAAAAGTGGGACAGACTTGAGCAAAGAGATAATGAAAGCGTGCAACAATATGTCAACAAGTTCTGGAAAGTGTTGCTGGAAGTAACTCCTTTTATGCAAATCACGGAGGATGAAAGAAAGAAGAAGTTTCGCTCCAGACTACAACCAGCATATCGTTCGGGCATTGAATTGCACCCGACACATACTTTGCAACAGCTCACAGCTTCTGCTCTTGCTACAGAGCAATTGGTGCTCAAAATTAAGCAGGATTAAGGCGGTTCAAAGGGGAAAGACAAGGCTGTCCCAAATCTGCAAAAAGGTGGACAGCCATCTAAAAAGAACTTCTGGGAGACCCACAAGGGAGGTAGAGCTGAAAATACCTCATCTAAAGATCAGGGCCCAAAGAAGAACAAATTCGGCTTGACCCCGGAGCAAAGAGAGCAATATGCCAAGGAGGGAAAATGTTTTTCTTGTGGTAGCAAAGAGCACATGTTTAGACAGTGCCCTGACCGCAAACCAAAGCACGAGGACAAGCAGACCAAGGCTAATGTACATGCAGTTCCTGATGTGCAAGGAAATACAAGTCATGATGCAAAAGAGTGGATGGTATGCAAGGCTTGGGGACAAATCAAGGATCAGCCCGCCTTATTCATGTTTGATGACTGTGCAACCGATAACTTCATCTCTATGCAAACGGCAGTTGCATTGGGTATTGAGGTTGAGTATGGGACCTCAGATTGAAGCCGAAGCTGCATTTGTTGGTAAAGAGGTGCAGGTTACCCCGCTGATAGGGAAGTTGCGCATACATATCCAGGGCTACCTTGATAATAAACATTTCTTAGTTGCACCACTAAATGGATGTGATGTATTGTTGGGCAAGCCGTGGCATCATAGGCTTGAGCCCCGCAAAGAGTACAAGACCAATATGATTTCTTTTATGCATAAAGGCCGCATACATTTTATTGATGCTGGCAAAGAAGGGGATTCCATCCCACTTGTATCACACATCCTAATTAATAAAGCAATGAAAAAGAGTCTTTCTGCATACTTGGTTTTTGTTCGTGATAGCCTTGTGCCAAATCATCAAAATGTGGATGCTATGACTAATGATAGGCTGAATTTTCTTCATACATTCAACGACTGTTTTGCTGATTCATTACCAGGTGAATTACCTCCCCAAAGGCCCAAAAATCATCGCATAGATCTTGTGCCAGGTAATTCTCCCCCTAACAAACCCGCATACCGAGTGAGTGCTGCACAATAAGAAGAGATCATTAAGCAGGAATATGAGCTTTTAGAGAAAGGTTTGGTTCAGCCCAGTTCCTCACCTTATTGCTCTCCCGTGCTTCTTGTTCAAAAGAAAGACGGATCATTCCGCATGTGTGTGGACTATAGAGCTTTAAACAAGCTTACCATCAAGAACAGATTCCCAATTCCGCGTATTGATGACATTTTGGATAAGCTTGATGGTTCAGCTTGTTTTAGCCAACTTGATTTGAAAAGTGGTTATCACCAAATACGAGTGGTGCCACAAGATGTCCATAAAACTGCATTCAGGACAGCCTTTGGATTATATGAATTTTTGGTAATGCCTTTTGGTCTCACCAATGCTCCTGCCACGTTTAATCGTATGATCGATAGGATATTCCGACCCCATCGCAAATTTACAGGAGTATTCTTTGATGATATCTTGGTTTTCTCCAAGAATGAGCAGGAACACAGAACTCATTTGGTCACAGTGTTCGAAGAGTTGCGGAAGCATAAACTTTTCATTAATGCCAAGAAAAGTGAGTTTTTCCTTTCAGAGATACATTATCTAGGTCATATTGTATCCAAAGATGGAGTAACAATGGATCCTGCAATGATAGAGACCATTCGGAATTGGCCCGAATTGCAAAACGTACATCAAGTACGAAGTTTTCTGGGATTATGTTCGTATTATAGGCGTTTCATAAGGCATTTTGCTATGATAGCAACCCCTCTACATGATCTCGCAAAGAACAGGATGCTTTCTTGCAGCTCAAGCATGCTATCATATGTGGACCTGTATTGATTGTTCCTAACTTGCACAAGTCATTCGTAGTTGAATGTGATACTTGTGGTGATTGTATAGGAGCTGTCCTAAATCAAGAAGGACATGCAGTTGCATACGAGAGCCGTCGTTTACATGATGCTGAGCTTCATATGGATATCTATGAGAAAGAGCTCTTGGCTGTAATTCATGCCTTAAAGATATGGAAACATTATCTTCTTGGGGCTGAATTTGTAGTCAAGATCATCAAAGCTTGAGATACTTTCTATCTCAAACAAAGCTTTCCGAGAAGCAGAGACAAACTTTCTTTCCATGTTTCATTTTCAGATTGTGCATACTCCAGGAAAGAAAAATGTGGTGGCCGATGCATTATCCAGGAGGCCTTATGTAGCTGCAGTCTCAGTGGCCTGTCATGGCGACTTATCTACTATGCGAGATTTGTATCATTTGGATGCTGATTTTTGCCATATATGGACTGATTTGATGGCTGGTCATTCACATGCCTCTTATGTTATCAACGAGGGTTATCTTATGAAGGATAATTGCCTATGTGTAGTGAAGGATTTGCGTCCAAAGGTTATGGAGGAATGTCACGCTCCACCTTATGCTGGTGGTCATAGAGGTATCATGCCCACTACATGCATGATTGAGAGATATTTCTTTTGGCCAAGCATACGTAAAGACATTGAGGCTTATGTGCGTGCATGTATTACTTGCCAAAAGGTGAAATTTGACAGGCAAAAACCTCCAGGTTTGCTTCAGCCATTGCCTAGTCCCTCGCAACCTTGGGAAAGTATTACTATGGATTTTATTATGGATTTCCCTAGATCCCAGCATGGGAATGATGCTATTTGGACCATTGTGGACAGGTTTAGCAAGCAAGCTCATTTCTTGCCCGTCAAGAAAACCATAAAAGTTGATCATATGGTAAAGCTTTTTCTTGCTAACATTATCAAGCATCATAGTATGCCTAAATCCATTGTTGGGGATAGAGATCCCAAGACTACAAGCCTCTTTTGGAGGGCTTTGTTTGATAACTTGGGTACTAAACTTGAGTTTTCATCAGCTTATCATCCCCAAACGGATGGCCAAAGTGAAGCTGCAAATTCAGTCATGTTGGATTTATTAAAGTGTTATGTGGCAGATCAAAAGACTGCATGAGAGAAGTATCTTTCCCTTGTTGAGTTTGCCTACAACAATACGATCCATACCTCCACGAGAAAGGCTCCGTTTGAGATTATTTATGGCAAAGTGGTATTACCACCCATCGTTCATACAAAGGATGAGATTTTTGCAGCTGATAAATATGTTCGTGACTTGGATGTAGCCTTTGGTCAGGTGCGGACAGCCATTGCAAGGTCTCAAGATAAGCATAAAATGGCTGCTGATGATAAGCATAGAACAGACATGCAAGTCAAAGAAGGTGATTGGATTTTGCTGAAATTTGAGAAGGCTAGGCTTCGGAAGAGGCCAGGACGAGAAGGATCATATCCTAAGCTTTCTCCTCGCTATTATGGACCCTTCAAGGTGATTCAAAAGATCAATGAAGTGTCATACAGGCTTGCTTTACCTAGTCACTGGAAGATTCACAATGCATTTCATGTGAGTCTATTTCGGAAATATGTGGGGCCAGATCCTGACGAGCCTGTCATCACAGAAGATCCGCCAGAGATTGATGAGCTTGAGGAGATCCTCCAGCCAGAACAGATTGTTTTTCACAAGGAGAGAAAGCTACCTGCCGGAAAGCTTTCCAGGAGATACCTTGTGAAGTTTAAAAATTATTTGCCTATTGATGCAAAGTGGGTAAATGAGGATTATTTTGTTGATTACCCACAGTTGTTGCAAGCATATCTTGAGGCTTTTTAGTTGAGGACAACTCTTTAGAAGCCCGGGGGGATGTCACCAATTGGCCGACCATTTGGTCCATCTCCAGTTTTTGTGTCTCGTTCACTTGAGGCCAGGCCGGTGTCTCATGTGAAGAGGCCAGTATTTTTGCTTGACATGGATGGGAGCCAGACTCGTGCCACCCGTGTGTTAGCAAGAAGGTGTCGTATGGACGGGAGCCAGATTGGTGCCACCCGTGTATGACCTGGACTGTGTTCTATCCATGGGATTGTCACGCCATGGAAGAGCCAGTATTTGTGCCGTGTCTTACCTATGGGACTGTCACTCCATAGGGAGGCTCGTGCCTGGAACTGTGTCTTACCTATGGGACCGTCACTCCATAGGAAGACCAGGATTTATGTTTTACGTCATACCATTTTTGTGCCCGACAGATATTTTGTACTTATTCCATGAATGGGAGATATGTCCATGATACTATTTGCACATGCACTCATGTTTTGCATGTTTGAAACTGTTTTCGCATGACTTGTATTTTTGTGTTTGCCTGCTTGACGTGTTACTTACTAAGCGGGGACGCCTGCCAGTGAGTCGTGAAGTTTGCTCTGTCTTCTGACGAGTTTTGTTGCGTGTGAACAGGTGGTAAGTATATTGCACATGTTGGTTTAATATCTTATTTCTAACCTTTTGTTTTATAAGGTTGTATGTTCACATATACTTAAAAGTGGGCACCTACTTGAGGACGCGATTAAGAAACAACTCTTATTACAACAAGTTAAGCTATAAAATCATGTAGACACCACATAATCAAAGAACAATCTTGTAAGACATGAAATTATAATCATGAATTTAACAAGAAGACATAGATGCTTCCCTTATAGATGCTCTAATACCATGTTGAAATGTAGAGAGAAAGAGACGAGACAAGAGACACATCATGTACGCTCCCAAAGACTGATTCATATTGAGGACAAGATACATATATATAGGTGAGACCAAGTTAGGTAGAGTGAGCCATATATAGAGCTCCAACAAGAATCGCCCTCTTGTTTGGAGCTGCAAGACTGGTAGAAATTCTTGCTTCTCCGGAGCCTTTCATCTTCCCTTCCATGAATTATGATCTCACCTTTGATGTGTATATCTTTATCTTAACCTAGGGAGAGAAAGGGAGGTGAGGAGGCTGTGAGGTTTCATACAAGTGTGTTTTGATTCTAAGAAGTGACCAAAGTCCAAACCCCAACTTCGTGTCACACTACCCATAGGAACCTTAATTGGACCATAATCCATAAATTTCTGAAAATCTAGACCCTTAGGCTAAGGTCCCTTATATCATTTTTAACTGATTCCTAATGCACATTGGAAAATTTATTTTGAACTTTTGTTTTAGGGAAATATATTTTAGATATTAAGAGATTTTTTATATCTAAGAATATCTCAATATTGAATTACCTCTCTCTAGAATTTTTCTTCTCTCTAAGCAAAAACAAGGAAAAACAATATTTTCTTGCATTCTGAAATAGGGAATGATTACAGGGGATTGAGGTAAAAGCTTATTCATTATTCAAAGAGGAATCTTACATCCTCTCCCACCCTTGAAAAACGCGAGATGTCGTCATCTCGCAAAGTAGGGGTAATCTTTTGCCAACTCTTCTTCTTTCTCCTAGGTGGCGTCTTCTAGAGGGAAAAACTTCCACTTGACTAAAAACTCTCTGTGGACTATTGTGGTACTTCCATCAGAAGATCCAAATAATAAATTATGAATTTCAGTTTGAATATCAATTTGTATGAATTTCATCACACATTTCTAACTTTTTACTGTTACTTCATAAATTTTTGACATTTTTGGCTTCTTGGTTGATCCATTTTAGCCAATTTGCTCTGATACCAGAGCTGAAAGATCATTGTCTTCTCCAGGCAACAAAGTCAGGGGTGCTAAGCAACGGAAGTAGCACTTCATCGTCTCGCGAGGCAGGGTCCCTCACTCGGGGACTCGCCCGCGTATATCCGGACAAGAGACTAATCCCTTGGTTCTTCCAAAACCGAAACTCTGCTCCTGAGAACCTTCTCCAAAACATCAAGGATTTCTTTAGGTTGGAGTACCATCTCGCTTTGAGTCGGAGAAATCAATTGTTCATCACATCAAGCACGTGACTCGGGCTGGGTATATATTTCTTAAGCAAACTAACATGGAATACATTATGTACCTTGAGATGGGGAGGAAGAAGAAGTTTATAAGCTAGATCGCCTACTTTCTTTATAACAGCATACGGTCCACAGTACCTAGGAGAGAGAGCTTCTTGTACTTCCCTAAAGATAAGGAACTTCTTTTTGGTCGTACTCAAATGAAGACCATATATGATTCTTCAAACTCTCTCTCTAATCTCTTTTTAGTCGTACTCGAATGAAGACCATATATGATTCTTCAAACTCTCTAATCTCTTTTTATCTGCATACTACTTCTACCTTAATACCTTTACGGATTGATTTCATTTGCTGGTCCATGTCATCAAGCGTTTGTTTGGACATCTCAACTCTAATCAATGGGTCAGACCAAGTCAATGGTGTAAGGTAATCTTATCCATATACAGAGCTCTGAAAGGGCTCATCCCAATGCTTCGATGATAAGAAGCATTGTAAGCAAATTCAACCAGATGTAAATGTTTTAACCACTTCTTGGGTTCCCTGCCACAACATGACCAAAGAATATCCTCTATTACCTGATTCACTCTTTCAGTCTGGCCATCTGTCGTATTGAGATCCAAGAAAGTTTCTACTGCTTCAAAGAATGTAGTCTAGAATTTTGATGTGAACTTGGGATCTCTGTCACTTATTATCCTCCTAGGGGTAAGCCGTGCAATCTGAAGATTTCTTTAAGGAAAACTTTGGCAACATCCACTGTAGTGTATGTTTCTTTCACTGGAATCAAATGGGCAACTTTGGTTAGTCTATCAACTACCACAAAAATGGAGTTGTAACCTGATTGCACTGAAGGTTATCCAGTGACAAAGTCCATACTGATACATTCCCACTTCATCTGTGGAATGTCTACAGGCTGCAGTTTCCCTGGCATCTGGACTCTCTCTGCCTTGATTCTCTGAGACACAATAAGCATTGCCGCACATGATCAACTACATCTTTTTTAGTCTTGGCGAGAAGAAGCTTTTCTTCACGGACATATAGGTTTTTATAAACCCTGGATGTCGAGCTATCAGGATATCATGGGCTTCTCTCAAAATCCTTCCCTTTATTCCCTCATCATTGGGAATGCA
This sequence comes from Cibotium barometz, assembly GCF_041138505.1. Taxonomy (NCBI): domain Eukaryota; kingdom Viridiplantae; phylum Streptophyta; class Polypodiopsida; order Cyatheales; family Cibotiaceae; genus Cibotium; species Cibotium barometz. Next base: position 37,852,408 of record NC_141101.1, on the reverse strand, counting down.
TAGCCGATTATTATAATACATGCATCCTTCATCCAATTTGTACCCAAGAACTCGACTCATTTCCTAAGGAGTCTTGCTATCCTGCATCAGAAGGGTAGCAATAGGGGCAAAGAATTTGTCTTGCTGCATGATTCTCTCCCTTGCTTCACTGATTAATGGATTTGACACCATTGTAATTGCAAGCAAGGAGGCTTTTTTGCTAAGCGCATCTACCACCACATTTTCTTTCCCTGGCCGATACTTGATTTCAAAATCGAATTCCTGTAGGGTCTGCATCCATCTCCTTTGATGCATGTTGAGATCCCTTTTGGGTGAAGATCCACTTCATACTTTGATGATCTGTCATCAAGGTGAACCTCTGTCCCAAAAGATAATGTCTCCACAACTTCAAAGCATAAACTACTAAGAGTAACTCCAAGTCATGGACGGCATAATTTCTCTCATGTGTTCTAAGTTTTCTGGATTCATAGGCCACAGCATGACCTTCTTGCATAAGAGCACCGCCTAAGGCATAGCAAACCCACTGGCATCAGTAACTACTTCAAAAGGTTTGGTAAAATCTGGCAAACCCGCATACCGAGTGAGTGCTGCACAACAAGAAGAGATCATGAAGCAGGTAAATGAGCTTTTAGAGAAAGGTTTGGTTCAGCCCAGTTCCTCACCTTATTGCTCTCCTGTGCTTCTTGTTCAAAAGAAAGACGGATCATTCCGCATGTGTGTGGACTATAGAGCTTTAAACAAGCTTACCATCAAGAACAGATTCCCAATTCCGCGTATTGATGACATTTTGGATAAGCTTGATGGTTCAGCTTGTTTTAGCCAACTTGATTTGAAAAGTGGTTATCACCAAATACGAGTGGTGCCACAAGATGTCCATAAAACTCCATTCAAGACAGCCTTTGGATTATATGAATTTTTGGTAATGCCTTTTGGTCTCACCAATGCTCCTGCCACGTTTAATCGTATGATCGATAGGATATTCCGACCCCATCGCAAATTTACAGGAGTATTCTTTGCTGATATCTTGGTTTTCTCCAAGAATGAGCAGGAACACAGAACTCATTTGGTCACAGTGTTCGAAGAGTTGCAGAAGCATAAACTTTTCATTAATGCCAAGAAAAGTGAGTTTTTCCTTTCAGAGATACATTATCTAGGTCATATTGTATCCAAAGATGGAGTAACAATGGATCCTGCAATGATAGAGACCATTCGGAATTGGCCCGAATTGCAAAACGTACATCAAGTACGAAGTTTTCTGGGATTATGTTCGTATTATAGGCGTTTCATAAGGCATTTTGCTATGATAGCAACCCCTCTACATGATCTCGCAAAGAACAGGATGCTTTCTTGCAGCTCAAGCATGCTATCATATGTGGACCTGTATTGATTGTTCCTAACTTGCACAAGTCATTCGTAGTTGAATGTGATGCTTGTGGTGATTGTATAGGAGCTGTCCTAAATCAAGAAGGACATGCAGTTGCATACGAGAGCCGTCGTTTACATGATGCTGAGCTTCATATGGATATCTATGACAAAGAGCTCTTGGCTGTAATTCATGCCTTAAAGATATGGAAACGTTATCTTCTTGGGGCTGAATTTGTAGTCAAGACAGATCATCAAAGCTTGAGATACTTTCTATCTCAAACAAAGCTTTCCGAGAAGCAGAGACAAACTTTCTTTCCATGTTTCATTTTCAGATTGTGCATACTCCAGGAAAGAAAAATGTGGTGGCCGATGCATTATCCAGGAGGCCTTATGTAGCTGCAGTCTCAGTGGCCTGTCATGGCAACTTATCTACTATGCGAGATTTGTATCATTTGGATGCTGATTTTTGCCATATATGGACTGATTTGATGGCTGGTCATTCACATGCCTCTTATGTTATCAACGAGGGTTATCTTATGAAGGATAATTGCCTATGTGTAGTGAAGGATTTGCGTCCAAAGGTTATGGAGGAATGTCACGCTCCACCTTATGCTGGTGGTCATAGAGGTATCATGCCCACTACATGCATGATTGAGAGATATTTCTTTTGGCCAAGCATACGTAAAGACATTGAGGCTTATGTGCGTGCATGTATTACTTGCCAAAAGGTGAAATTTGACAGGCAAAAACCTCCAGGTTTGCTTCAGCCATTGCCTAGTCCCTCGCAACCTTGGGAAAGTATTACTATGGATTTTATTATGGATTTCCCTAGATCCCAGCATGGGAATGATGCTATTTGGACCATTGTGGACAGGTTTAGCAAGCAAGCTCATTTCTTGCCCGTCAAGAAAACCATTAAAGTTGATCATATGGTAAAGCTTTTTCTTGCTAACATTTTCAAGCATCATAGTATGCCTAAATCCATTGTTGGGGATAGAGATCCCAAGACTACAAGCCTCTTTTGGAGGGCTTTATTTGATAACTTGGGTACTCAACTTGAGTTTTCATCAGTTTATCATCCCCAAACGGATGGCCAAAGTGAAGCTGCAAATTCAGTCGTGTTGGATTTATTAAAGTGTTATGTGGCAGATCAAAAGACTGCATGGGAGAAGTATCTTTCCCTTGTTGAGTTTGCCTACAACAATACGATCCATACCTCCACGGGAAAGGCTCCGTTTGAGATTATTTATGGCAAAGTGGTATTACCACCCATCCTTCATACAAAGGATGAGATTTTTGCAGCTGATAAATATGTTCGTGACTTGGTCCTTAGAATGACTTAAAGAGAGAGGCCTAGGTCCCTCCATTGAGTGAACTACCAATTCCCCAAATTTTGCATTCAATGATAAACAGCCACACTTATCACAACTCTCAATGAAGGATGGTAAGGGAATTTCTATGAAGGACAAGCTCCTCCTCAGTTAAATAGGCTTGAAATATGACAAGGCTGTGTAGGTAACCCTAGAAGGCAAGGACTCTATATTTCAGAATCTCCATGATTTGCAGTAGCACACATCATCTTAAAAAAGATGACTTTGCAACGGACACAAGCAAACCTTGAGAAACACAAGGCACTTTCTTCAACTTGCATGTAGCAGAGAGAAATGACCATACCCTTCTCAAGGGTCAAAGGAGACACCCCTTTAGCAGATCTTCTACTGAATGGGGACTGGCTGACAACTCTAACGAAAATAGGATTAAGTAGGTAAGGGAGCATATGAACACATACAAGCAACTATACCTGATGACAACGCATAAAAGTCATTAATTAAAATGCAAGACAGCTTACACTTTGAAATCGAAAGTCTGAAGGTACCGGAGAAACATTCCAAAAGTCACTCCTTTCTTGCTAGACCAGGTATCCTAGTTGACGGCACCCGAGCTTCCATCAGTTTCTCAAAACGCTCGTTTAACTCCAGCTGGGGAACTTTCTCAATCAAATGAGCCACTTTCTTAGGATGATCTGTTGCTCTATACGCCTCTTTCAAAAACACTGCATGCTTCTTACCCTTATCTGCAACATAGAAGATCGCATAGTGTTTATGAAGAAAATAATAAAGCCTGCAGGGAAGCCTAAATTGCTTCCGAAACACATCCAGAACTTCTACACTAGTCATCTTCTCCAAGGTAAGGCTCAGGAACTCGTGAAGAACCGCCACAGCACGTTTGCCATACTGTAAAGACATGGGGTTAATCCCTTCAGGGTTCTCATATGGAGAAATGAAGGGGAGCTGTTGCCATTTGTTCATTTCCTGGGTTTTTTTCAGCCCCGGCCGGTGGCCCTTTGCATAGAAAAGATGGAACCCATAAGGTAACTTTTTCCGCATCTTGTTGTGCAGGGGTCTCTCCTGTTGGTTCAGTTCCCGCATGGTAACAGCTAGGGAATCATCCCACTCGGTGAGCTCCAGGTACAGGGCATCCTCCCTTTCCACCACCTTGAAAAACTCAGGGTGTTGATGCACGATGCGTGCTCGGAAGTCATGTGGCAAGCCAAGTTCACGTTCAAGGAGGCACAAATGGTCCAGTGGGAGTCTCCGGTCCATGGCCATCATGAGAAACCTGGCCACTTTCTCAACAAGGTAGGGTTCATACGATTTCATGAGCCGGTTTTCTTCGTCTACAAGTGCATTAGCCTCCTCGGTGAACTGGACAAAGGGTCTATCCCAGAGGGGGCTCTGGGAAATCTTAAAGATGCAGGGATACTTGTTCAAGAGGTAGATAGCCTTCCTCTGCATCATGAGGCCTGCTGCATCCAGCTCTCTGCCGAGCTCAGAGGCCTGCATGGTCCGATGGGGATGGTTGGCGAGAACCTTCTTCAGCATGAGGACTCGCCGTAAGGCCTTCTGACTCTGGATGAGATTTTGAAAGCTCTGCACCCTGTTCCGCCGCTTCATCTTCTCCAAGATCATCTTCCTCCTGCACGACCTGGGGCCTGGCATCCCCTTGAAGCTCCGCACCTGCCACGCATTCCAGACTTCCTCCTGCTGCCATGTCGCACAGACAGGGACACAACCGGGCAAAAGCGCATGCCACAAGATGCCCATTAGCTTTGTCCTTCTCACAGTCATCATCCTGCTTCCTGAAATGTTCACGACACAGGCCAAATGCGCCCCCTCTCTGTTTCTGTCTGTTGCGTCCGGGGGGTTGCCATCTGTTTGAACATAACGGCCTATTCAATTAATTAATTGGCTTTTGCATGTATAATAAATAATTATTTGTATTCCATGCATTTTAAAAATCATTACAAAATCATTCCTTTCTTCAACCCTTTTCCACAAACCTCATTCAATGTCACAACAAGGTGAAAATTTCACGGGGCTTGCCTATTAGTTGGCGGTGGGGGGAGGTAAGGAATTGGAAGAAAAGGTTGTAGCAATCCGCTTCTGAATGAGGTTGTGAATTGAGGAGTGATCTGACCAATAGCAAAAGTTTGTTCCATGTATCATGTTTGTGGATATATGGTCCAAGGCCTTAATATATATTGTGGTGGGAACTTTGAGTAATTGTTTCACACATCACACATGGTAGAAGTGTCACACTCAACAATCCAAAGATTAAAATTTGAAGAGCAAAAAAAAAGCCCGAAAAGAAAAAAAACATGTAAAAAATAAAAAACTAAAATTTGAAATAAAACTGAAAAACCAGAAAAAATTCAAAACAACACTTAATAAATAATAATATAGACATATGTCATATTTATATAAATAAATACAAAAATAACACACATGCAAATCTCAAGCACAAAAACAAACATGAACCCTAAGTCACAAACAACACTTGCTACATAAGAAATTATATTATATCTAATATGTATAATAGAACCGAAATCATTAATTACAATAACACTCACCACATAAGAATTATGTCATATATATAAATATGTATAATAGACATGAAATCATTAATTACAATAACACTCACCACATAAGAGTTATGTCATATATATTTATACACACACATACATTATCACATGCAAAATATATATATAGACCTCTTTTTCAAATATATAAGAGACCTGAAATACTAAATCACAAATAACACTCACTATATAACAAATAATATTATATATATATATATATGCAAAAAATCACATGCAAATCTTTCTTGCACTTTTCCTAAGTATCATCTTTGTAAATAAACAAAATGAAAATGATGAAACCTCCCATGCTCATAGTGACCATCATTGCATGGTAAAGACCCTACTTTGCTATGATAAAGGATCGCTTCACAACATAAATCAACAGGCCATAATCAACACTGCAAAGAATGTGAGCACTCATCACACTGCCCTTGACATGACTAGAGCAGAAAGGCTGGGGCGGCGAAGCCCCAAGAAATCGTGAAGAAAGCCTACAATTTATATGAAGTGGCCACCACTCATCACCCTAACCCATCCTTTAAGAAGGAATCCAAAGCCAAATATATAAAATAACCTTGGCCAAAAAATAAACAAACCAATGAATATTTATAATACTCCCTCTGCAATTTTAGTTAAGGAAAAAAGGTAGAGTGACACTTAGTCCTTGCCCTTTGGGCAGGCCAAAAAAGACATTTGAGGTGCCTATTCGCTCTTTTTTATTTAATTAATTTGTGATGCTATCCTGTTCAATTTTTTACCAAGGTTTTACTAAGGTGTAGAAGCTTAGAATCTAGCACATGCTAAGGTTTTACTAAGGTGTAGAACATTAGCAAAACCTTAGAACCTAGTGATGTGCTCCTCCTCCTCCCAGCTGCTCTTGTTAGCTTGGTTCTTGCATCCCATCCATTGTCTCCTCCCTCCTCTCTCCTCCTCACACTACCCTTTCCCCCTAATGTGGACAACACAGAGGGGCACCCACCAAGATTCCGGGCATATCTGGTAGAGCTTCCTCTTGTTTATCCCTTTGCGCATGCCCAAAGTGAGAGAGAGAGAGAGAGAGAGAGAGAGAGAGAGAGAGAAAGAGATGTGGGTTGTCCTCCTAAATGCAAGAACCAGAGATCTGATGTCGTGGTAGAGAAACGTGGAGAGACATCGTGGAGAGACATCGTGGAGAGAGACAAGCAAAGAGACATAGAGGAGACATCATGGAGCGAGGGAGAGCAAACGCCTTGGAGTGAGGGTGGTCATAGAGCAGGCATTGCGAGATTGAGGGAGATGGTGGAGAGGTCGACAAAAGGAAAGATGTAGATGGTCGAGAGAAGTTTGGAAAAAAAAAACGTAAAAATTTGTTTTTTTCATTATGAGCATTAAAGAGGGGACTAGATTTCAACATTCAACCATCACCTCCTTCCACCAAACCTCATGATTAAAAAAACTTTACAATGATAATAAGAATCCTTTTTTGCCTAAGTTTTTTTGCCTAAAAACCATTTGTCCTTGTTTTCAATGCTAAGCTCTTCCTTAAATTTTTTGGGACCAAACTAATTAATAGCAATAGTAGACGTTGGGTGCTTTACCCAATTCGCTCATACCTATTCGCTCTTTTTCATTTAATTAATTTGTGATGCTATCCTATTCAATTTTTTTACTAAGGTTTTACTCATACCTATTCGCTCTTTTTCATTTAATTAATTTGTGATGCTATCCTATTCAATTTTTTTACTAAGGTTTTACTAATGTGTAGAACCTAGCACATGCTAAGGTTTTACTAAGGGTTTCCTCCTCCTCCCAACCGCTCATTAGCTTGGCTACTTGCATCCCATCCCTTATCTCCTCTCTCCTCCTCACACCACCCTCTCCCCTAATGTGGGTCATTCTCCCAGACACGTGAACCAGAGGTGGAGACATCGAGTAGAAAAAAATGTATTTTTTTCTCTCGTCCTTGCCCAACTCTCCTCCCTGTTGAGGTGGCTACACACCCCACCATGCTCAAACTACAGCCTAGTTGAGCACAATCGAGACTTGGTTTGAGCAAAACAAAGAGACATGGATCAGAGATCTAACATCATGGAGAGACATCGTGGAGAGACGAGCAAAGAGACATAGAGCAAACATCAGAGAGCGAGGGAGAGCATACGCCTCGAAGCGAGGGTGGTTATAGGGCATGCAACATTGCGAGATTGAGGAAGATGGTGGAGAGGTCGACAAGTAGCAGGAGATGAGATGTTTGCAGTGGAAGATGTAGATGGTTGAGAGAATTTTGAAAAAACATTTAAAAACGTAAAAATTTGTTTTTTCATTATGAGCATTAAATAGGGGGGGCTAGATTTCAACATTCATTCATCACCTCCTTCTACCAAACCTCATGATTAAAAAATCTTTACAATGATAACAAAAAACCTGTTTTGCCTAAGTTTTTTGGCCTAAAAACCATTTGACCATATTTTCAACGCTAAGCTCTTCCTTGGGACCAAACTAATTAATAGCAAAAGTACAATGTTGGGTGCTTTATTTTGTAGAATTGGCGTGGGAAAAATTATAGCTTTTTAATGCATTCATATTTGGAGTGTAATAGCATCATTAATGCATCTTGACACTTGCAAGCTATTGTATGTTACAAGACATCTTCTTAAGCTTCTTTAAGCATGATAACTATATCCCAAGATTGCATGCTGATGTCTTTAACTTATGCTTCCAATCTTATTTTCTTCTTTGCTATGTGTTTCTCATTTGCTATGTGCATCCTTACTTTAGGCAAGGTCATTTGCATATCTTTATCTTTCTTGCATAGCTATTAATTCTCCTTTGTTTTCATCTTAATCCCTATTATTAAAGAAGCATTTATGACAAGGGCATTTGAGACTTGTTTTGCTGGAGATCTTGGCTTCTTCTCCTCTTTGCCTCAACTATGTGGCTTGCCTCTACTACTTATACCTCATCTAAAACACATCATTTGTGGCCCTGGCTATCTAGTGTTCCAGCATGACAATGTTATAATCCCTATAATTGTAGCTTATTGTCTCCTAAAGGTCTTTGGGTAGTTGTACAGTCTTTCCTTAAAGGAACATATGGTCTTTGTCTCCACTTGAGGCTCTCTTCTTGCTAGATGTGATAGGACATTTAGCTCTATCGCTTGAATACTTTACCTTGATGGTGGGGTGAAATCCAAACCCAAATCCTTAAAGTGTAAAGTCATTTAGGTTGGCCGAGGCTCCAAGTAGGTTGTTTTCTTACTATGTATCCTTGCCAACATTACTACATTGCAGGTCATATGCTTATCAACTCACTCTATAGAAGTACATGGCCTAGTTGAAGGGCTTCTGTATCCTTGCTAGCATTACTACATTGCAGGTCACATCCTTATCAAGCCACCATATCTATGTATCCTTGTTGCTAGCATTACTACATTGCAGGTCACATCCTTATCAAGCCACCATATCTATGTTACCATTTGTGGTGCTCAAGGGTTACGTAGTCCTTCTTAAGGATTTTCTTCCACTTGGTCCCTTCTTCTTGTAGTCCACTAGATGAGTTTGGCTATCTTCATTTGTGTGAATGCCTTGGCAACGTGAGTGCATTCATCAATGTTCAATGTTATGGTGAAATGTCAAAGGTTCATTTGTAAGGGTGAAATGTAAAAGGGGAAAAAGGGTAGAAGAAGAGTCTACTTGGATGGATTGGGATTGCATTTATTATAATCAACATGTGGATGAGTCTTAGCGATGTGCATGCTTAAGGTTTCTTCATGAAGGGTTGGATGAGCCTAAGAGTGATGTGCACACTTAAGGTTTCTTCATGTGTTTTTGAAAACCTAAGAAGAGTCTAGTTGGATGGATAGGGATTGCATTTATTACAATCAGTCTTAGCGATGCTCATGCTTAAGGTTTCTTCATGTGTTTTTTAAAACCTAAGGGTTAAGGTTTGAAACCTTGATGATTGAGTGTAAAGTGATGTAGATAAGACTTTTTTCACATGGTGGCAAAGAAACTCTCTAATTTAAGCCTCGTTTATATGGATAGTTTTACATTATCTACATGGGCATTGCCATCATAACATCCTAGGGTTTTTGGATTGACTCTTCTATCATTGACAAGATTGCATCGACTTGGGTATCATCATCAATGAGAGTAATATCGTTGACACGTGTGTTGATTTCATCATTGGAAGTTGTATTGACACATGATTCTTCATCAACATTTCCCTTGATTATGCCATTGTAACCTTTGTAATTTGGGATGGTGGGCAATTTTAGTCATATATGAACTAAAATTTGAGTCATGTGTGTGGAGAGAGTGAGTGTACACTCTTGATCTCACTTTGTGCTAGTAAGTTTTAAGGGCATGCATCCCACCTCTGTTTGTGTCCATCATGTGTCCCGCCTAAAGTGTAAGATATGGTCTTATTGATTTAACTTACTGAAGTAAAGAGTTGTAAAGTGCAAGATATGCTCTTATTGATTTTGCTTACTAAAGTAAAGAGTTGTAACCTATCCTTGTTACCACACTTTGAGTGATAGTAGATTAAAATGTGACTCTATTTCCCATGCACATGGTCATCTTTTAGGTGGGGGAGGTAAGGCTAACACTTTAAAAATATATATAACCAACTTAATTTTTATGGAATGTTAAAAAACCTAATTATATTTAATTTAACAACACCTTCACTCAATATTTAAAAATTTATAATAAATTTATTTTAAGTTAAGAACACCCTCACTCATCTTTTATAAAATTATAATATATTTATTTTAATTTAGAACACTTTCTTGAATTATATGGATGCAAATTTGTTTATTTAGAACACCTTCACGTATTATCTGGATGCAACACACCTTCACTCAACATTTAAAAGGTTAAAGATGTGAATGAAGAGGTAAAAGTTGCTCTCTTTTTGGATCACTCTCTCTATGTAGTGATCAATGACGCTATCCTCCATCCACTCGTTCGAAGCTATTCATCCACAAGACGTTGGATTTTGGGGGGAAAAAATGTTATAAAAAAAGTGTGAAAGAAACACGTTTCCCAGAAGGATTTCTTTTCTCCATCTCCAAGGCATTGGTGCCGACAATAGAGGTGAGTCAAAGAGTTGGATTTTTTCATGTGTGAGCTTGGCCATGGATCCAATGTAATGCCAAGGAGACCCTTTGACTGGTAAAAGGGTCCACTAGCTCTTTCATGTCTAATGCCAACTCTTTCTTACTCATGGTGTGCCTAATGCCAACTATTCCATACCCTTTATCCTCTAGCCACGAATTTTAAGCTCCTTCAAGATCATGGTTGTTCCCTTTGTTGTGCCCATGTTTGTGCCCTTAAGTTGCCCACGATTGTGCCCATGTTTGTGATCTTAAGTTGCCCACCATAATTGTGCCCTTAACCATGGGCTTTCCACATCAGCACCACATGCATTAAGTTGATGGCTATGTTTTTTCTTGGCATCATCACATGCATTCCACATGGATGCACTTGAGGATGTCCATCATGCATGACATGTAAATTTTCCTTGGGACCCTTTCTCTAGTGAAAGGGTCTCCTAGATTTGGATCTTTGAGCCATGAATATTTGCTCCGCCATGAATGAGTCTGAGCCATGGGCCCCCATTAAGCATGGAATTGCTGAAAGTGTTTGTGCTAGTGCTTTTGAAACCAAACCCAGTGGGAATCCTTTCACTAGCAAAAGTGTAAGATCCCTCCCCACCAAGGGGCCTCCCATACATGTATGAGATCCATCTGATCTAGTCCTGGGAAAACCCTATATATGCCTTCTAAGAAGTCCCAATCTACTATGTCATATGTTTTTTCAAAGTCCACCAAGAGGATGCCAAGGGCTTGTTTGTTAGATTTAGACCACTCTATAGCTTCCCAAAGATGTTATCAACAAATATACTTCTTCCTTATAAACCCATTCTGTGTGTCATGAATAATCCTTTGAAGAGCTGGGTGTCTTATACTCAATGTGATGTAGATCCAAGTAAAGTGATGGGAATCCATTGCTTGAAGTTGGTCTTATCCCACCTTTTGGGATAAATGTGGATAAGACCCTCCGTGAGAAAGGGGGGCATCGTACCTATATGCCACATCCCTCCTCCCCAAGGGAATCTCAAATATGTAAAGATTATGTGTTATTAATCATATTTTTCAGTAAAATTTTCTAGAGGGAGAAAATGAGCTTAGAGAGAGACACACACAAAGTGTGATAAAGGTGAAAATGTTCAATTTAAAAAGTTCCATTAATTAAGAAACTCGTGTATATGTTTGTTTTTTGATTTGGACTCTGCTAGAGCCATATTTTAAAAGTTACAAATTTTATGGAAACCATAATCTAGACCGAATTTGAGATAAATTTGAAAATTTGGTGTCTGGACTCAGATTAGGGTCACGTGACCTCTCAAATTTTATTTATGAGATATTTAAATAACATCAAAAAGAATATAACCCAAATTTGAGCCTCCAAACTTGGCCAGGCCTTGGGAAAAGAGAGGTAACAAATTGAAGGGGCTAGAAGCCTTGGGGCAAGAAAATGCATTCTTTTAATGTGTGTGTAGGTCTTAGACCTTAGCCAAATTGAATGGATGAATTAATGAAATTTTTTCAAACTTTAAATATTAATTTAGAGTGGAGTTAGAGGTTAGCTATAAGATACAAATAGTTAGCTAAATGAGAGGCCTAGATAAGCACGAGTTAGTTAGTCCTACTCTAGTTGAGTTCAAACTAGTGATAGTGTAGTTAGCATGAGTTAAGGGCCATGAAAGGGCTAGTTAAACTCAAGAGATATAGCTTACTCAAGATAATGGGGGATACCTTCCATACAAAGGTGGTTCAATTTAAAATCAAGCTTTTATTTTCAGCCAAGGGCCTCCTTCACCTATATAAATGGACCTTTATCGTTCATTTCTACACAAATTTTAGTCTTGGAAATTGGGGGGTACTTTCTCTTCTTTTTTTGATGGCAAAAATGAAATTGGGGGGTACTTTCTTTTCTTTTTTTGATGGCAAATTTTAGTCTTGGAAATTTGGGGGTACTTTCTCTTCTTTTTTTGATGGCAAATTTTAGTCTTGGAAATTGGGGGGTACTTTCTCTTCTTTTTTTGATGGCAAAAATGGGCTATAACCTAGATCAAGTTACAATAAGTGATTCCATGCCTAGGCCCTCTCTCTCCCTTATATGTGTAAAGGGATAATTTTCCCATGCTTCTCTCCCCACAGAAATGATGCTGCTCATATTTTTGTTCAACTAGGGCCTTTTTAAGTGAATTTGTATAAGCCATTTCTTGCAAATGGTAGTAGATTTTAACGTTCTCCTTTTTTGTGATAAAAGACATATTTAAAAATATATTAATTATGATTCATTTCAAATCTAGGGTAACAAAAATCTCCCAAAGATTAGGTGGAAATTAGGCCCAAATCATTAAGAATAGTTAGACTGGCTTACTAGTGGTCCATTTTTTTTTTGAAAGTTCGTACCTTTTACTTGGTGATAGATATTACTAAGCTATTTTTTGGGGACTAATTGGCATGATAAGGGTAGGTTTAAGATCAACTTATAATTGCAGTCACCTTGTCTCTAAAAATTGAGGTTTTTTATGGGCCAAGATTTCTATGGGCTAAGATTACGAAAGACAAGCACAACAACCTTGTGTTCTTTACCCTTAATGATAAAAGTATGTGCACAAGCCCTTCCATAAAGATTGTAAGGTGTGATAAAAGTATGCACAAGCCCTTCCATAAAGATTGTAAGGTGTGTTGAGAAGATAATTAAAGCTGATTAGGGTAGATTTAGGGACTTCAAGGAGAACCAAGAGATCCTTGATGTAAGAAAGCACTGTTGTACCTAAGAATCAGATGTAAAGGAGCATTGTTGTCCCTAAGAAACAAATGCATCTAAGTAAATGGGAATAGCTAGGAAGGTGGTCTCCCTCAGATCATGTGCTTGGAATTTTTGAAAAGAACAATAAATCTTAATGATGACCTTTAGTCATAAGGTAGTTTAGACCTATAAAGGAAGAAGGGATTACTCCTATCTTTGTCTAGTCTAGAATGGCCACCACCTAGTCTAGAAAGGCCACCACCCACCTTCGAGCTCATTGTATCTTGTAAGGTTAAGCTTACAACTAATGTACAAGCTGCAATGAAGACATCCATAGGATCTAAAGATATTCATTTGAGTTGGTGTTTTCCATTTGGTTGTTTTGTATATTTCTTTGTGACATATGAAGAGGTGAAAAAAGCTGAATTCACCTCTGTCAACAAAAGTCCAAATGAGAATTGGATGACCTATTTCTTGTGTGAACAATGGGATACAAAGAGAACCAATCATAATGATACAATTGAGTGCTGAGTTATAAAGTCAGATGTTAACTTTGGGTGACAATAAACGTGACTACAAATATTATTATTACAAATAATGTGACTACCAAAAACATGGTTAGTATAATGCTATTTGTTTTATTAAATAGGTACTTCATTTCTCGGTAAAACGCTGTGTATACGTTTTAGGTATAGAAGATGGGGCTCTTATGATATTACAAATAATATGACTACAAAAAACATGGTTAGTATAATTCTATTTGTTTTATTAAATAGGTACTTTATTTCTCGGTAAAACGTTGTGTATACGTTTCAGGTATAGAAGATGGAGGCTCTTATGAGGTGATTGGCTTAGCTTGGATCAAGATATGCAGGATTCCACACATTATATTGTGATGGATGTGGTTGTTCTTTGGGAAGTTCACGATATAATTATAGCTAATGTAGATAGTGATTGGCCTCTTGCCTTTCTTAGGCAAGAGATTTCTCTAATATTAAAAGATCCTCTTTTAAACTTATATTTCAAGATAGATGGTAGAAAGGTTAGGACTAGATGTGAAAGTTTTATAACCTGCAAGCAATGTATTACCCCCACGTCCTGGAGATTGTGAAGTCATCATAGCATTCACTATCTCAAAAAAAAATTTCTTTTGATCCTAGAGACTCAGAGGGGAAAATAGATCTCAAACCAAACAAATAATAAGTGATAATTTTAGAGTGTCAGCTTATAACTAGGATTGCCTACTATAGTAAGTGTGCGTGTATTTATTGTCTACATTGGATCATTTTGAGGTCATGAAATCCATTAAGATATGTCATCTATTTATCTTGCAAATTTTTGAAAAGAAATCGATGAGAAGAGAACCCTTAGTCATATAACATTTTGAAATTTATCGCCTCCTAGTAGCTGGCGCAAGTGAGAGAGAGGTTCATATTAAAGCTTTTGATAAAAAGGCTGAAGTAAACTTAAGTTAGATCCAATATGTCATACCCATGAAAATTAAACCCAAGAAAGCAAGAAAAATAGTGGGAATTATTTGAAAAGATTGTGGAAAAAATATGAGTACTTAAGCTTGGAATTTTGATGGGAATCATTAGGAAAACTTGTTACACTCGAACTAGGAGTTAGAGGACTTTAGAATGAGCCATGCTTGAAGAACATTTTTTAGTAGCTAGTACACCCCATGTGAATGAGTCACAGGAATGTTGATACCTAGGAATTTAATACTTTCTTATACAATGTATTAGCCTAAACCTTATACATTGGTATTAGCCTAAATCAAATGCATAATCTTTTTCTCACAAATTGACTTTTTTGGAGGCTTGGTGCAAGATCTTCATTATTAACATCTTACTAAGCTTGTGCAAGAAACTAGGGTTGGCCACTCAAGGCATGGAGTGACAACATGGGTGTGGGTCACCATCCTTGCATCTCATATGGGAGAAGTTCACCCCATGAAAGCTTGGGCATGAGAGCTCCAAGAAGGTATTAGTAAAAAATGATCATTAGTTGTGTGTACAATGCCCATGAGCCCAATGTATCCTATAGCCCAAGGCCCCCAAAGGCACATATGTAAATAACTCTAAACCCAAGTGCCTAGGCCCCATCCCCCATGTGCATGTGACACCAAATCTACTTCATTACAAACCATCCCCTCCTGCAATGATTTCGTCCTCAAAATTGAAGGGTGGTCGTGCACAAGGATATACAAAAGGCTATATACAAAAGCCAAAAATGTACTCATGGCCTAGATGTATCTGCCACCATTAAAACATGTCCACAGCACTTGCCCAAATCGAATGGAAAGGATAGGAGGGTGTCGTGTGATAGGGAGGATAGAGATAATGATGCCTTGATCAAATGGAAATCCAAGACATGTTTGACCCATGACCATATCAATCCTGCATCCTCCTAGATCAAATGGATGATGTAATGCACCACATCCATCAATGAGATACATCCAATATCCCCCTGGGTCAAAAAGATAATGCACCCATGTATAGGATCCTGTGGATACGTGATAGCCCATATAGCACTACCCACTCGGATCATAGGTGAATACATCATATCCAAGAGTGAATGCATGATAGACCATGTCTGTAGTATCAATGCATAGGCATCCATGATCATCAAAAGAAAATGCCTTATACTCCATAGCATGCTCCATCAAATGTGAATCCATGTCCTCACTTCATCCCTCACCATGCATAGGTCCATAGGCATGAACCACATCACAAATGATTACTTGAGCATAATCCATATGTACCAAGGCATAATCCTCATTAGTGTCCATATAACCCTCGTAGAGGTCACAATCATAAACTCTCCACTCATCTCCCAAGAAAGGGTCATAGCCAGGGTTCTCATAGAACCTCCATGAAGTGTCTAATAGCTGCTCACTACTAGATGCATGAATAACCTCATCATCGATGTCATTCAAATCGATAATGTCATCCACATGCTCACTAGCATCATAAAACTCATCCTCATCATATGTAGCATGTGTATGAATACTACCATCATCCACATCAACATAGATGCTCTCCTCATCACAAATAATGATGGTAGATGAGTCATCAACACTTGCATAAGCATCATCATCAAGATGCCTAATGTCACCCCATGACTAATAATGTATATGTCTTCATCATATGTATAATTCTCATCCCCATGTGCATAGCATATGTTAAATGCATCCTCATGTGCATGTGCATCATCACATGAATTATCATCCCTTGTGTCAAACACAATTGCATGCACATCCAAAATATCCTCAATGATCAAGTCTTTATGATCTCGTGGCATCATATCATAAGCTAAAAATGTATCCATAAAAGCACTTATAGAAGTAATCCAAGCATTCCCATTTTCAACTTGTGTATTCCCATTGGCCATGACTATATTAGTGGTGTCTTGTCGAGAGAGAATCGGCATCGAGATCTCTTCATGTACTTGCTATCTAGAAATTACAGCAAGCGTCTCATCCACTTCAACACCCACAATGTGTGCATAAAGACTCACATAAGTCATATTCTATATAATGACCAAATGTGGTTGTGAACGAAGTCCTCGTTTGTCCTTAGTACAGACAACCTCTTTCAAAATAGAGTGTATGATAGCTCTTTCATCTCCTCTCAAAGTAAGAGGTGAACCAAGGAATGGTACCAAGAATTCAGATATATTGATTGACCTTTCCTTGCTTTCACTAGTAGTGGCTCTACCATGAAACTTAACACCTTGATTTCTTCCATCCATTGCTTGTGATAAGAAAAAGGCATTTGACCATTGTTATGCTCAAACTCATCATCAAAATCCCCCTCAATATGAGGTCTTGAAGCACCACCTCAATGAGTATTTCCCTTGAATGGAATACAAACATTACTCCTAGGGAATCTTGAGCTTTCATATGGAGATGCATAACATTTTCCTTTGGCACCATTGGGTGTGTATGTAAACATTTGTTTGTGCATAGCACCATGAGTAGAATGGAAACTTGGGTGATGATCCTCTTTGTCTTCAATATAAGCTTGTCGATCCTTGTAAGATGATCCACCTTTGTCTTCATCCTTTCTCTTCATCTCATTACGCAAGTCCCTAAGCTCTTGCACAATGGGTTCTACAAATGATTGAGACATTTTTATCATGCATCTTGTCATCATCATCATCGTTTGTGACATATGATTTGTCATTGTAGGCATTGCTTGCACATTTTCTCCCCCCAAACGATTTGATGTATTGACCACATTTGTAAAACTTGGCCCAATTTGCATTACAATTGACCCTATGTGCCGCATTTGCAATGTTGTCCATCTTGCAGATTCACACCCTCATCTAGTCTCTTCTACGCTGTCGTGACGTGTGCGGTACAACCAGGAAAGTACGAAACTTCTAGCTGTGAGAGTGAATGTCAAATCCAACAAGGAATTTCACGCACAAATTTTTCCAAGGAGTATTGAACATCATTATTTCCAATGACAAATACATGTGTCAACTTGCCTCAATACATCCTTGAAATCATCCAGATGATTGCACAGAATTGCATGAAATCCTTTGAACCATTCACATGTGTGCATAGCAAAGCTTTCCAATTTTCCCAATATTCATGTGGCCAGCTACATCCATTACATCCAGTGCCCTCAAAACCTTTATTTCGAGATGTATTTTTATCACCTGAAAACCTGCCTTAACTTCCTAACATCTCACAAGCAAAATATAGCATAACATGCTCATGGCTTCCAGAATTCAATCAAGCAGAAGATAGACCAAAATCCCGTGATTTGAATGTGTTAAAAGGATATCTTTTTCCACAAAACTTCAAGTTCTAAATTAAACAACCATTAGCTTGTTCACCAAGCTTTCTCAACTTCGAATCCTTTAAGGGATCATGGGTCTTACCCTTTTCTCAAGTCCAATAAAGTAAGAAAAAAAAAAAACTTATCTGCACACGTGGATTTACACATTGTTTTTCTTTTATTTAAGCTTGTCTCCAAAGTCGCTTCGATGTTGACTAATTGAAGAAGAAACGCGGCGCTGCTCCCGCTTCACTATTGATTTTTTTGAAAATGGATTTTCACATGATTATATCATTATGTAATACAAGATTTACTCTCTAAATCTAATACCTACAAAGCGTACACAGACTATGTATATTTGAAATAAAACTATCTGGTCGTTTTGACGCTGTTCTTCAACGCTGCAGAAAATCTCTATCCACTCTGGTTTTCGCCGTGAGCCTCCGGTCGTTTTCTCTCTTTCCCGCGGCGAACTCGGCGCCCCCCCCACCACCTTCTGCCAGCTATACATGCCATTTAAAAAAAAGCTGCGCGTTTTCTAGAAAATCCCCAAATGTGCTTTGTTAACCTTAGCACTAAGGTTACAAAGCATAACCTTAGCATTAAGGTTAAAGTCCTCAATGCACCTATTTTTAATTCCCCAACATTCAATAAGTTTCTCGACACTGCAATGTCCATTGAATCTCCATTACTTTTTGATGCCTCCATAGTGTATAAATCATCATATTGGCCATGTGATTTATAGACTCCCAAATTATTTATTCAAGTATTTTCCCATATCTTCATAAATACATCCCTTTGTGCATTGAGATACCCTCATGCTTGCATTCCATAAGATTCACTGATTTGACCCAATCGATACCATTTAGCAAAACCATCACCCTCCACACTCATATGCAAAAACTCCTAGATTTGACTCAGCCTCAGCTTGTCTTATTGAACCTTATATACAATTTGAACATATGTACATGTCATCATATAATGACTCGTCATGGCACATAACCTCATGCATCTGGATGTGTATTTTACGGCCTCACATGCACGGTTCCACATCATAGACGTGCCATGGCACGACATCCACCCCCTCTAAACCTGCACATCCTCTGGTATGTGCCAAATCATCATCAAGGTCTACATATAACTGGATGTCGTCTTCATCTTCTGCAGTTCCAGGAAGATCATCCTCTTCCTCTTCAATCATATCCATACTTCCACTGTCAGGCTTCTCATCCTGAATTTCTTGTGAATCAAAAGGATCACCATCATGTCTTCTTTTAAATATCTTGATTCTTTTGCCAGCCACAAGATTCTTTACTTCTGTTCCATCAAGCTCACACAGAGTATACGTGGCATTTCCATGCACATGCTTGACAATGTAAGGGCCAAACCATCTTTTTGCAAATTTTCTTTGAACAGTGAATTGGTTGTCAAGGCTACTATCATACATTAGAACCCAATCACCTTCTTCAATAGGTTTTGGCCGGAGTCTGTGTCTACTATCGAATCTTTCTTTATTTTTCAGCCTTGCATCTTTCAAGCGAGCTTTAGCAAGCTCTATATCTTCAGGCCTCCTCTCCAACTGTCTTATTCGCAATGCAAGGAGGTCATCTCTGCTCAATCCTTCTTCCCAGGGCAATACATTCCAAGTTAGAATTACTTCTTCAACTGGCATCACTGGCTTCTGACCATACATTAATTCTGCAGGCATGTATCCTGTCACTGAGCTATGAGTTGTACGGTCAGCCCACAAGGCATATGGTAGCAGCTTTGGCCACTCTCTCATCCTTTCTCTGCATGCCTTAGCCAAAGCTTTAATGATTGGAGGATGTCCTCGTTCACTTTTCCCATTGCCCTCAGGATTGTAAGCACATGTTAGAGACAGTTTGATACCAATTCTAGAGAAGAATTCCTTTGCTTCTCCAACATCTAGCTCACCTCTATCAGCTGTTATTTTCCCAACACAACCATATCGGCAGATCACATCTTCCAAGAGAAATTTGCATACTGTTTCCGTACTCTTTGTTCTAAGAGCACGCCCTTCTACCTGATTTGTCAAATCTTCTCTTGCAAGTGCTATATACCGCATCTGCCAAATTCCCAAAGGCATTGTAACTAGATCCACTACCCATTTGTAGTGCATGGCAGGTGGGTAGGTTGGTTGCAAGCCATCACGATGCCTCACATTTGAGTACATTTGGCATACTATGCATGTTTCCACATATTGGGAAATATCCTTGTACATTCCTCTCCACCAATATTTCTCCTTTATTTTGGTAAAGGTGGCCCACACACTTCTATGCCCAGCCCAGAGACTCTCATGGAATTCTTTCACAAGCTTTCCTTGAGTCTCTTTATCACATATGACTCTCTGTGGCATAGCATTCCTCTGTTTAGGATGCTTCCAGAGATACCCATCCTTTAGAAAGTAACCATATGCTTTTCTGCGGATCCTCTTAAATTCTGAGTCAGACCAATTTTCTTGCCTTGTTAGAGTGCTCAAATATTGACCAATAAGCAACCAATCTCCTTCATATATTTCCTCAATAAAAGACTCAAGTGCATTTGATAGGCAAATATGATCCCCCTTTGCATATGCTGTAGTATAGAACTTTGTACCCACATCATCAATGTCACTAATCATCTCTTCCTCATCTTCATACCTGGCTCGTGATAGCATATCTGCAACTGGATTATCTTTTCCCGCAATATGCTCAAACTCAGGATTTAGTGACTTGATATAAGCAATCCACCTAAGCATAGCAATATCTGGAGTGGTGCAACTTGCTATCATCCCAAGAAGTGGCAAGCAATCAGTCTCCACAAGTACAGATGCCCCAATAAGATATTCTTTTTCACATTTTAGAGCAGTGACTATCCCCCATAATTCTCTCTTGATCTGTGGATACTTTCGCTGCCGAAAGCTTAATACCTTTGCTCCAAATCTAATTACATACCTATGATCATCCTCATCATCTTGCCCTACTGCCCATCCTATCCCAGTAGGACTAGTATCAACTGTAACAATTATAGGCCTGCCACACTCATAATCTGCCTTTCTCAAAATGGGTGATGATTGGAGCAAATATTTCAGCTTCCGCATAGCTTTAACATGTACTGCACTCCACAAAAATTTTTGATTTTTCCTCAAAAGCTGATAAAGAGGATCTGCTACATGTGCATAATGTGGGATCCAAATAACATAAAAGACGCATGCTCCAAGAAATCTCCTCAGCTCTGTAACATTAATGCATATTTCCTTCATTCTTTGTATTGCATCTATCTTGGCTGGACACGGACGGCGTCCACTAGTACTACAAAGATGTCCCACTATTAGCACTTCACCAACCCCAAACACTGATTTCTGCCCAGATAAAGTAAGATTCACCTCTTCAAGCTTGGATAGAATCATGTCACAATCCTTTATATGATTTGTCACAAACTTGCGGCACCCCTTTGAATCTAAATCCTCATCTTTATCTTTCTCATCACAGCCCTTTATTAGCACATCATCCAAAAACGGCATAGTTTTTTGTGGTATGAAGTCTCGTAAGACTTTATTCATTCCATTCATCATATGTGCCACCGAGTTAGTGGCTCCCTGTGGTAAGGTACACATCCTTACTAATCCCAAAGGAGTTCTCATTGTGGTCAAGTCCCTGCTTTGTATATCCAGCTGGAACTGATCATATCCCGAATACAGATCACCCATAGAATATATAGCTTTCCCTGCAAATGCTTCTGCAAACTCATCCACAATTGGACCTGCTCCCACATTCCTGATTGTGACTTTGTTTACAGGTTGCATGTCTTGAATAAAGCGCAATGTCCCATTTTTCTTTGGTACAGTAAACCATCTGTTGGAATATGGGGCACATGAAGGCTCCAAGATTCCCATCCTGATCTTTTCCTTTAGTAATTCCATCAACTTTGGCAAGAGAGCCTTTGGTACTGGAATTGGCCGCAGGTTCCAGGGTACATGTGGAACAGTAAAGATCACCATTGGTGCTGTTACACTTGGATCAACACATCCTATCTCATGCGGCTGAAAGGCAAAAGCTTTCCCATGTTTTACAAGCATCTCCTCAAAGCATTCCCTTTCAACTGGCAACAGAAAATCCCTCTCACCAATCTTCAGCTCTTTCAGAGTTTCTTGAGTAAATTTATGCCCAATTTTCTTCGGATCTCTAAGATTTGGCTGCATAGAAGCTTCATCTATCTTCTCCTTGCTTCCTGGTGGCAAGGGCAAGGTAACTGGTTTCACCTTCTTTGCAACCGTTTTGTATTTTGTATCCACATGAGCATCCATCTCACAATTCATGTTTTTACATTCCACCCCCTCAAATTCCTGGATTATATCATACATCTCCACAGATGACACCTTTATCATTTCATTTCCACCCTGTAAGCATGCTCTTCCCATATCAAAAAGCACATCCATAGTATCTATAAATAACACCTCATCAAGCACCCCTGAAATAAACTCATTCTTCTCCAAAAGACCACACTGCTCAAAACTTTTTTGTTCTTTTTGTATATGTTTTTGTATACCACGCTTCAAATCCTTGCTTTTAACAAAAACCAATGACCCATAGCTGGAGAATCCTTGAAAATTTGCTGAAAAACTATTTACATTGATTGAGTCCTGCGAGAACTCATTTCCCCTTGTACCATTGGAATCCCGCTTTACAATGGCACCTGGCCAAAATCCCTCATCTCCCTGTAATTCATGAACTCTCTGTTTATCTTTGGAAGTGACTGTGCCCGAAGAGACTCACGATTTCTTTCATGATTAATGCATACTGTCAAAAACTGAACAGCTTTTTTGCCATCTTTACTTCTTATTCTTGCATAGGCTGAACCATCATCCAAAACCTTTGTTTCCATCCTTACGGCTGTAATGTAGGGTTGCCCAAGAATGAGGGGATACGATGACATCTCCTGAACAAAGAAATTCTGATCATCCTTCACATCCCCTATAGTTACCCTTACATTTGGACATGCTGCATAAAGCTCTCCAGATGAATTATTAGCTGCTTTAATCATCCACCCATGATCCACATCCATTGGCCACTTACATTTGTTGTAGAGATTTTTAGCCATAAGATTTATTTCAGACCCATGATCAATTAGAGCGACATACGGCTCTTCTAAATCACCTATCTTGACAAGGGTTTCAGTGGTTGCTCTTGCCCAATGACTCCTGGAGTAATGACTCTTTGTAAGAACTTCTTTTTCATCATCCTCTTCCACAAAACGCACTTGTCGTGCCCCATCAGCAGAGTGATTACATTCCACTACATTTTCTCTCTCTTCCTTTTTCTGTACCTGAACTCCATGAGTCTTGGAAGTGCTTGCCTCCCCTTGTGATGGAATAGATTCAATTATGGACTGCCTTTTTCTTCGTATAATATCAATTATCTCATCATGAAATTCTTTCTTTGCAATCCCCAAGACTTCCCCTAGTGTGAATTCCACCCTGCTATTTAGAATTCTCTCTTCAAGCACCTTTTTGAGATCTGTTGCAACTTCAATATCAGATTGAAGCTTGTAGAGTGGACTTTTCCCTTTACCCTTCTCCTTCATTTTTGCTGGCACTTCTTCCATTGAAACATCATGTAGAGGTCTGCTATGCTGTGGAGGCATATGTGATGGCCCAGGATCCTTCTTTTCACTTCCACGTGTAACTCTTTTTGATGGCCCTCCTTCCTCATTTTCCCTTTTACGTTTCTCCTCTACCTGTGCCTCATTATTTTGGCATTTGGCAATATAGGCATGAATGGATAAAGAATCCACAGGCTCCTCCCAGCCAGTCTCAAGACGTATACAATCACCTGCCTCATGCAAAGCTTGCTTTGACACTTTCTTTGATGCAATTAATTCCATTGTTGACGGCCAAAAATTCTCATTCTCATAATCCTCATCATTCTCAAATTCCTGCTTTTGTTGACCAACCTTTAATCCATAGGTTGCTGCCTCAACCATAGAAATGGCATGACTAGCAGCCATATCCTCTACCAGCTTTTTCATCCCTCCTTTCCCAAAGTTTGTACTCAATGGAAGACCAGTCTCTGTAAGATGGATTTTCCCATCTTTGAAGAACACAAGTTGATTTTTAAGAGCTTCTTTATAGCTGGTACAATCCTTCTTTGCATGCTCTGGGTCATCACACCATATGCATCTATATGTAAACCCTTCTTTGATTTGAGGCCTTTGCATAGAAGCCTGCCCCAATGGTAGACCTTTTTCTTCAATCCTGGACATCTTCAATTTTAAATCACGCATACCCTTGATAAGCTCATCCATCGGCCCATCTATCTTAGGAATTGTGGCAGCTGGCTTGGATAAATTCTCAGGGGTAACAGCAGCTATGGGGGTTGCAGAGCCCATCACCATTTTATCCCTCCTCCGCTGCCGCTTTGCTAACATAGTGACTGCATCCTCAACATCATTCCAATCACTCTTTAATCCTTGCTCTGTATTTTTATCCTCAAGGAGGATTTCCAATTTCTCCTGGAGATCTTTCCCAGCTGCTTGCAAGAAGAGCTCTGTCTTTTCTCTGTCCAAAGTTGCACGCTCTATTCTTGACAACTGGGCATAACGCTTCTCAAACTCCCTTAGCAATTCTGTGGCAGAAATTCCCATTTTAGGTTTTGTGACCCATTCCAAAAAAGTTCGTTTGGTCACTCGCTCAGAATCCTCCATGAAGTATTCATCCTTTAAAGCAAGCTTGAACTCTTCCCAATTTCTGCCACCCTGTGCTGTCTGCAATCCTTTTATACGCTCTCTTATTTCAGGAACGCACACCAGCTCGAAACTTCGAACCATATCCTCTTCAGTCACCCTGTTTAGCTCCATCTCCTTTATATAATTGCGCAGATACTTTGTAATGTCCTTCCCATCAAATTGATCCACCTTTTTCACAATTGATTGTAAGGCTTTGGTCGTGGAAATCTGTCCCCTCTCAGCAGCTTGTTGCTGTTGCATGTACATGGTAAACATTTGGAACATCTGCATAACTCCGGGGTCAAAATGAACCCCCTGGCCCTCAGAATTCTCAGCCATAGCTTCCTTGTATATTTCACCACACTCTCACCCTAGCAGTTTCACGTCGGGTTCACCAAAGCTGTCGTGACGTGTGCGGTACAGCCAGGAAAGTACGAAACTTCTAGCTGTGAGAGTGAATGTCAAATCCAACAAGGAATTTCACGCACAAATTTTCCCAAGGAGTATTGAACATCATTATTTCCAATGACAAATACATGTGTCAACTTGCCTCAATACATCCTTGAAATCATCCAGATGATTGCACAGAATTGCATGAAATCCTTTGAACCATTCACATGTGTGCATAGCAAAGCTTTCCAATTTTCCCAATATTCATGTGGCCAGCTACATCCATTACATCCAGTGCCCTCAAAACCTTTATTTCGAGATGTATTTTTATCACCTGAAAACCTGCCTTAACTTCCTAACATCTCACAAGCAAAATATAGCATAACATGCTCATGGCTTCCAGAATTCAATCAAGCAGAAGATAGACCAAAATCCCGTGATTTGAATGTGTTAAAAGGATATCTTTTTCCACAAAACTTCAAGTTCTAAATTAAACAACCATTAGCTTGTTCACCAAGCTTTCTCAACTTCGAATCCTTTAAGGGATCATGGGTCTTACCCTTTTCTCAAGTCCAATAAAGTAAGAAAAAAAAAAACTTATCTGCACACGTGGATTTACACATTGTTTTTCTTTTATTTAAGCTTGTCTCCAAAGTCGCTTCGATGTTGACTAATTGAAGAAGAAACGCGGCGCTGCTCCCGCTTCACTATTGATTTTTTTGAAAATGGATTTTCACATGATTATATCATTATGTAATACAAGATTTACTCTCTAAATCTAATACCTACAAAGCGTACACAGACTATGTATATTTGAAATAAAACTATCTGGTCGTTTTGACGCTGTTCTTCAACGCTGCAGAAAATCTCTATCCACTCTGGTTTTCGCCGTGAGCCTCCGGTCGTTTTCTCTCTTTCCCGCGGCGAACTCGGCGCCCCCCCCCCCACCACCTTCTGCCAGCTATACATGCCATTTAAAAAAAAGCTGCGCGTTTTCTAGAAAATCCCCAAATGTGCTTTGTTAACCTTAGCACTA
Organism: Cibotium barometz; assembly: GCF_041138505.1. Classification (NCBI taxonomy): domain Eukaryota; kingdom Viridiplantae; phylum Streptophyta; class Polypodiopsida; order Cyatheales; family Cibotiaceae; genus Cibotium; species Cibotium barometz. The sequence goes on along the minus strand of NC_141101.1, from coordinate 37,826,380 downwards.
AGGTTACAAAGCATAACCTTAGCATTAAGGTTAAAGTCCTCAATGCACCTATTTTTAATTCCCCAACATTCAATAAGTTTCTCGACACTGCAATGTCCATTGAATCTCCATTACTTTTTGATGCCTCCATAGTGTATAAATCATCATATTGGCCATGTGATTTATAGACTCCCAAATTATTTATTCAAGTATTTTCCCATATCTTCATAAATACATCCCTTTGTGCATTGAGATACCCTCATGCTTGCATTCCATAAGATTCACTGATTTGACCCAATCGATACCATTTAGCAAAACCATCACCCTCCACACTCATATGCAAAAACTCCTAGATTTGACTCAGCCTCAGCTTGTCTTATTGAACCTTATATACAATTTGAACATATGTACATGTCATCATATAATGACTCGTCATGGCACATAACCTCATGCATCTGGATGTGTATTTTACGGCCTCACATGCACGGTTCCACATCATAGACGTGCCATGGCACGACAACGCGATCCTCATTCACCATTTTCCTATCTTCCCTTATCTCATGAAGTTCCATTGCTTGCTTAGATGGACGTCCCTTTGGCATGATGGTTGAAAATGGGAAATGGCTAGTAGAAGGCTTGAATGACATTAGAATTGAATGATCTAGGGCTCTATTGAAAGCTCTTGAAGTATAGAATGCAAATATTCAAGAACAAAAAACTTTTGAATAGCCCTAATATTCTTTGTTTTAGGTTTTTTACAACACTGCTGAAAAACGAAATTAGGCTATAGAGCACTCAAAAGTCATCGGATTTGAATGAAATTTGATGTGTGGGCTTGTGATGACAAGTACTAACTAGCCTAAGAGGGTTTGACCAAAGTCAAAGTGCAGATATCCTTTGTTTTGACTTTTTGGTCAAAGTCAACCATATAGGTTTGACCCCACATCAGATTTGGGTGTACTATGGATTGTTGGGAAGCCCTAATGATGTTCATCCATCCTATGATGTCATTTTTCCCAAATAGCTCGCTGTTGTTTCTGACTGGGCACAAGTTTGACCTCCAATGAAAAATGGCAAGTTGGGGATCCAAATGATGTCAGAACGGAGAGGTTTAAAGCTTGTTGGGAACGTATAAGGGAGTAATAAGAGCCTATATAATCACCCAAACTCTAACTCTAATGTAATTTTATTGAATTAGGGTTTTGTGAATTTGCAGATTTGCCTTCCACATGTTCCACATGTACCACCCTTTGTTTCCAAGCATCTTTGGCATCTAAAAGCAACTTATATGTGTCCACAATTTTCCTTAATCTCAACCATGCATGTAAATTTTAAAATTTTTTGGCATGGTCTCTTTTGTATTAGAGTGACCAAAGCTCAAATTTCTTATGTACTCAAAACACAACCAATGTTCTCTTGGCAATTAGCATAGCATCAAGGCATATCTTCATTGCATAATGCATTGACCAATGGCATAATACATGTGATCTTTGAGTCGATGAAGATTGATTGTTGATGGAGAGCTTTGCTTGCTAATCTCCTATAGCCAAGCCTTCCCACCCTCTTACCAAAGTTTAGAGTCCGATGGCAAGAGTTGGGGCCATTTCTTCACTCTGGGTACCTAACCCTCTTCCTTACCGCTTTCATATGGTACTCATGGCAAGGAAGATTCAAGACATGCTCCCCTTGGCCTCTCCAACCAATTGCCAAAGTACCCTCACACCAATCTAGATTCTAGAAATAGAATGTGGGTACAAAGTGATGTGAGGTGTGATTTGAACTTCAAAGATATGGGTAGGATGACTTACAATGTTTTACATGAACTCATGCAAAATATCATAATTTCAATCCCATCATGTCCAATGTCTTTCACAACACCATATAGCTCCAAAAGTATCAATCAAAACACATGTATGCCTCTTACATTGGCATGTCAAAAACATGGGCAATTAACACCTCCATGTACATGTGTATTAGGCAATCAATGCATTTCCACTTCAACAAGATGCACCAATGCATCAAAATGAATTCACATAAGCATATCATATTGCAATCCAAATATTGATTCATGCCTCCAATGCCACTTAGTGCATTCTAATTCCATGAAGCCCCCACTTGCAATATTAAAAAAATTGAAGCATTGTTGCTCACAACTTAATGATGAACATCAAGCATAATTACCATCATCTTAATGAATTTGAGGCGTCATTTTCACATCTTTTATGATAAAACCCTTGTAGCCAAGAAATGAAGAAGTGGGAATCTTGCTAAGGCAATGGAAGAGCAGTACCTTCACTTTGGCAACCAATTCCTAGCAAGCCAAAGTGATCAAACGGCTATAGCTCCTCTTGGGAGTGTAGAAACAAGCTTAATTAAAGTAGCTTGGACTGTAGAAAAATGCGCAGAATTCCTTGGGAGAAAACGCAGCAAAAGAAATGCCATTGATTCACAACCATCCACACGTTGCTATGCTTGCCTAAGCTTTAGGTAAAGCTTATTCTAAGCTCCAAAACATGAAGGAAGAAGGTGGATTCATGCGTACACAACAAAAAACAGCGACCAAATTGAGTCTATTCACAGTCTATCGGTGCCCAGAAATGCATGGAAATAAATCTAAGCAACCATTAGGTCCTCTCATAGTCATTCATGTAGATCATGATTAGAGCAATTTTCGTGCAAGAAAGTGGCTGTAGAAAAACAAAAAAATGACCATGGCCTTAACCTTGAAATTTTTCTACAAACATTTTCTTGCAATTTTTGTGCAAGAAACGGCTGTAGAAAAACTAAAAAATGACCATGGCCTTGACCTTGAATGCAACCATTATGGTACTCTATGTGAAGAGGAAGAGTAGCTTTGTAAGATTCCTCCCTCCAGCTTTTGAGGTGTAAAGGTGTAAGAACCTCCCCTTTTGTTCTTGTAATTATTCCCCTCTCTGAAATAGAAGAAAGATCTTGTTTTACCCTGTTTTGGCCTAGAGAGAGAAAAAGTCTAGAGAGAGATAATCTAAAATTAAGATATCTTTGGATATAAAAATCCTCCTAGTGTCTGAAATGGTTTCTCTTGAAACAAAAGTTCAAAATAAATTCTCCAAAGTGCATTAGGAATCAATTAAAAATGATTTAAAAGACCTTAGCCTAAGAGTCAAGATTTTCTGAAAATTTTAGATTATGGTCCAATTAAGGTTCCAATGGGCCAATAAGATTAATCCAAGTGTTGGGATGAGATAAATCGAAAGAATAAAAGAAAATAGCCAAAAATGAGTAAATGCTCACATAAGATGAAGAGTTGACTGAGTACAAGGTTTATTAGTTAAAAACTATGAGATATTACTAAAAAAAGAGATATTTTAAAATAATGATACATTTTTGACACCATGGTAAGGAGGGGGAGACTTTAAGGTAGGTTCCTATTTCACACATGTGAATGAGTTTTTAACTCAAAAAAATTGTGATATTTTTATCTCTCCTCTCTCCTTGATCAAACCAAATAAAAAAGGGAGCCAAACTGGTCCAAATCTTGTCCAAATTCAGTCAAACTGAAGTTGAAAAATTCTAGAACTTAGTTGGACTCAGTTAGTGGCCTCCCTCACCTATAAATAGACCCTCATTCTTTTGTATTCTCATCTTTGAGCTATACCATGCCAGTAGTACATTAAAATACTCATATTTTCTATTATCTCTTAAAAATCCTCTACTTTTGGAGAGAGTGGAGCTTCTTTCTCTCTTCAACCATCCTTGGAGCTTTCCTCTCAATACACTAACCAATTGATTGGTTGGGGGCTTCTTCTAAGATAGAGAAGCAAGTAAAATCAAGAGGTAAGATGTAATTTCATGGTTTTTCTCTACTATTCTCAATGTTTTCATTTCTCAACCCCTCTCAAGCTTGAGAAGTTTCTAATTAAGTGTTTATAATGCAAATCAAGCTTTTCTTAAGAGTTGTAATGAATAATTAAGAAAAGTTTATCTTTATGCTTAATTTGGGATGTTTTTTATGTATATCTCTCTCTCCCCAAAAGAATGGTCATTCCTATGACCAATTCTCTATTCAAATGATGCTTCTCATTTTGATAAATTCTCAATTCAAAAATCAAACTCTATGCTACTTAAGCTAGAGGTTAAAGAAATGGTTTTTCAATGCTTATATATTAATAAAATTATAGTAAACTTATGATTTAAATCCATAAATTAGATTTAGGTCTAATTATAGTTATTCTATCATAATGGTACCACAAAGTTTTATTCTTTTTAAAAATATTTAAAATTATGAGTAATAGTAGCGGAGCTATGGTAAATTTTTTAGAAATTAATACATAAATCATTTTTATGCATAATGTGAAAAGAGGACTTTCTACCATATTCTAGGATGGGATATCCTATGCTAAAAGAATGATTTTCATCAAATTCATGGGAAATTAAATTTTAGTGTTTATGCATAAATAAGTAATTAAGAAAAGAGGTAATTTTGGTAATTTTATTTTTATGCAAAAAGAGAAATTCCCATGATAATGGAGATCCATGTAATCAAATGGAAAAAGAGAAATTTTGGTATATTAAAATAATGAGTATTTTATTTAAAGATAAATTTTAGATAAATTTATTTTATGCATGAAAAAATTTAAATGATAAAAGAGGAATTCCCATGACAATTGAAATTCAATCATTTAAATGGTAAAAGTAGAATTCTTGGCATATTTGAAATAATGGATATTTTTATTAAAGAAAAGAGAAATTTTAGATAAATTTATTTTATGATAAAAGAGGAATTTCCATGACATTTGGAATTCAATCAATTAAATGCAAAAAGAGAAATTCCCATGATATTTGAGATCCAAGAAATTAAATAGAAAAAGAGAAATGTTTATCATAATTCAAACTGAGTATTTATCAAAAGTGGAATTTTTAGCATTATTGGAAAATAGGGATAGAATTTTTTTGTGTAAATCCCATGAATCTTTTACTCAAAAAGGAAAATATTGAATATATTTCACTTGAGAAAATTGAGAAAGAATATGAAAATATCCGTTGAGAAAAAGAACCTTTACCTAGGCCAAGTAATTGGCAAAAATATTAGAAAAGTCCCATCGGTATCAAAAATAGAAAATATGGATGTGGATGTGAGGATATGTGAAAGGATGTGATATAAATGGATGTGGATGTGAATGAAGAGATGAGAATGAGATGTGAGGATATGTGAAAGGTTATGATGTGATGTAAATGGATGTGGATGTGGATGTGGATGTGGATGTGATAGGATGTGATGTGATGTAAATGGATGTGGATGTGGATGTGGATGTGAAAGGATGTGATGTAAATGGATGTGGATGTGGATGTGAAAGGATGTGATGTGATGTAAATGAATGTGGATGTAAATGCGATAGGATGTGGTGTGATGTAAATGGATGTGGATGTGGATGTGAAAGGATGTGATGTGATGTAAATGAATGTGGATGTGGATGTGATAGGGTGTGATGTGATGTAAATGGATGTGGATGTGGATGTGATAGGGTGTGATGTGATGTAAATGGATGTGGATGTGGATGTGAAAGGATGTGATGTGATGTAAATGGATGTGGATGAGATGTGATGTAAAGGGACGTGGATGTGAATGTGATGAGATGTGGATGAAATGTGATGTGGTGTGAATATATGTGGATGTGAATGTGAATGTGAATATATGGATGGATATGGATAGACGTGCATGTGGATGACTGGATGGATGTGGATGAATGAGATGGAATGTGTATGAATGTGATGAGATATGGATGGATATGGATGCGATATAATGTAGATAGAATGTATGTGATGGGATGGGAATGCAATGATGGGATAGATGTGAATGGATGAGATGTGATGTGAATGTGATGTGGATGTGATGTGAGTCGGGATAGATGTGAATAGATGAGATGTGATGAGAATGGATGTGATGAGAATGTGATGTGGACGTGATGTGAGTCGGGATAGATGTGAATAGATGAGATGTGATGAGAATGGATGTGATGAGATGTGATGTGAATCGGGATATATGTGAATGGATGAGATGTAATGTGAATAGATGTGATGTGGATCGGGGTAGATGTGAATGGATGAGATCAAATGTGAATGGATGTAATGTGATGTGATGTGGATATGGGTAGATGAGAATGGATGAGATGTGATGAGGATAGATGTGGATAGATATGATGAGATGTAATGTGATGTGATTGGATGAGAAAGGATGAAGGACGATGAGAATACATTTGATTGAGAATAACGGGAAATGATGTGGAATGATGTGAAAAGATGAGAGTTCGTTAGAAACTGTATTTATGACCTATTTTTAAATGATGTTTTATGTCAAGAATGCTGGGGAAGCATTTTGACCATTTTGTGAATGAGGTCGTGGAGACCTAAGTGATAAAGTTGGAACCAGCTGATGGAGAGTCAATGGAGGACATCTCGCATAGCAAGGTCCGACCGAGGTCTTAACCAACCTCGGTTCGATTTAAATGGTGAGCTTCCGGTACGGTGGATGAGGGACCAAGGAAGCGGCCTATGAGTGAAGCGCTAGGTGACCTGCGAAGGATCCTAGAGGGTGCTGACCATACGGTGCTCGGGCTCTAGGTCACCGAAAGATACCCATGCGTGCATCGAGAAAGAAAATGGAACAAGGTGTTAGAGTTGTTTTCTGAACTCGGGCATGGATCTGGTTGATTGACCTTGCTGGTCCTCAACGTATGAGTCCATGGCTCTTTTATATGAATCTCTTGGTTAATCTTGCTGATCTTCAACGGAGAGTCCATTTGGATTTTTATAAGTGAATATATTTTCAGGTACTATGAGCTAGGAACTATTGAAAAGACCCCTGAGTGGACAGTTGGTGAGCGTTCTGGTTGCCAATGATGTCATAGGTACACCAATGAAGGAATGATTGGAAATTAGAATTCAACCGGATATTTTGGAGGATTATGATCAGTGATATTATTGTTTCATTAAAAGATTGTTTTAAAGACAGCTGAATCTGTGGAACATGCAATTTCAGGTGTGTAAGTGGTGTGACTATCTTGAAGTTTGTTTGAAGTGCTTGGCTATGGGGCCTGGGAACTCTTTTCCCTAGTATCGGGACAAAACATAACCAAGTTCTTAAATGGATCCTATCACTACAGTGGTTGGGCAAGTTGGCTAACCCATGGGACTGGATGGGGTTAGGCTAGACTGTTGGATCCCTAAAATGAGACTCAATTCTGTTATGGTACGATAGATGAATTAAATCTCGGATAGTCTTTGTTCTATGGAAAAGAATCAACGACTGTGCCTCTCGATGAGGAAAAGCATTGGTCTCTATGATCCAAGTGCAAGTCTTTTCCTTGATTTGACCATGTGACTTACGGGTTCGGTCGGATCAGTTTGGTTAGTCAAGGCTCTTGACTACGTTAGAATAAAAATATCCTAGAGGAATCGCCCGTGTTTTCTGGGCGAGGGAAGTTTTTTCGGGTTCGATTTTGGAAGAACCGAGGGATTAGTCTCTTGTCCGGATATCCGTTGGGCGAGGCCCCGAGTGAGAGGCTCTGCCCTCCTGTGCTAGAAGTGCTACTTCCACTGCTAGCACCCCCGAATTCGTTAAGCTCAATCAAAACCCTAATGTTTGGGCAAGAAAATTTGAGAGAGGAAGGTAGGATTAGCTCCAAGGATCAAGCAGTGAAGAAGAAGGAAAAAATGTTTTGATTAACATTTCTTAATTAAGATTAGTGTATTAATGGTCTTCTTCCCCAAATTTGGTCCTGAATTTCAAATTGATGAAGCCATCCCCAAATTTGATCCACCATAACCCATAGCCCCCCAAAATCTCATGAAAATGTTCATCAAAAGGAGCAAATTAATTTAAAAAAACCACCATAGCCCATTTCTTGATCAAGAAAGTCCAAGAAAGTCAAGAAAATGTAAAATTTTAAAAAATTTCAGAAAACATGGGATCAATTCAAGGCTCCGATACCAATGCAAGAAATTAGGGCTGGCCACTCAAGGCATGGAGTGACAACATGGGTGTGGGTCACCATCCTCACATCTCATATGGGAAAAGTTCACCATGAAAGCTTAGGCAAGCATGAGAGCTCCAAGAAAGTAATAGTAAAAAATGATCATAAGTTGTATGTACAATGCCCATGAGCCCAATGTATCCTGTAGCCCAAGGCCCCCAAAGGCACATATGTAAATGACTCTAAACCCAAGCGCCCAGGCCCCATCCCCCATGTGCATGTGACACCAAATCTACTTCGTTACAGCGTGATTTTTGTTTTAATCAATCCATGAAATAGGCTGAGAGTTTGCATAATTTCTACCACCCCTTGTAATTATTTGCTTCAGTTGTTTTAGTCTCTATTAGTTATGGGCTTGTATAGTGTTAGCATAGATTGGTTCGTGTGATTAAAATTGATTCATGTAGACTATGAGCTCTCATGTGTAAACCATAAGCTTAGAAAAAACCACTGATGGAGTAGGGAAAGGCCATCGGGAGGCCTTTCATAGGAGAAATATGGGGAGCTAGCACTAGATGGTGACCCATCTTCCCCTGGGAAAGGCCAAATGCCAATGGCCTTTGCTGGCCGTTGCACGAGAAGAGGCAGTGACGTGATTAATTATCACCAGAGCAGGCTCTCTGGATCCGTTGTGATACCGCATCAGCAAACAGCCAGAAAAGGATTGGAGATCGCACATTTTTTTGACACATCAGCATTCTGCAGAATGGATTCTGCCTACTGCTGAGTTGGCAAAAATCAAGGAGAATTCTACAAAATACTGCCTCCTGAATGTATGGCAAGGATATGCTCTCCCTCGATCGGCCGACCATGATAGATTGCCATATGTGTTTTCCATTGCTTATATGCTCTTTATTGTCCAAGAGGTACTTTCCAACTATCATTCTTTTTGTCACATCTTTCGTTAGTGGGCCCTTTGTTAGTAAATCCCTATGTGTCTACTCTTTATTGTCTCCGGGTTTGATGAGTCTCTAGAACAATAGGCTCGGTTGGTGTGAGATTTTTGTGAACTTCTTATAGTGTCATTGATCTACCTTCTCCAAATGTCACTGCCATCGAGGTTTCTTCAATTTTATACCATGGCAGACTTACATTAGCTATTGTAGCCTTTGAGTTCTCTTGTTACTAGACTAATGTTAGCTATTTTATACCATGACATAATGATGTTAGCTATTATAGCCTTGGAGTTCTCTTGTGTTACTAATTTCTCTTCCCTACTCTTTTCCACTGATTCCTCTAGTGCCAGTCCTTTAGAGCTAGTAATTCCATTTACTGTTGGTTCTTCTTCTACGAGCATTGCATTCATTGCTTGATTATTTCCTACTAGAGTTGTTGCTACCAATGGCTCAGGTTGTTGTACAGTGGATTGAGTTACTCTATGGTGGGGCGGTTCTCAGGTTAGGATGCTGCTAGCTCACACTCTAGTACCCTTTGCATTCTAATGGTACCCCCGCTATCCTCCTCTTCCATAAACTTAGCCTGTATAATGGGGTTGGGGGGTATCCTCATTACCCTCTTCCTTCATAGCCTCTAGTGATGGGGGTGGCCCTTCCACTGGTAAGGTTGGTGATGCTTTACATAGGTTTTTGGGTATCTTGTTGTTGAGGTTTTTGGGAATCTTGTTGTTGGTGCTAGTTCTATTCAACTACCTAAACAATCTCCCCAAAGAGCATCTGCATAACTTTTTCCTAGTGTTGTGGGCTTCCACAAATTTGACATGGCTCACTTTTCCTTTCTTCATTACATTTTGCATGTTGGGCTACCATTTGCTTTCTTAATTAGACCATATTAGGGAGTTTGAAGAAATCCCTATGTTTGGGGAATTCCAAATGGTTACACTTTTGAATCTACTCATTAGAGTACTTTGAGAACACCAACTCTAAATTTGTTAGAGATTATATATGTAGAGCATTCATGTCAAGAGCTTTCTAATGATATGTCACATGAGGGGGTTTTAACAAAAAAGTTGTCTCCTCTCATCTAGCGCTTCATCTATTATGCACTACCATTACTTCCATGTTTCTTCCTCAAAAGTGTAGGAAACCTTGTTTCAATAAATTGTGTTAAAATTCACTTAAGACAAAAAATGACTTGACAAAAGAAAAATACTTTGGTGTAGACAAGGCTTAGTCAACTGCTTTGCTACTCGTGGCTAGAAAACTAATTTAGTCTCCCTAAAAAGATATTGATTTATTGAATGTTATTCAACTCTATATATGTTTCTCATTAGCAATACAAACTAGCAAGATGGCAAAATATTTCTCTGACCCTCGAGAACTCTGAGGTTTATAGTCACTCAATCTAACTTACACTCTGGGTGGAGTGCACATATTTAGGTTTAGCTATTTATACCACTTGCATTGGTCTGAGATATTATTGAAATCAAAATTGACATGATGAACGGTAAGTATATATGCAAAAAGACATTAACATTCTCAATGATCATTCAAAATTATAGATGAGACAATTGGGAATTATATTTCTAAGAGAATAGGATTATAAGGCGTATAAATCGATTACAAGGAGCTTTGATATTTTAGAATTGAGAGAGACTCAATGACCTCTTGGGATCAAAAATTGATTATAAAGAGCTTTGATATTTTAGCATTGAGAGAGACTCAATGACCTGTAGAAGTGTCAATACTTGTGTTATGGTTATTAAGAGATGTGTCAAATGATTTTGGAGAGGCTTTAGGGTTCAAAGATGTTGATGCTGAGGTTTGGGGAGTCATTGTTTTATTAGGAAGACCATTTTTCTTTTCACAATTCAAGGCTAGAGAGATAGCTAAGCTAAGAGAATGTGGTCGAAACATATTTACCTCAGATCGAATTGTAGGTTTCAAACCTGATATGAACTTTCTTCTTTGATCCTTGGTGCGAGCCTTCTCGATTACCTGCATTTGTAATAAAGTTTACCAAAACCTGTCCACATAAGTTGATATATTTTCTCTGTTAAGCTGTCTAAATGTAAACCATTGTTGTCGAGTCTTAGCTTTATATTGTGAAGGTAGGAAAAGTTTCTTTAAAATTTTTTGAAACTTTTCCATGTTGAAGGTCTATGTTCACCTTGTTTGATCACATTCCACCATAAGGCAACATTTTCGATCAAGTGATTACAAGCACATTTAATTTTACCCTTTTCTGAGAACTTTTCGTCACAGAATTAGTCATCTAGTTGGCTAATCCATGCAATAAGGACTTGAATCATAATTTTGGAAAGTGAATGCCTTTCGGCTGATTTGTGAGTCTTTTTGAGAATTTTAAGCATGCAAGGTAGCTTTAACAGTGCATCTAACATGATCACTTTCCTCTTTGTTTGAGTCAGAAGAATAGGAAAAAGCACGTTTGCGTTTGTAACAATGCTTTACTTGATTCTCTAATTTGCGTCGAAGTTCACACTCATTGGCAATTTGTTCTTAAAGTGCTAAGATTTGTTCTTGCACTGTGGGTGGTGTGGGTAAAGTAGCCAGTGCAATTTAATAATACAAATAAATGAAGACAGAAGACTAGTTGTTGAATTTGTTGTCCAATGGTTGGCTAGATACCGCCCTCCAAGAAATCACTTGAAGCTTGTACTTAAGCGGTATGGCCCTTCTCTTTTTTTTCTCTTTGGGAGCTAACTATTAAAAATAAAAATAAAAATAATATTATTATTTTAGACAAATGCTTACTGAAGGAAAGTAGAGATTTGAAGCTTTTCTAAAAGCTTTGAGTTTATAGCTTGTAAATCTTCTTAAAGCTTTACAACTTTATAACTTAGAACTTTAATGAAAAAGCTTTAAGGCTTTTATACAAAAGCTTTAATGTAATAAGATTTTAATGTAATAAGCTTTAATGCATATTCCCAAAACATTCCCCCGGTTTAGCACAAAGAGAGAGAGAATAATAAGGCTTTCATATATATATATATATATATATATATAAACTGAGCTTAAACTAAGCTTTTATCAAAGCTTCAAATAAAGCTTAAATCGCTTCACCCATCAAACGCCGTCCGACAGCCAGCTATGATAAAAAAAAAATCGAGTGTTTTGCTTTACGCAGTGTGAAGGAAGAAGGAAAAAAAAGAAATTCGCCCTCGCCCCCATCAAGCGTCACCGGATTGGAGGGAGATGAGATAAATAAAATAAAATAAAATTTGGGCTTTAATTTTCCATGTGGCCCTTTACTGGTTTGTAATTGAAGAAGAGAAAATTATAATTGAAGAAGAAAAAATTGAAAGCTGGAATCCCTCCACACCGTCCATTATACATCTCTGACATGTTCACTGGTTTAGCAATCTTGTTATGGCTCTCCATGCTCCTTCCCTTGTGCTGATTTGATCCATACAGGCGGATTATGAAGAGGATTAGTGTTGAAGAAGGTGGTTTTATGGTTTTTGCAAACCCACTAATGGTTTTCCACCTTGCTTTACCCTTTGGGCAATAGATTGATGGGGATTTGTTATCCAATGGTTACAAACAAGCCTTCTTTCAACCATACATAAACATAAACATAAACGTATTCTTCTTTAAATTAAAATTTTAAAAAATTTTGCCAAAATCACCTTCTTCTTTGTCTCTTTCACCTCTTTGTCCACAAGTCTTTGACAGGCTTCAAGAAGATTGAATTAAACCAAAGCTCTGATACCACTGTCACCAGACCCTTTTGTACTTCTTGAAGAAATAATTAAAAACTCACAAAATACATCAAAATTGAAACAGACTTGAATTAAATTGAAGCTAAATAACATAGCATAACATGAGGCAAAAGAAATAGAATAACATCACCATCAAGACAAGATTGGGTGCAATATCCCTACCTTTGTAGCATGAAGAAGGGAAACACATTAAAAAGATTTTATTGAATGTCAAAGAGGTTATCAAGGTCATGGAGATTCCTAGGCAATATAATGGTGATATTGCATTTGAGTTCCCACCAACTATGGGATTCTGTGCAGGAATGGACTCTATGGAGCATAAGTATGATCCCCACTGGTGGTCAAAGATGCAAACCTCCAACATTGCCTTCCTTGGAGTGTGTCAACCATTGCCTAGGTAGTTTAAAGTGTGAATGCTTAAAGAACCATAGGATCTTAAACACATTACATTTTAGTAGAAGTATGCTCAAGACATCGAGCACTGAAGAGGAGTACATCAATGCATCTAAAAATCTCCTTTGCCATTACTGCTCAGTGCTAGCGATGTGCATCGTCGCTACACGGAATTGATACATCTATTATGTGTTGAGCTCTGATGAGCCGATTAATGATACACATCGGTATCCACCATCAACATAATGTACGGGAAGGTACATCAACATAATGTACGGGAAGGTACATCAAAGGCACTAATTGATAGGACAAAGCAAATGGTGTCGAGGGTGTTAGGAGTAGATCGAAATGTTGGGGCAAGAAAGGTACAAATGTGTGTGCAAAAGAAATCATGATGGTAGTTCTAGTGTAAGAAGGTGGCTCCTCACATTTCATTAGTGAGGAACAAGAGTTCAACATTGCAGAGGATATGTGACCATAGGTGGAAGACATTTGGTAAATTAAATTGGTTGATGGATAGTTATGTTTTTGTAAATGAATTATAAAAATCTAGATAAGTTAAGTGTGATACTTGAACAATTTGGTTAATAGGTTTTGGAGGTCAGTAACTGTACCCGACACGGGCCTTCTAAGGAGATATTTGGCTTGGATGCACTTTTAAAGCTGAAGCAAGAGTGCACTTACAACTTTTTCCACGAAAACAGGTTCCCAAGACAAGAGTCCACAGGTGACGTGCTAACTTATGCTATCATATGAAGCTTTTATTAAAGCTATGGTATTTGGATAATGTTATCCATCTTAAGTTTTTTTTTTTTGGTACATGCTCAACTTAGTAGAGAATATATATCATATATAGGTTCTTTTTTACTTCGTACCACCCAAAAAAAAAGACTTCCTTTGTTTGAGTTTGATATACATAGAAGCTATACATATAGCTCTTATGCACAAGATCTATACGTATAGCTCTTATGATGCACAAGAGCTATCTGTATAGCTCCTATTCATAAGAGCTATGCATAGAGATCTTTGCGTATGAACATAGCCTCATAAGCACATATACACATTAGCTTATTCTTATGTTACATGGACATGCATAAAAAGAAATACATATAGTTTAAATATGCATGCATAAAGTAATCAGATCAATAGATTTATAGTAAAATAAGAACTTACCATTGCTTAGGGTGAATTGTTTTCTTTTATTTCTCGTCTATAACCACTAATATGGTCAAGGGAGCTTCCCATGTGATTAGCCTCTCCCTCATCATGTTTATATTGATGCTTGGATCTCCTTGATAGCGACAGCTTATGTAGAAGTCAATGCATCTCTCAATGTTTCTCCATCAAACCTTATATCCTATAATACTCAGGTTTCTTTTGTGGCCTCATGTGAAAGAGAGTAAAGAATAGAAATTGGCAAGCAAGATAGGGGAGAGTGGATGTGATAGAGAGGGAGGGAAGAGATTTGCAAGCAAGAAAGGGGAGAGTGGATGTGAGAGAGAGGGAGGGAAGAGACAAGGGATGGGGAGAGAATAGAGCTTGGAAATAATCAAGGGAAAGGGAGGGAAGAGACATGCACATGGAAGAAACAGAGAGCAAAAGAGTAGTGAGAATTGAAAGAAACATAGAGAAAAAGAGTAGTGAGAATTGAAAGAAAGGCTCAAATACACGATTTCCTCCAATTTTCATTATTTTTGGGCATGGGTAATGTTAAATGTCACACTTCATAGTGACATTAAATGTCACACTTGGACTAGGCATTATTCTCTTTAAAAAAGACCCAAAAATCACTTTGTATGTTGTGACAATAAACATCACAAATTGTGATGTTTAGTGTGACATTTGTGACAAAATTTGTGACACTTAGTGTCACAAATTGTGAAATTAAGTGTCACAAATTGTGAAATTAAGTGTCACAAAATTTGTGACATTTACTATCACATTTGTGACGTGCTTGGCAACCAAATCAAAACTTGAATATGCCTCATGAATGAACCTTTGCTCTAGGATGACATTCATCCTAAAAAACATGCATCAAACAATGTACTCTTATGGTATTGATTTAGCTTAATCTCACGTCCATCTACTACAACTAAATTCCTACAAAGAGAAAATCTTATGGAACTACTTCTAGACAAGGGACATCTATAATACATCAAAAAAGCCTCGACTTGGGGAGCATAGTAAATGAAACACTAGTTAGAGCTAGGATTCCCAACTTGATAGGTCCACCGTCATTGTCCTTCTCTTCAGATAGCCTCAAAGATAATATCAGAAGCTAGTTTAGGAGCTATGGAGTTGAAGTGGCTATGCCGCTATCTTCTCTATACAAGCATGCTAGCAATCTAGAGGTAGTGCAAGCTATTATCCCACAAAGAGAAAGCATGCTTGATTGAAGAGTGCAAAACATGGGGATTTAGAATCTAGGAAACAATCATCATAGATCCTTCAAAAGCCATTCATGTAATTTACAAAACTAATGGTGCAACCTAGCATTACGCGAGGATGCTTAATTTAGGGTTTATTTTGAGACTAGTAAAGGCTTCAGAAGCCATTCATGTCATTTACAAAACTAATAGTGAAACCTAGAATTACGACGATGTTCAATTTGGGGTTTACTCTGGGACTAGTAAATCCTCCAATGCAAACCACTACTTTAAGTCAATTAATATGACTAGGAGATATCCATCAAAATTAACATGTAATGGATTAGAAGCATGCAAAAACACCAATCTATGCCTAGCTATATGCATTGTCAATTGTCAATGTTCTATTCTATGCAGAAACCTCTATAACTCACATTATAAGACTTTCTTTGATTAGTCATCATAGGGTATTACTCAACCCTATATTTGGGCCTAAGAAATTATAGTGGTGAAAGTTACGCGTCCATGTAACATTTAAGGGACATTTAAGTATCAATTGAAAGTTATTAAAAATGAAACGGGCGGCCAGCCCAGCAGGCGGCCAGACTCGGCCCTAAGGACACTCCCCAGCGGGCGGCCACGCCCGAAGCGGCGAGGGCCGGCCCGGCCCGTTATTTTTTTTATTTTATATTAAAAAAAAAAACAAAACAAAACACAGAAAACAACGGTACACCCCACGAAACAAACCTAACACGGCCATCGCGCCGTGTGGCCGTAGTGCCCGTTTTCTGCGAAAGAGACCCACCGCACATGGCCGTAGGGCCGCGTGCTAAGAGACAGACAAATCCCACGGCCATAGTGCCGAGTCCTTCGAGAGAGAGCCGTTCTATGGCCGTTGTGCCTAGTGAACACGTCTATGACTGTAGCGCCTCGAGAGTAGCACATGTAGAGATCACACATTTGGTTCACTGAGCATAGAGTTAGTATTGACCATCAGTCACGTAGTTTGGCTATAGTGTAAATCTAAAACTGCGGTGTGTTTTACTTGGGCTAAGAAGACCGGCAATGGCGTCAGTTGTGCCCAAATTAGACGAAGTGCTTATCACGAGAAATCAAGGTAAGCCTAATTGAGCCGTAGTGCTCATAACCCTTCACAATCTTTTAACAGTTGCTAGAAGATTGTGATAAACTTTGGCAAATGAGAACCATGTACAAGCGTAGTCTTGATGTGGTTATGCCTTGTGTCCAAACAAGTTGCTTACTGTTTGTAGCAACAAAGAGCCTTGGCCTGTAGAGGCAAGCTGGCCGTTGTTGGTAATAACAAAATAGTGTCACTACTTGGGCCTAGAGATTAGTGACTAGTTTGATTTAGTCACGTGATTGCCTGGTAAAAGTAATCCCTAAGGTGTTTTCTTGCGATAACGGGGCTAGCAGTGCTGCTAGCAGTACTCAATTGAATGGTTTATCTAGGAGTACTAATCTGAGGGATTAGCAGACGCCTAGATAATAATAGCAGATTTAGGATTGATTTGTAGAAATCAAAGGTAAATCTGAAGGGGTATAGTCTTGAGATGTAATGCTCAATGCCCTTATAGAAGTTGATCGACGAAGAGAACTATTCTTAAACTTACTAGCATGGTTTTCTCTTCGTTTTATTGCCATGCGTCGACATCCCATTGCTCGAGAGTTTGTGGTGATCTTTCGAGGGGGGAAAGAGCCTTTTTATATGTCACATCAATTGGTTTGATGGTATGGGACATCAAATTCTCACGGAATCGATTGTAGTCTTGGCGGAATGGGACGCCAAGGCTTGTGCATGTAACTTGACTCTTTGGCAGATCTGTATGTACACTTGTCTGTAGTGATAAAGTGTGCAAGATAAAAATTTGAACTTTGAAAATTACCAAATATAGCCATAAGTTGGGATAAAACCCAGTTACAGAGTTCGAAGAAGCTCTAGGTAGCAAGACCATGATGGTGTGCTAGTGCTAATAGAGTGATTTAGTTCCAGAGTGATCTAAATCTAGAGGTTAGCAGTAAGACTAGTTTGGTTGGACAATTTCATGCATGGGGGACGCCCTATAGCATTTTGCAAGCGTAGTCTTGCCTATGTTCAACATAATGTGCGATTGTGAGCACATTTTAGTTGCTACCATATGAATTTGGGAAATATATTACTTTCCTACATAAGCAGTTGTAATATTGCATGACCGGCTATTTTGCTTACAAGTTCATGTGCGTGTAAACCCTATAAGTCGTATGACCCTTGGGAATGAGTGGAGCATTCCACGGATTTAATAAGGTTTTACATGGCAATGGTGAGTAGTATCTCACTCCAGATGAGCCTGGTTGTTGTTAGTATCGGATCCGACATATGAAGTGTACATAAACTCGGGCTGAGTTAGGATAGAAAGCTAAGCCGGAGAGCTTAGTGGTAAATCCTACTGTATCTGGTGAGTTTTGACTTAACCGGAGTGTTAAGAAGTAAACTCAAAGTCTGGGGCTGAACTGGAGTGTTCGGAGGCAGACATATCTTTTGTTAAATCGGAGAATTTAGCAACAGATGAGCTTGGGGTGAACCATGGTACCCAGGAAAAAAGCTCTTCACACTAAAATAGTGCACAATAATTTTAGGGTGATAAAAATCCATCGCAGGAATGTTTTACAACTTTCCATAGATGATAGATGAAGACCATGTACTTTACGGAGTTAAAGTATATAGGTGGTGACTTCGGCGCCACATTTTTTGTAGGAAGTCACCAGTGGTGTGGTTAGGTCAGCCGAGACTCCACAAGACCTATGCACTAGTTTTTAATTGACCTCTATGATAAGGACGTCCAAAAATTCATGTTGTAATACCAGAAATTGTACTGCAATGTGCAATGGAGGGGTCAATTTGTGTAGTCACTTCTTAGCAGCAAGTGACTAATCATCTTGTTATAGATGGTTGTATATGGTACTCCCACTCGGGGGAGGTACGCCATGGGTACGGAGTTACTCATCACAGACTAGTATGGAGCTACTAGTGTGATGATAGTGGGTACGTAGTTACTCACTACTAATACATAACTGCTAATAACATTAAGATCCTCGAGTGAAAGATACTCTAGATCAACATTTTAAATTACCGAACCACAATCCATGAGTATCGAGGTACTCATAAATATGTTGACGTTGCTCAAATCGAGGGACCGATTTGTTCGATGGTATGGAATAAGCAAGGAGAGTGGAGTAACTTAAAAGTTACATATCACTAGTCCTAGTGAGTTGTCGAGGTCATCCGTAGTAGTTTGATGATCCCCTCTACCTATCAGATAACATTCAATTTGCAAGCCCTGGCATTTAATCCGTAGTGATTATGAGTTTGGTGTGAGATATGGTTATGAAGTTCTTACAAGAGTACTCGTTTATTTGCTTGTCATTGGTTATAGCTTGGTAGAGATTGCCACCTGTGATGGGTAGGTAGCTTTGCCGCTATAATGAGGAGGCAGCAAATAATGTTCTCATAGTTATACTTCATACCAACACCAAACAGGGATAGGATGAAATTCCTAAGTTCATCATCACGAAGTACTGTGATATTTGCATTTATATTGAATGTATGATGTAATGAAACATTGGGCTTGTGTAATTACCATCAATAGCAACCTATGGATTCGCAGCAAGCTCAGTCATTATCTGTGGATTGATAATGTGGTTATTAGTAGTTTGAAATTTTCTTGATAGATGGTACAATCCACCCAAATGATTCATAAGTGTGCAACCGCTTATGAAGGTTCCAAGTGTGAAACCACTGATCTGTTGCAAAGCAGTTTATCAATAGTACCACCATATGTACGTAGACACTATACCACATCTTCATTGCAAGATGTTTAAAAGTTTCTTGGAAGGACTCAAGAATAAAAATATATTAAACACGGTCTAGATTTGTTCTTGGACCTATGACACTAGCGCGTAGTCCGCTTGTTGAGAGTAGAGTTTTTGAGGACAATAACCTTTCTTAAGGGAAAGGAGGGATATCCTCAAATATCACATAAACTCGAATAGTTGTGTGAGTCTAGACAATACTTGAAGGGATGTGTCTGGTAATAGCAACAAAGAGTCGTAGGTGATTGGATGTAACTCCAGACACCCGTAGTGGTGCAAGAATCTTTATCAAACATCTCCACATACTATATGGTCTGCCCCCGCAGATATAGTATGGCATAAGAGATAGGAAGTTTGATTGTTATATTTAAAGGGAAATCTTCAAAACTTACATTTACTCTGAGTTAGAGTGGAGTTTAACCATCCGTAGATTGATGGTAGTTAGAAACTCAACAAGATTCTAGAGCATATGCTTGTGCAAAGATGTTAATCTAAGAGAGAAAGTATCTCTCAGCTTTGGAACTAATCCTTGTGATGCATAATTAGATTGGCTCTAGTTTATTGCTCCTATGGCCGTAGAGCTTTCCAAGGAGAAGTTTTAACAAGTTGGTGATGCAACATGGTAGCGTAGTCTACAAATATCTAGTAGCATAGTCTAAGAACTTGCGCTACTAGAGTGCTCTCCAGTACATTAGCTTCTGTGCTAATGACATGATGCAAAATCAAGGTATGAAATTTGCCTTAAGGTTTTGGTTGAAATACCAAATCATGGCTTGTGTGAGCATGACCCTGTCTTTACAGAGGTCTGGCATGCTGTACGCGCACGCACTTTGTCACAGCCTCGCCCACCTTCCTCGCTGGCACGTAATGCTAGTCCGGAGAGACTGGCCGTAGGTGCGGCGGGTAACGAGGCGAGAGTTAGTCCGGAGAGGCTAGCCGAGACTTCGGGGTATAGTTTTGATAGTCCAAGTGCGGGTCATCCTGGGATTCAGAAGACCTATGCACTAGTAAAAAAAAAAATTATTTTATTGGCCTAGTTTGTTTAAGAACGTCCAGACTTATGTGCTGAAATGCAGTAAGTGCCAGGTCAATAAACATGAACGTCTTAAGGTTCTGCAGCAGATTCCTCAAGGGAAATTGGAAAGCATTTCCATGGATTTCATTACCGGTTTACCCAAGATGAGTCGAGGGAATGACTCAGTGTGGGTGGTAGTGAACAGGACTAAGATGGCAAAGTTTATTGCCACGAAGAAAACTGTAAAAACGCCACAGTTGGCAAAACTCTTTATTGAACATCTCTACAAGCTATATGGCCTGCTCGCAGATATAGTGTCGGATAGAGATAGAAAGTTCAACAGTCATTTTTGGAGGGAAGTCTTCAAATGTTGGATACTACTCTGAGTATTAGTACGGCAGATCATCCGGAGTTTGATGGTCAAACTGAAAGAATATTTAAGCAATGGACTCTTGGTTGAGCTGGTGGGAGGTGCGCATGGCAACAATAAAGAGAAGTTATAATGGTCCAAATACCCCTAGAACAAACCTAGCAGAGCAAAAAGTAAGCATGGGAGTTGGCTTGTAGGGGAAGGATATAGACGCAAGATTTCTCTTTATGATGTATGTACTACCGATATGGCAAATACAATTACCGATATGGCAAATACAATTTTGCAAAGCACTAAGGCAATCTCTTACTCTCAAGGCAACCACATAGGGAGATGACCAAGCTTAGAGAAAGTAAGAGAGCGATTGTCTATAAGCCTAGCTCAAGTGGTATGAATAGGTAATATTTCTCAATTAAAGAACAAAATGGTGAGCTTAATTGCAATATGGCAAGCCCATGGTGTTATTGATGATGCATCTGAGCATCTCTTACTCAAGGAGGTGTGGAAGGGAATGAACACCGTTTGCTTCCTTTGTGGCTTCACCTCCGAGGACAAGCAAGCCCCATAGAAGTAAAGATGATGGTGTACAACAACTTTGATACTGAAGAGTTGTATTTGGAAGTTGTATGTGAATGAACTTGGTTTTATTTTCACTTGGAAGTAATAACCTCGATCTAGAGGATGTAATGTTGTCATGTTTTTCTATCTCTCACTCTCTCTCGCTTTCTCTTGCCCTCTCCCTCTCAAATAATTATGTCATGTCTCTCTCTCCCACTCTCTTCTCTCCTCTCTCTCTCTCTCTCTCTCTCTCTCTCTCTCTCTCTCTCTCTCTCTCTCTCTCTCTCTCGATGAAGGGGAAGGAATCTTTTTGGAAAATGCTCACCTGATTTCAAAAAAGCTCTCGCTAGAAAATCACTAGAAAGAATCCCCCTAGCTCCTTGCTCTATGTATAAGAGTGATGTTTAGGGCTATGTGGTCTTATACATAGGAGCTATGTATAAAAAAGTTCTTATGCATAGACTCTGCATAGAAGCTATAAATATCAATCCTATGTGTAAGAGAAATATGCATCACTTATAACTATATGCATTGATTGGACGTGCTAACTTATGCTATCATATGAAGCTTTTATTAAAGCTATGGTATTTGGATAATGGTATTTGGATAATGCTATCATATGAAGCTTTTATTAAAGCTATGGTATTTGGATAATGTTATCCATCTTAAGTTTTTTTTTTTTGGGTACATGCTCAACTTAGTAGAGAATATGTATCATATATAGGTTCTTTTTTACTTCGTACCACCCAAAAAAAAGACTTCCTTTGTTTGAGCTCGATATACATAGAAGCTATACATATAGCTCTTATGCACAAGATAGCTATACATATAGCTCTTATGCATAAGATCTATACGTATAGCTCTTATGATGCACAAGAGCTATCTGTATAGCTCCTATTCATAAGAGCTATGCATAGAGATCTTTGCTTATGAACATAGCCTCATAAGCACATATACACATTAGCTTATTCTTATGTTACATGGACATGCATAAAAAGAAATACATATAGTTTAAATATGCATGCATAAAGTAATCAGATCAATAGATTTATAGTAAAATAAGAACTTACCATTGCTTAGGGTGAATTGTTTTCTTTTATTTCTCGTCTATAACCACTAATATGGTCAAGGGAGCTTCCCATGTGATTAGCCTCTCCCTCATCATGTTTATATTGATGCTTGGATCTCCTTGATAGCGATAGCTTATGTAGAAGTCAATGCATCTCTCAATGTTTCTCCATCAAACCTTATATCCTATAATACTCAGGTTTCTTTTGTGGCCTCATGTGAAAGAGAGTAAAGAATAGAAATTGGCAAGCAAGATAGGGGAGAGTGGATGTGATAGAGAGGGAGGGAAGAGATTTGCAAGCAAGAAAGGGGAGAGTGGATGTGAGAGAGAGGGAGGGAAGAGACAAGGGATGGGGAGAGAATAGAGCTTGGAAATAATCAAGGGAAAGGGAGGGAAGAGATATGCACATGGAAGAAACAGAGAGCAAAAGAGTAGTGAGAATTGAAAGAAACATAGAGAAAAAGAGTAGTGAGAATTGAAAGAAAGGCTCAAATACACGATTTCCTCCAATTTTCATTATTTTTGGGCATGGGTAATGTTAAATGTCACACTTGGACTAGGCATTATTCTCTTTAAAAAAGACCCAAAAATCACTTTGTATGTTGTGACAATAAACATCACAAATTGTGATGTTTAGTGTGACATTTGTGACAAAATTTGTGACACTTAGTGTCACAAATTGTGAAATTAAGTGTCACAAAATTTGTGACATTTACTATCACATTTGTGACGTGCTTGGCAACCAAATCAAAACTTGAATATGCCTCATGAATGAACCTTTGCTCTAGGATGACATTCATCCTAAAAAACATGCATCAAACAATGTACTCTTATGGTATTGATCTAGCTTAATCTCACGTCCATCTACTACAACTAAATTCCTACAAAGAGAAAATCTTATGGAACTACTTCTAGACAAGGGACATCTATAATACATCAAAAAAGCCTCGACTTGGGGAGCATAGTAAATGAAACACTAGTTAGAGCTAGGATTCCCAACTTAATAGGTCCACCATCATTGTCCTTCTCTTCAAGTAGCCTCAAAGATAATATCAGAAGCTAGTTTAGGAGCTATGGAGTTGAAGTGGCTATGCCGCTATCTTCTCTATACAAGCATGCTAGCAATCTAGAGGTAGTGCAAACTATTATCCCACAAAGAGAAAGCATGCTTGATTGAAGAGTGCAAAACATGGGGATTTAGAATCTAGGAAACAATCATCATAGATCCTTCAAAAGCCATTCATGTAATTTACAAAACTAATGGTGCAACCTAGCATTACGCGAGGATGCTTAATTTGGGGTTTATTTTGAGACTAGTAAAGGCTTCAGAAGCCATTCATGTCATTTACAAAACTAATAGTGAAACCTAGAATTACGACGATGTTCAATTTGGGGTTTACTCTGGGACTAGTAAATCCTCCAATGCAAACCACTACTTTAAGTCAATTAATATGACTAGGAGATATCCATCAAAATTAACATGTAATGGATTAGAAGCATGCAAAAACACCAATCTATGCCTAGCTATATGCATTGTCAATTGTCAATGTTCTATTCTATGCAGAAACCTCTATAACTCACATTATAAGACTTTCTATGATTAGTCATCATAGGGTATTACTCAACCCTATATTTGGGCCTAACTAATTATAGTGGTGAAAGTTACGCATCCATGTAACATTTAAGGGACATTTAAGTATCAATTGAGATAAGATTTAGACGTTAGGGAGGATACTAAGACGACACCATTTTCTTAACCTCATTGATATAATCCAATTCTTGGGAGAGTTACTATTCTATGTAGCAACCTCTAAAACTCACATTATTATATTTCCTATGCTTATTCATCATAGGGTATTACTCAACCCCATATTTGGGCGTAAATAGTTATAGTGGTGGTGAAAGTTACTAGCATCCATCTAACATTTAACTATCAATTGAGATAATATTTGGATGTTAGGGAAGACAACACCATTGTCTTAACCTCATTAATATAATCCAATTCTTGGGAGAGTTACTATTCTATGCATCAACCTCTACAACTCACATTATTAGACTTCCTATGCTTAGTCATCATCATAGCATTTACTCAACCCCTTATTTGGGCCTAAGTATTCTTAGTGGTGAAAGTTGCTAGCATCCATCTAACATTTAAATATCAATTGAGATAAGAGTTGGAGGGTAGGGAGGAAAATGGCTGGTACAAACACTCCGTTGGCCACTCCTTTTCCTAGCAGAACACGTGCAGGTTCTCATCATGCATCTCATGTTGATGCAGGTTATGCTCTTATTGCCAGTTTATGTGATGAAGAGGAACATGTCTCCTTTGATGAAGCAAATGAAACTAAAAATTGGATGAGTGCTATGCAATCTGAGTATGATTTGATACTCAAAAATGATACATGGGATTTGGTAGACTTGCCTCTTGGCAAGAAGGCCATTGGTACGAAATGGGTTTACAAGCTCAAACGTAGAATGGATGGTAGTGTTGAGCGATACAAAGCTAAGCTTGTTGCAAAGGGTTATGCATAAGAAAAAGGTATTGACTATGGTGAAACCTTTGCAGCCACATGTTGTATAACTACCATGTGGACTATCATTGCATTTCTAGCACATAAAGGTTGGAATGTATGTCAGTTGGATATCAAAACTACTTTCTTGAATGAAGATCTGCATGAGGAGGTCTATGTATCTCAGTCTCATGGTTTTGTTCAAAAAGTTCAAGAATCAAAAGTATACAAATTGAAGAAAGCTTTATATGGTCTTAAGCATGCTCCCATAGCATGGCATGAAAAGATACATTCATACTTGGTTGCATAAGATTTTTGCAAAACAACCCAACTGACACTATCCTCTATATTAAAGGGATTAAGGATGTTTTATTGGTCATCATGTTATACGTTGATGACATGCTACTCATAGGCCCTAAGGATGAACATATTTCAACTTTTATAGTAGCTGATTTAGAGAAGTCTTTTAGGATGTCAGATCCTGGATCGTTTCACTATTATTTGGGCATTGAGTTTTGGCAGCATAATGATGGCATTATTGTGCTATAGAGGAAATACATAGATCCATTATTGAAGGGGTTCAATCTTGAATACTGTAAACATGTGGGGCTACACCTATGGAGCCAGGATTACGACCAAGTCTTGAAGATGCAGGGGACTCTTTTGATGATGGCTTTTATCAAGAAGCTTTTGGATGCCTTATCTTTTTGTGTAACACTAGGCCTGACATTCAGTATGTGATCTCAATATTGAGAAGATTTATGCATAGCCCAGGCACAAAGCATTGGCAGTCTATCAAACGGGTGTTCCGTTACCTAAAGGGCATTAAACACTTTGGGTTATTTTATCCCAAGGGGAGTAAATTATAGTTGCATGCATTTACAGACTCGGCCTGGCCTAGATGTTATGAAACAAGTGTCCATGAGTGGTTTTTCCTTTCACCTTGATGATTCATGTATATCAACAAAAGAACAAACCCATTGTGGCCACTTCTAGCTATGAAGCTGAGTACATAGCAACATTTATAGCTACAATAATTGAGTGTGTTTGGCTCACACACCTTATTGCTGCTTTGGGTATTGGTGAGCCCTCAGCCACTACCATCTTCACTGACAACAATCAGAGCACTATGGCAGTTTGCGAGAGGAATCCAATTTTTCATACTCACACAAAGCACATTGAGGTGCACTATCATTATGTCAGGGAGAGATGCCCTACAGGGAAAATCATCTTGGCTTATTTGCCAACACACATGACAACTTGGCAGCTTTGTTCACGAAGGCTCTCCCACAAGAGAAGTTTGAAGCTTTTCACAAAGCTTTGAACTTACTTCCCTTTGGGAACTAGTATGGGCTCCCTATCACACCCCAACGAGCCTAGCACATCTCTGTACATCTAGTGCCAGCTCACCCCTTGTTCACATCATCACTCCTAGGGGGGATTTATAGCCATATTTTGTAGTGATGTGTGTTAATACACTAGGACCAATTAGGGCACTTTTTCCCTCTTTAGGAGGTTTTTTCCCTCGTGCTAGTATACACACATCTTGGGGTATACTTATCATCTTTGAACATCACATTCATTATCTATCTATCATCTCATGAGCTCTCTTAAGCCTCTCCACTATGTGTGTGTGTGTGTGTGTGTGTGTACGTGCGTGCGCGCGTGCGCACATTCTTGTAACCCTATTTCCAACATTCATCAAGGAATCTTATTCACTCATCCAATTCAAAGAGATGAGTCCACTTGAAAATCTATTTCAGGGCAAAATTAGAGATGAGTCCACTTGAAAACCTATTTCAGGGAAAAATTTGCCAATTCTTCACATTCCCAAGATCTTCTAACACACGAGCATTAAAAGTACGTGGTGAACCATGTACCTAATCCCAAGATCTTCACACATGAGAATTAAAATGACGTGGTGAACTATGCTATTTATTTGAGCTTTGAAAACCTTGATTTTGTTAATATGTAATATTTCAAAAATGTATGCGGAAGGAAAGTGAACGTGTGTGGAAAGTGAAAGTGAACGTGTGTGGAAAGTGAAAATGAACATGTATGGAAAGTGAAAGTGAACATGTGTGGAAAGTGAAAGTGAAAGTGAATGTGAATGTGCATGAAAAATGATAGTACACACATGGAAGTTGGATCATACATGCATGAAAGATGATAATACACATGTGGACGGAATGATTGATGTGTGTTTAGTAAATTAGTTTGAGAACTAAGAGTGTTCTCACCATACATGAAAGTTGAGCTGATCTAGCACATGTGGAAGTTATTTTCTATGATTAATGTGCATTTAATAAATTAGTTTGAGAACTAAGAGTGATCCCACCATACATGAAAGTTATTTTCCATGATTGACGTGTGTTTAGTAAATTAGTTTGAGAACTAAGAGTGTTCCCACCATACATGAAATTTGAGGTGATCTAGCACATGTGGAAGTTATGTTCCATGTATGTGGAAGACATGTGTCTACTCGCGCAATCAAGTTGTCTAGATGGTTATAATTGATTCCTTCAATTATACTGAATGTTAAGCAAGAATATGCTCAATAATTGAGGTTCCTAGTCTACAAAATAGCTCTTAAATTAACACTACGTGTTGTTCATAAGCTCTTCTCTTGAATTTTGAGTTAAATGTTTTGATCTTAAACCCAAAGTCACATAAAAAGACCTAAAATAGCACTAAATACAACAAACTACACACAATAACACAAAACATATATTTTTCTTGATGTGTTATTAGTAACTACAACAAGCATGTGAGACTCCATCGAGATTGAAATGAGAAGCATGACAAAACAAGGCTAAATTATGCTCCTCAGACAAGAAACCAAGAAAGCAATGATGCCTAAGATGTTTAATTGTTCTCACAAGGTCACAGGGAAAAATAAAATAGCCAAAGCTCAAGCCAACATCAAGAGATTGACCTTCGTGTGTTGAGAGCTTGTAGTTGCACTCCTCCTATAATCATTTTTACAATGATGTAGTTCCTCCTCTAATGGGTTGTGTAAATGTTTTCTATAAAACTTGGATTAGTGATCCTTGTGAGTATTTCTCAAAAGAGAGAGAAGAAGGAGAAGACAGGGTGATCATGGCAAAGTATGCCCCAAACCTGAATACAATAGCAATCCCACACAATCTAGGAAAGGATTGTAATAGAATAGAGAGAACACTAGCACTAATGCATGAATGAGAGAATGAGGTTACAAACATGAGGAAATTGGCTTTTGCACAATCTAGGAATGGGTTGTAAAAGAGTAGAGAACACCGGCTCTATTGCATGAATGTAAGTATGATGCCACAAACATGAGGAAACTGGCTTTACACTTTATAAGGCATTTCTCACTAGTCCTCTCAAGAGTAAGTTGCCCGAGGTGCCCTTGAAACTAGTTACAAGGCTCCACAAGAGTCCTCAGGGGTTCACTCTATAGAAAACCTTTACGTCATGTGCATTTAATGGGTATTTAAAAAATCTCTTATCTAATTTTGACTAATGACCCCTTTTTCTATATAAATTTATAAAAATTTTAAAATCCATTAAAAAACCCCTTAATTTAGTACATTTATGTAAATTTTTTAAAATCCATTGAAAACCCACTTAATTACATTTATGTAAATTTATCCCAAAATTGTGAATTCAAACTCCTATTGGGTGGTGAGCTCACATGATACACTTATATATTTTTATGTAAACTCCCCAAGATAAAAGTTTGGCCTTAGAAGCATTCTATGGCCTTGATATAAATGACTAGGGAGTATCTTAACGTAGAAAAGATATCATTAGAATATATGTATACATATTTTTACATAGAAATATGGATATTATTAAATGAAGTGTCCACATCAACCAAAAGTTGCTAGTAACCAGCTTCCTATGGCTTGTGGTATCCTAAGATTTTCTATCATTTATTCTAGTGGATGGGGTGTGCACATGGGTTAGCAATAACATCTTCAATATAGACGTATTAGTTGGGCAAGGAAACCTAAAAGCTTCTGCATAAGGATCATATTATTGTTCTAGAACACTTTGTAATATCATATTACTGGTGCATGTTGTGGTAGGGATATTTGAGGTTGTGTCATGAGTTATGGCTAGGGCACTCCATAATAACTTGTAACAGGTGGAGCTTTATAGCCTTAAAAAAGAACTTGTGTGCCTAAACCATTTGTGTGCTCTTAAAAATCCATCAACTATGATTAAAATTGTATGCATGTAAAGCTCTCCCAATAATTGGATTATATTAGTGAGGATAAGATAACGGTGTTTCTTCATTGAAAATACACGGATCTCCATTATCATGGGAATTCCTCTTTTATCATAAAAATGAATTTACTAAAAATTTCTCTTTTTCTCTAATTAATTATTTATGCATAAGTATTAAATTTTTTTTTTCATGGATATGATGAGAATTATTCTTTTAACATAGGATGACTAATTCTAGAATATGGTAGGAAGTCCTCTTTTCACATTATGCATAGAAATGACTTATGTATTAATTTTAAAATTTTTTGCTATAGCTTCGCTGCTATTATTGATAATTTTTAATAATTTTAAAAAGAATAAAACTTAGTAATACAATTATGATAGATTAACTATCAATAGATCTAAATCCAATTTATGGATCTAAATCATAAGTTCATCATAATTTATGTAACATAAAAGCATTAAAAAGCCATTTCTTTAGCCTCTAGCTTAACTAGGATAGAGTTGATTTTAGAATTAAGAATTGCTCCATGAGAAGCATCATTTGAATAGAGAATTGGTCATAAGAATGACCATTCTTTGGGGGAGAGAGAGAGATATACTTAAAAAATATCCTAAATTAAGCATAAATATAATCTTTTTGTGATTAATCATTAGAATTCATTAGAGAGCTTCACTTGCATTGAAAAACCATTCATGTGAATACTTCTCAAGCTTGAGAGGGGTTGAGAAGTGAAAACATTTAGAATATTAGAGAAAAAACCATAAAGCACATCTTACCTCTTGTTTTGCTTGCTTCTCTTTCTTAGAAGAAGCCCCCAAGCAATCAATTGGTTAGTATGTTGAGAGGAAATCTCCAAGGAAGGTTGAAGAGAGAGAGAGAAACTCCAATCTCTCCAAATTGTAGAGGATTTTGAGGGGATAATAGAAAATATGTTTATTCTAATGTAATACTGGCATGGTCTAGTTCACAGATGAGAATACAAAATAATGAGGGTCTATTTATAGGTGAGGGAGGCCACTAACTGAGTCCAACTAAGTTCTAGAATTTTTCAGCTTCAGTTTGGCTGAATTTGGACAAGATTTGGACCAGTTTAGCTCCCTTTTTTGATTTGGTTTGATCCAAGAGAGAAAAAAATATCTTAATCTTTTTGAATTTAAAACTCATTCACATGTGTGAAATAGGCACCTCCTTGAAGTCTCCCCCCTCCTTACCAAGGTGTCAAAAATATATCATTATACCAAAATATCTCAAATTTTTAGTAATATCTCATAGTTTTTAATTTATAAACCTTGTACTCAGTCAACTCTTCATCTTATGTGGGCATTTACTCATTTTTAGGTATTTTTTTTATTCATTGGATTTATCTCATCTCAACACTTGGATTAATCTTATTGGCCCATAGGATCCTTAATTGGACCATAATCCAAAATTTTCAAAAAATCTTGACCCTTAGGCTAAGGTCTTTTAATTGATTCCTAATGCACCTTGGAAAATTTATTTTGAATTTCTATTTTAGGGAAACATATTTTTGATATTAGGAGAATTTGTTTATCCAAAAATATCTCAATATTGAATTACCACTCTCTAGAATTTTTCTTCTCTCTAGAAAAAAACAAGGAAAAATAATATTTTCTTATATTCAGAAACAAGGAATGATTATAGGGGATTGAAGTAAAGCTTATTCATTATTTAGCCTGAGGAGAAATCTTACATCCTCTCCCACTTGAAAAATGCGAGATGTCCTCATCTCGCAAAGTGGGGGTAATCTTTCGCCAACTCTTCTTCTTTCTCCCAAGTGGCGTCTTCTAGAGGGAAGAACTTCCACTTTACTAAAAATTCTCAGAGGACTCTGCTCCTCCTGAGAATTTTCTCCCAAGGATTTCCTGAGGTTGGAGTACCATCTGGCCTTGAGTCAGAGAGATCAATTGTTCATCATCAAGCAAGTGACTCGGGCTGGGTACATATTTCTTAAGCAAACTGACATGGAATACATTATGTACCTTGAGATGGGGAGGCAAAAGAAGTTTATAAGCTAGATCTCCCACTTTCTTTGTAATAGTATATGGCCCACAGTATCTAGGAGAGAGCTTCTTTTACTTCCCTAAGGATAAGGAACTTCTTTTTGGTTGTACTCGAATGAAGACCATATCTGATTCTTCAAACTCTCTCTCTGATCTCTTTTTATCTACATACTGCTTTTGCCTATCTTGGGCTGCCTTTATATCTTTACGGATTGATTGCATTTGATGGTCCATGTCATCAAGCATTTGTCTGGACATCTCGATGATTAAAAAGAAGTAAAGCAAGTCATGTGTGTGCACCTTGATAAAAAATCTTGATGCCGATCATGAGACAATGCAAACGAGGCTCAAGATGTCGAGAGTGATTTGAAATTCAAATTAAATTTTGGGCGGGAAACATTAGGCAAGATAGACTTTAGGTGAGATAGGTGGGAAAAATTGCACATTGAAATTTAAACTCAAAATTCGATTTGGGGTGAGGAAGTAGCTTAGGAAGGCTTTAAGTGAGATGGGTGGGAAAATTTGAAAACCTTTTTGACATATCTAAGAATTTGAATTTTGAAACTAGGTGAAAAATATAATCCCTACTTGAGATGGGTGTGATAATTTTATAATGGGTGGGAAAGTTCTAACATGGCTTACAAGAATGGACCTAGGGCCATTCTAAAGCACGCTTCAAAGAATGGCCATAGGGCCATTCTACCATCCATGGTGTGCTTTTTAATGGCCCTAGGGCCATTCTTTCATGGACAATCTTGATATATTTTGCATCCATGGTGTGCTTGAAAGAATGGCCCTAGGGCCATTCTACATGGTGTGCTTTAGAATGGCCCTCTTAGGGCCTTTCTCCACTCCCTTGTGTCAACTCCCTAGGGCCAATCTCTACATATGCATACAGAATACATCAATATTGTCCATGAATCAATGGCCCTAGGACCATTCTTGTAAGCACAATGTGCCTGACAGAATGGCCATAGGGCCATTCTACCATCCATGGTGTGCTTTAGTGTGGCCCTAGGGCCATTCTTTCAAAGCACATTGTGTATGATAGAATGGCCTTTTGGTCATTCTAGAGCACATTGTGCTTGCAAAAATAGTCATAGGGCCATTCTCTACTCTCTTGTGTCAACTGTTGGTGGTGAACTAGAGAATGGTCATAGGACCATTCTCTACTCTCTTGTGTCAACTGTTGGTGGTGAACTTTAGAATAGTCATAGGGCCATTCTCTACTCTCTTGTGTCAACTGTTGGTGGTGAACTTTAGAATGGTCATAGGACCAAACTCTACATGTACTTGCATAAAATATCAATATTTTGCTTTAGAATGGCTTCAAATATTCAACCTAGGTCCATTTTACCATCCATGATGTTCTTTGGAATGGCCCTAAGGCCATTCTTTCAAGCACATTGTGTATGGTGGAGTGGCCTTAGGACCATTCCATGGTCTTAGGGGCCATTCTCCAAAGAACATTGTGCTTACAAGAATGGCTCTATGACCATTCTTCCATGGACAATCTAGATGTATTTTGCATGTATATATAGAGATTGGCCCTAGGGAGTTTACATAAGGGAGTGTAGAATGGCCCTAGGGAGTTGAGACAAGGGAGTGTAGAATGGTCCTAGGGCCATTCTTTCAAGCACATTGTGTAGAAGAGTGCTTGCAAGATGTGACTTAGGGCCAATCTACTTGCACAATATGCTTCAAAGAATGGCCCTAGGGCCATTCTACCATCCATGATGTGCTAGAATGGCCCTAAGACATCATTGTGCTTACAATATTGGTCCTAGGGTCATTCTTCTATGGACAATATTGATGTATTTTGTATACATATATAGAGATTGGCCCAAGGGAGTTGACACAAGGAGTGTAGATTGGCCAAGGCCATTCTTTCAAGCACATTGTGTAGGAGAATGATCATAGGGCCATTCTAGAGCACATTGTGTAGGAGAATGGTCATAGGGCCATTCTAGAGCACATTGTGCTTGTAAGATGTGCCTTAAGGCCATTCTACTTACACAATGTGCTTGAAATAATGGCCCTAGGGCCATTCTACCATCCATAGTGTGCTTTAGAATGGCCATAGAGCCATTCTTTCAAGCACATTGTGCATGGTAAAATGGCCTTAGGGAAATTATATAGCACATTGTACTTGTGAGAATGGTCCTAGGGCCATTATCCACTCCCTTGTCTCAACTACTGGTAAATTTTAGAATGGTCCTTGGGCCAATCTCTACATGTGCATGCATAAAATATTAAAATATTAAGACTTGCAAGAATATTCCTAGGTCCATTCCCCACCCCCTTATGTCAACCTACTAGTAAATTTTAGAATGGTCTTTGGGCGAATCTCTAGATGTGCATTCCAATACCTAAGGCCATTCTCTACTCCTTTATTTTAGTTGCTCTGCTAGTGAATTTTAGAATGGTTTGAGTGCCATTCTCTACCCATGTATGCATAAAACATCAAGAATGTGCAGCAGAATGGCACTGGAACCATTTCACAATGTTCTTGAAAGAATAGCCCTAGGGGTATTTGTCATTCTTTCAAGCACATTGTGCATGGTGGAATGCCCCTAGGGCCATTCTTGTAAGCACAACTAGCTTGAAAGAATGACCTTAGGGCTATTCTCCACTTCCTTATGTCAACTCCCTAGGACCAATCTCTACACACGCATGCAAAATACATCAAGATTGTATATGGAAGAATGGCCCTAGGGCCATTCTTTCAAGCTCATTGTGCTTACGAGAATGGCCCTAGGGACATTCTTCCGTGGACAATCTTAATGTATTTTGCATCCATGGTGTGCTTGAAAGAATGGTAATAGGGCCATTCTACCATCCATGGTGTGCTTGATAATGGCTCTAAGGCCATTATCCACTCCCTTATGTCAACTCCCTAGGGCCAATCTCTATAGATGCATACAAAATACATCAAGATTGGCCATGGAAGAATGGCCTAGGGCCATTCTTGTAAGCACAATGTTTTTGAAAGAATGGCCCTAGGGCTATTCTACCATCCATGGTATGCTTTTGAATGGCCTTAGGGCCATTCTACACTCCCTTATGTCAACTCCCTAGTGCCAATCTTAATGTATTTTGCATCCATGGTGTGCTTGAAAGACTAGCCCTAGGGCAATTCTACCATCCATAGTGTGCTTTCAAATGGCCCTAGGGCCATTCTCCACTCCCTTGTGTTAACTCCCTAGGGCCAATCTCTACATATACATGGCAAAATACATCAATATTGTCCATGCAAGAATGGACCTAGGGCTATTCTTACAAGAATAATGTGCTTGAAAGAATGGTCCCTGGGCCATTTTAAAGCACAATCCATGGTGTGCTTGAAATAATGGTCCTAGATCCATTCTCCACTCCCGTGTGTCAAATCCCTAGGACTAATATCTATATATACATGCAAAATACATCAATATTTTCCATGGAAGAATGGCCCTAGGGCCATTCTTGTAAGCACAATGTGCTTGAAAGCATGTCTCTATGGCCATTCTAAAGCACAATCTATGGTGTGCTTGAAAGAATGGCCCTAGGGCCATTCTACCATCCATGGTGTGCTTTAGAATGCCCCTGGGTCATTCTCTCAAAGCACATTGTGCATGGTAGAATGGCCTTTTGGTCATTTTAGAGAACATTTTGCTTTTGCAAGAATAGTCATAGGATCATTCTCTACTCTCTTGTGTCAACTATTGGTGAATTTTAGAATGGTCATAGAGCAGGGCATCAAACTATACATGTGCATGCATAAAATGTCAAAATTGTGCTTTAAAATAGCTTAAAATATTGGACCTAGGTCCATTCTACCATCCATGATGTTCTTTAGAATGGTCCTAGTGCCATTATTTCAAGCACATTGTGCATGGTGGAATGGCCTTAGGGCCATTCCAAAGCACATTGTGCTTGTAAGAATGGTATTAGGGCCATTTTACACTCCCTTGTGTTAACTCCCTCTAGGGCCAATCTCTACATATGCATGCAAATTACATCAAGATCATCCATGGAAGAATGGTCCTAGGTCCATTCTTGTAAGCACAATTTGCTTGAAAGAATGGCCCTAGGACCATTCTTACATGGACAATCTTAATGTATTCTGCATGCACATGTAGTGATGGGCCCTAGGGAGTTGACACAAGTGAGTGTAGAATGGCCCTGGGGCCATTCTTTCAAGCACATTATGTAGGACAATTGCCATAGGGCTATTCTAGAGCACATTGTGCTTGTTGCAAGATGTGCCTTAGGGCTATTAAACTTGCACAATGTGCTTGAAAGAATGGACCTAGGGGCATTCTATCATCCATGATGTGCTAGAATGGCCCTAAGGCATCATTGTTCTTTTACAATAATGGCCCTAGGGCCATTCTTCCATGGATAATCTTGATGTATTTTGTATGCATATAACAGACTAGCCCTAGGGAGGTGACACAAGGGAGTGTAAAATGGCCCTAGTGCCATTCTTTCAAGCACATTAGAATGGTCATAGGGCCATTCTTTCAAGCACATTATGTATAGGAGAATGGTCATAGGCCATTCTAGAGCACATTTTGTTTGAAAGATGTGCCTTAGGGCCATTCTACTTGCACAATGTGCCCTAGGGCCATTGTACCAATCACATTGTGCAAGTAGAATGGCCCTAAGGCACATCTTTCAAACAAAATGTGCTCTAGAATGGCCCTATTACCATTGGTAGAATGGCCCTAGGGCCATTCTACCATCCATGATGTACTTTAGAATGGCCCTAGGTCCATTCTTTCAAGCACATTGTGCATGGTAGAATGGCCTTAGGGCCATTATAAAGCACATTGTACTCGCAAGAATGGTCCCAGGGCCATTCTCCACTCCCTTGTGTCAACTATTAGTAAATTTTAGAATGGTCCTTGGGCCAATGTCCACATGTGCATGCATCATGGCTATCACTGGTGGTACATGTCTCTCATAATATATGTTTCTTGCATTCTTAAAGATCACTGATGTTATGTATCTACAAGAAGACTTGAAAAATGTACAAGGATGGAATAAACTATTTATAGGCCCAGTATATTTTGTGAGAGTTGCACCATGCAATGGTGCAGCCCAACTCTTCAGTGTGCTAGTTTTCTTGAGTAAGGAAGATTATTTTGAAGGCTATGATCAACAAGACTATGAGAGAGTGAAAGGTCTAGATGCTATAACTTATTTGCAATACAAGGCCAATGTCATCAATCAGTGTATTATGTTGTATTGTATGCAAGATATCATGCTCTATGATGCTTTCAGTAATGGTTTTGTTTCAAGATATGCACTCAGAGCAAAAAGAGAATTAATATGCTTGGTTGACAGTGCCCAAGGAAGTGAAGAGGTGCAATCAAAGCTTCTAAGCCTTGCAAAGATAGACAGTGGTATTAGACAATGGGCGGGGTTTCCTAATGAACAACCACAACCTAAAGCCTCTACTCCATTGCATGTAGTTCCGGATCCTCAATATAAGTAGCTTCGACCTTGTAGGTGTGATTGAAAGACTTTTATGCTCCGAGGATGAAGAGAATTGACCCATGTTTTGTATATTGTTGTAAGAAATATTTTAATGCTAATAAATCACATGATCATGCTCTTTATAGTGATGTAAAATTGATAAGTCTTATGTTTTTGTTTGGCTAATCAATCAAATTTTATGTGTGTATGGTATAGTTAAAAGCCTTGTAAAGTACTAGAGGGTATAAGTTGTCCAATGCACATTGTTATAACAAGGAATAATTACATACCATTTTAGCATGCACCAATAGTTGACACAAAAGGTTATAGAATGGCCCTAGGGCAATTCTAACATGCATTACAAGTTATACTAGAATGGTCCTCCATGCAAAGTGAGCTTTGGAATGGCCCTAGGGCTATTCTTTATAACATATTGTGCATAATAGAATCACTCTAGGCCCATGATACATTATATTGTGCTTGAAATAATGACCCTACCATGCATAGTCTTGATATTTGATGCACACACAGGTAGAGAATAGCCTTAGGCCCATTCTAATATTCATCGCCATCATTTGGCACAAGAGGGTAGAGAATGCTTCTAAGGCTATTCTTGCAAGCACAATGTGCTTTAGAATGGACCTAGAGCCATTCTAAAGTCCATGGATGGTCCTAGGGCCATTCTAAAACACATTTTACTTGCGAGAATGGCACAAGGGCCGTTCTACCATAAACAATATTGATATTTTATGCATGCACATATAGAGAATAGCCCTACAATTGCTCCAATATTCACTAGAAGTTGGCAAAAGGGGTGTAGCATGGACCTAGGGCCATTCTACCATGCACAATATTGATATTCTATGCATGCATGGGTAGAGAAAGGCCCTATGGCCACTCTAACATGCACCAACAGTTGGCACAAGGGGAATAGAAATGGCCCTTGAGCTATTATATCATCGATAATGTGCTTTGGAATGCCTTATGGCCATTCTTCAAGAAAATTGTGTATGGTAGAATGGCTCTATGGCCGTTTTAAAACACATTGTGCTTGCTATAATGGCCCTTAGGGCTATTCTACCATGCACAATCTGGATATTTTATGCAAGCACACGTATGATCATTCTAATATTCACTAGAAGTTGGCACAACAGAGTAGAGAATGAGGCCATTCTACCACCCTTAATGTGATTTAGAATGGCCTTGGGGCCATTCTTTTGAAGCACATTATGCATGGTAGAATGGCCCTAGGGCCATTCTACCATGCACAATCTTGATATTTTATGTGTGCACATGCAATGAATGGTCCTATGACCATTCTTCTACTCTACCATCATGCACATCTTGATATTTTATGCCTGTAGGTGTAGTGAATGGCCCTATGTCATTCTGAAACTCACCAGCAATTGGCATAGTAGGTTAGAGAATGGCTATTCTACCATCCACAATATGCTTTAGAACAACACTAGGTACACTCTACATGCACAATCTTAATATCTTATTCCACAAGGACCATTCTAATATTCACTAGCAGTTGGCACAATAGGGTAGAGAATGGCCCTAGGGCCATTCTTGCAAACATAATGTGCTTTAGAATAGGGCCATTCTTTCAAGCACATTGTGCATGGTAGAATGTCCCTTGGGCCTATTCTAAAGCACATTATGCTTGTGAGAATGGCCCTAGGGCCATTCTAACATGCACAATCCTAATAATTTATGGCAAAGCTTGTAGAGAATGGCCCTAGGAACATGTTCTAATATTGACCAATAGTTGGAACAAGAGGGTAGAGAATGGCCCTAGGGCCATTCTACCATCTACAATGTGCTTTAGAATGGCCCTAGGGCTGTTCTTTCAAGCACAATGTGCATTGTAGAATGATCCTAAGGGCATACTCTTGAATAGCATGTTGGGGATAGAGAATGGCCCTAAGACTTTTTTCTACCATGCACCAATAGTTGATACAAGGTGCTATAGAATGGCCATTCTACCAAGTACATTATTTATATATTATGCATGCATGGGGTATAGAATGGCCCTAGGACCATTGTAGTGTGCACCAATAGTTAGCACAAAATGTATAGGATGGCCCTAGGGTAATTTTTACATTCACATATTGGCATTAGAGGGTAGAGAACGGCCTTCAGACCATTCTAACATGCACTAAGGGCTATAGAATGGCCCTAGGGCCATTCTTCTATGCACAAATGAGCTTTAGAATTGACCCAATGGACCATTCTAACTTGCACCAATAGTTGGAACAAGGTTACACAATGGTCATAGGGTCATTCTTCAATGCACAATGTGCTAAATAATGGACTTATGGATAATATACCATGTGATTTAGAATGCCCCTAGGGGCATTCTTTCTAGTGTATTGTGCATAGTATAATGGCCCTAGAATGGTCCCATGACCATCCTACCATGTATATACTATGCATGTAGGGCGTAGAGAATAGCCTTGGGACCATTCTAGCTTGCACCCACAATAGTTGGCATAGGGGGTTATAGAACGGACCTAGGGCCTTTCTAACATGCACCATGGTTATTTAATGCACAATGAGCTTTGAACTAGCCTACCGTCCATAATGTGCTTTAGAATGGCCCTAGGGCCATGCTAAATCACATTATGCTTGCAAGAATAGCCCTACCATGCATAATCTTGACAATTTATGCATGCACGAGTAGAGTATAGCCCTAGGAAAATTCTAACATTCACCTATTGGCACATGGAGGTATAGAATGGCCATAGGGCCATTCTACTAAATGGACATGCAGGGAGTAGAGAATGGCTCTAGGCACATTATTCCAAATAGGCATGTTAGGGATAGAGAATGTACTTTTTAATATGTTTTTTATTCGATAGCATTAGTAGTAGCAGGGGTATGGTGTAGCATCGATTGCATAGGCTTCGTCTCGTTAGATATCTCTAACAACACTTAGCTCCACGTAATCAAATAGGTCTATTAAATTCATGTGTTGCACAATATGTGAGAAAGGATGATCCTCTTGGTACCCCATCTTTTTTGTTACATGTTTGAGATAAATACTGTAGCATTTATGGTCCATGCATCAACTAAACAAGGTGTAAGACTTGGGCTATTTGTGCACACTCCTCTCACAACAAGAGGTATAACTATTCTCCACTATGGAGGAGAGAAGAATTGTTACAATGATTGGAAGGAGTTGTGCAAGGTGTATCCTAGGGATTTGAAGTATTCATTTCAAGAGGATCCCAAGGTAGATTTTCCAAATGATATGGTGTATATTATTGGTCATGTAGAGTATGGAAATGTGGCAAGATATATAAATAGCTCTCATGGCACGAACATGAGACCAAATGTATGTTATACTCTTGTCCTAGAATTACCACCTTGGTGTATAGCAGACATAAATGTCAATTCATCTAAGTATGGCTACATATGTGTTTAAATCTTATGCGACATTCATGTTGAGGAGGAGCTATTGCTGACTATGAGTTTCTGTGACACTATGTACATTCTACATTGATAATTGAAAGATTATTCTCGTATGTTTTCATATTGGATTATATTTGTCTCTTTTTATATGGTGTGTCTTATTATAGTTTCAAATGCAAATTGTTTATTTCAAAGATATTGCTTTGAAAAAAGTAGAGGTGTGAGAAAAATCTTTGTTGATCATTCCTACATGCACATGTAGAGAATGGCTCTAGGACCATTTTAGAATTCACCAAATGTTGACAAGAAGGTGGAGAATGGCCCTATGTCTATTCTACCATCCACAATGTGATTTAGAAAGTCCCTAGGGCCAGTCTTTCAAGTACATTATATAAGTAGAATGGCCCTGGGGCCATTTTATAGCACATTGTGCTTACAATTCTACCATTCCCAATGTTGATGTTTTATGCATGCACAGGTAGAGATTCACCCTAAGGCCATTCTAAAATTCACCAATAGTTGACATAAGAGAGTAGAGAATCTCCCTAGGGCCATTATTGGAAGTATAATGTGCTTTAGAATGGCCCTAAGGCCACTCTACCATACACGTGTTTGAAAGAATGGACCTATGAAAGATCCCTACCCCCTCCGTGCAATGAATTCGGGGATGCTAGCAGTGGAAGTAGTACTTCTTACGCGGGACAGGGTATCTCACTCGGGGCCTCGCCCACGGATATCCGGACAAGAGACTAATCCCTCGGTTCTTCAAAACTGAACCCGGAAAAACTTCCCTCGCCCGGAAAGCACCGGCGATTCCCCCATGATATTTCTACTCTAACGTAGTCAAGGTCATCTCACTGACCAAATTGATCTGACCAAACCTGTAAGTCACTTAGTCAGATCAAGGAAGAAACTTACACTTGGATCATAGAGACGCTTTTTTCCTCATTGAGAGACACAGCCGTTGATTCCACTTAGGGGCTTTTTCGATAGTTCCTAGCTCATAGTACCCGGCAATATATTCACTTAAAAAATTCCAGATGGAATCTCCATTGAAGATCAGCAAGATCAACCAACAGATCCATATAAAAGAGCCATGGACTCATCCGTTGTGAGGAGGACCAACAAGGTCAATTAACCAGATCCATGCCTGAATTCAGAAAACAACTCTTACTCCTTAATCCAGTATCTTCCTCGATGCATGTGTGGGTATCTTCGGTGACCCAGAGCCCGAGCATTGTATGGTCAGCACCCTCTAGGATTCTTCGCAGGTCACCTAGCGCTTCACTCACAAGCCGCTTCCTTGGTCTCTCATCCACCGTACCGGAAGCTCACCATTTAAATCGATGGTCAAGACCTCGGCCAATCTTGCTACACGAGATGTCCTCCATTGACTCTCCGTTAGCTGTTGCAACTTTATCAGTTAGGTCTCCATGACCTTATTCACAAGACGGTTAAAATGCTTCCCCAACATTCTTGACATAAAACAGTCATTTAAAAACAGGTCATAAATATAGTTTCTATAACGAACTCTCGTCTTTTCACATTGTTCCACATTACTTAATCCACATCCAATTCATATGTATTCTCATTCTCATCCCATCACATCATTTTCCATCTCATCACATCTTTCCTAATTTATCCTCATCACATCT
Organism: Cibotium barometz; assembly: GCF_041138505.1. Classification (NCBI taxonomy): domain Eukaryota; kingdom Viridiplantae; phylum Streptophyta; class Polypodiopsida; order Cyatheales; family Cibotiaceae; genus Cibotium; species Cibotium barometz. Next base: position 37,784,833 of record NC_141101.1, on the reverse strand, counting down.
CATCCACTCGCATCTACCCATATCCACATCTCATTACATCACATTCATTCACATCTCATCCATTCATATCTACCTCGATCCACATCACCTCACATCACCTCACATCCATTTTACTTCACATCTCATTCATTCACATCTATCCTGATTCACATCCCATCACATCACATCACATTCATTTCACCTCACATCTCATTCATTCACATCTATCCCGATTCACATCCCATCACATCTCATCCATTCACATCACATCTTATTCATTCACATCTATAACGTTTCACATCACATCACATCGCACTCATTCACATCACACATCATCCATTCACATCTATCGCAATTTACATCACATTTCATCACATCCATTTCACATCACATTTCATTCATTCACATCTCGATTCACATCACATCACATCTCAGCCATTCACATCCCATATCATTCATTCATATCCCGATTCACATGACTTCACATCCCGATTCACATCACATCTCAGCCATTCACATCACATCACATCTCAGCCATTCACATCCCATATCATTCATTCATATCCCGATTCACATGACATCACATCTCATTCATTCACAACACATTACATCTCATCCATTCACATCTCATATCATTCATTCACATCACATTACATCTCATCCATTCACATCCCATATCATTCATTCACGTCCATCACATTCATTTACATCACATCCATTTACATCCATCACATCACATTCATTCATATCCATTACATTCATTCTCATCACCATCCCATCACATACATTCTATGCACATTACATCACATCCACATCATATCTCATTCATACACATCCATCCAATCATTAACATGTACGATTACCCACATCTATTCATATATTCACATCTATCACTTCACATCCACATATATTCACATCACATCACATCTCTTTACATCACATCATATCTCATCCACATTCACATCACATTCACATCCACATTCCTTTTCATCACCTCACATCTCGTCCACATCCACATTACATTCACATCACATCTCATCCACATCCACATTACATTCACATCCACTTCCCTTTACGTCCATCACATCTTTTCCACATCCACATTCACATCCATTTACATCACATCACATCCTTTCACATCTCATCCACATTCACATTTATTCACATCCACATCCATTTACTTCACATCACATCCTTTCACATCCACATCCACATTCACATCCACATTCACATTCACATCACATCCTTTCACATCCACATCCACATCCATTTACTTCACATCTCATCCCCATTCATTTTCATCCCACCACATCCTATCACATCCCATTCACATCTTTTCGCATCCTATTTCCATCTTATCACATCCTATTTTCATCTTATCACATCCATTCACATCCATTCACATCCATTCACATCCTATTTTCATCTTATCACATCCATTCACATCCATTCACATCCTATCGCATCCCATTTACATCTTATCACATCCATTCACATCTTATTGCATCGCGTTTACATCTTATCACATCCATTCACATGCTATTCCCATTTAGTAGCTTTTTCTAATTTGATACCGATAATGGGACTTTTTCTAAATTTCTACCAATTGCTTGGCCTAGATAAAGGTTCTTTTTCTCGACGACCATTTCCATATTCCTTCTCAATTCCTCAATTGAATTATATTCAATATTCCTCTTTTGAATAAAAGAATTCATGGGATTTACAAAAATCAATTCTACCCATATTTTCACTTTTGATAAATAATACTAAAATTTTTCCTTTTCTCATTTAATTTCTTGGACCTCAAATATCATGGGAATACCTCTTTTTGCATTGCATTCCAATGTCATGGGAATTCCTCTTTTATCACTCATCAAATATTTCTCACAAAATAAATTCATAAAATATCCATTAATTCAATATGCTAGGAATTTCTCTTTTCCCATCTAAATGATTGAATTCCAAATGTCATAGTAGGGATTCCTCTTTTATCATTTAAATATTTCTCATAGATAAAATAAATTTATCTAAAATTCATCTTTTGAGTATAAATAAAATACCCATTAATTTCAATATGCTATAGGAATTTCTCTTTTCCCATCTAAATGATTGAATTCCAAATGTCATAGGAATTCCTCTTTTATCATTTAAATATTTCTCATAGATAAAATAAATTTATCTAAAATTCATCTTTGAATTTAAATAAAATATCCAATAATTTCAATATGCTAGAAATTTCTCTTTTCCCATCTAATTGATTGAATTCCAAATGTTATAGGAATTCCTCTTTTACCATTTAAATATTTCTCATAGATAAAATAAATTTATCTAAAATTCATCTTTGAATTTAAATGAAAGATCCAATTACTCCAATATATTAGGAATTTCTCTTTTCCCATTTAAATGATTGAATTCCAAATGTCAAAGGAACTTTTACCATTTAAATATTTCTCATAGATAAAATAAATTTATCTACAATTTATCTTTGAATTTAAATAAAATATCTAATAATTTCAATATGCTAGGAATTTCTCTTTTCCCATCTAATTGATTGAATTCCAAATGTCATAGGAATTCCTCTTTTACCATTTAAATATTTCTCATAGATAAAATAAATTTATCTAAAATTCATCTTTGAATTTAAATAAAATATCTAATAATTCCAATATGTTAGGAATTTCTCATTTTCCATCTAAATGATTGAATTCCAAATGTCATAGGAATTCCTCTTTTACCATTTAAATATTTCTCATAGATAAAATAAATTTATCTAAAATTCATCTTTGAATTTAAATAAAATATCCAATAATTCCAATATGTTAGGAATTTCTCTTTTGCCCAATGCCTGGCTTGTAGATCTACTTGAGAGCTTGGTTTGCTACTTCTCCCTCCAAGGTTGTCAAGCTTGGGGAGTCTACATGTGTTGTAGAGCCACTCGCTGCACCAAATTAGAAGGAAGAGCGGTTGGTGAGTGAAGAGTCCTTCGCACACTCTCTACTCCTCTAATTCCCACCCTCACATAAGCAAGCAGGCATGTGTACGAACAAATAATAAGAGGATAATCATGCATAAGCACAAGCTTAAGAAAAGCAAGATCTTAATAGACTAATGGGAGAGTGTATTGTATTATGAAAGGAAATCGACTTATATAAAATTTAGTGTGTCGACACTTAGAATAAGTGTGTCAACCCTAGAGTGCCCAAATTTGGTGTGTCCATTTGAGCTCTATACTCTAGTAACTCTCCTCCTTGGGCAAGGAATAATGGGTAGGATTATGATGTGACTTTGCTTACAAACTATAAAAGATGGAAAAAATTACAAAGTAGCTGTGTGCCTGACTATTATTCAAAGAAGACAACCAATGCATTTATATTACATTTATGAGTGTAATTAGGGCTAAAATGAGTCAAAAATTATTGAGCAAAGCCCTTAGACCCCATGAGAAAGACGGTTAACATTGGTTCACCTATTGATACACCATGAAGTCATCTGGATGGGTAGTCCACTAGGAGAATCGCTTGTGTCATGAGCTTAGAGAGGGACTATCTCACCAAGAAGTAGCTTAAAGTGGTGGCTTCTTGCAACACCCACTCTTCATGATTTCTTGGACGGAAGTTTTTGGAGAATGTGTCATGAAAGACTATCCAGTTGGCAAGATGGTTCATTAGAAAACCGACTGAATCATTTATTAGCCACATAGGTCTCCTCCCTATCCAATCCTCTGCTTTTGCACATGGCTAGGAAGTGCCACACATAGTTATCCTCTATAGTGGTTTCTTTCAAGGTTAGCAATTTGACATTCAACTATAGCAATGAATTGACAAGGGGGTTTTCAATACACTTGATGTGACCTAACCGGGGAGTGTATGTTGGGCTTTGAGAGATAGAGAGTAGGTTTGATGTGCCCTCAAGATACAAAAACAAGATGACACTTCAGTAGAACACACTTGAAGGATAGAGACACATGTTACAAAACATAAACTACCACAGCCAATTCTAGATCATGAAAGACACTTTAATCCAAATTTAGTGCCTAGTAGAAAGTGTCATCGATGTTTTAAAACATGAACTACCACAACCAATCCTAGATCGTGAGTAGAATACTTTAGTTCTTTTTTTAATTACTTTAATTCATGATCTCTGACTTTTATAGATTTATAGGCTAGTAGTTCTATTTGATCGCCCGCTTGCATCACATGTCACATCCTATTTCATACTTTCTTGCATCATATGTCATAGCAAAAGTTTTACCTAACTCTAGAATATTTAAGATACACAACTCTAGCAAAAGTTTTACCTAACTCTAGAATATTTAAGATACACAATTTTTGGCATTTGTCCTTGTTTGAAATGCTTTTTGGATTTCTCATCCCCAAACAAAATTTAACCCCATCTTAGTCAAGCTCATCAATGACTTGCTATCTTAGTCTTCTATATGTCTTCTTTCACATCTCTAGCTATTTTCTTTCACATCTCTAATTGTCTTTTATATGTCTTCTTTCATATCTCTAACTATCTTGAGAGTAGGCCACTCAAGGATTGCCTTGACTTTATCCAAATCCTTGTGCTTTGAATATACCACATTTTTTAAATATATAATTTGTCCCCTGTTAGTTTTTTTTCTATATATATATATATATATATATATATATCTCAATTTGGCCCTAGAATTTTTTTTTGACATTTTAGCATGTGGCATATTGTCTCTTAACTTTTCTAAGGCTATCTCATGTTCAATTTCATTAGGATATGGTATGGAGAATATGCAAAGAGGCCTTTAGTACTAGGATAAATATCTGAAAGAGGGGTTGGTGAAACTTATTCCCAAACAAGCAGCATGTAATAGGTTTAATCATTGGAGACCCATTACTTTGTTGACTGTAATATAGATGGGCCAGAGCTTGCCCTTCGCGCATCAGACTAGGAGACCGCCCCTGATGGTTCCCCCTCCTACTTCCCACTCAGTCACTAGGGGGCTGAGAGAGGAGCAGGTTCCCAGAGGCCGCGGAGCACTAGGTTCCTACCATGGATGACCCATCAGCCAGAGTGGCGATGGTTGGCCCCTGCCCCCTGGTCGTCGGCCGAGCACCAGAGCTGAGCCGAGCACCACGCCAGGCTGAGCGTTGTCCATGCCAGGCTAGCAGCATGTAAGAGGATTTGGTTCTGTTAGAGAACCGTTTTGAACACTTATCATAGCACCCGCCCGTAGACAACAGGCCCCCTCCAGTCATGGAGAGGGTCCCTCCCCCCCGGTGTGGCAAACTGATTCCTCGTCTCATGACTTCTCCTCTGGACCTTAGTGCCCAATGGGGCAGGTTGACCCCACCCTCTTTTTGTCAAACCTTCCCCAGCAGCCTTCCTCTCCGATGGATACCTCTAAGCAGCCTCCCTCTCTAGCCTCTCCGCCTTCCTGTTCCCCCTTGCCTCCTCCCCCCCCTCCCCCACCCTCGCCTCTGCTGACTATACTTGTAGTCTCTCCATTTTCCCCTTCCTCTTCCTTCGTCCCTACCATCCCCCCCACCCCCTTCTACCTCTCCACCAGAGAATTCCCGTCAGCCCCCTACAGCCCCTGATCCTCCAGAGAGGGGACAATCGGTGAGTTCTGTTCATCTCTTGATTCATCGTTTCTCAAAGCCGATGAAGATGACTATTGTGGCCTCACTAGTGAGGACTTTCCCACCTGAGTCTCCAGGTGGGGCCCCCAGGATCTTGGGGTAGCCTATGGATTATAGTTTCTTTTGGTATCTTCCGAGATGGAAGGGATAGATAGGTTCAAGGAGACCATAGCCCCTATTTGGGTATGTGTGGTCTTTCACTACTCCAGACCCTCTACGCCAAAGAATGGCGCGATGATCTTCTCTTTCCCCTTGAGCAGCATAGCCCTTGAGATAGAGTGGGATCCAGAGTCGGTGGCCGCTACCATTCAGGAGATCAGGAAGTTGAGCTATCGCATCATCTGCAGGATCTTTGCATCACCAATGTCTTACTCATTTATGGCCTCTAGCCACAGGATGGAGCTTGGTGGATCAGCCCACAGAGACCACGGAAGGGAGATGGTGACCTCCAGCCTGGAGGTACTGCTTTTTTGTTCATGCATACCTCTCGTGCAGTACCTCCCCCCCTTCTTATAGATATCTCCATTGTGATCGATGGAGCATAGAGTATGCATACTCTTGCCGCTTGCGCTGAGTAGTAGTACATGGAGGGTAGGATCCATGCCCATTTGGTGTGACTTAGCACGAGGATAGATTATTGTGACTATTCCCCATCTAAGCTCGTGCCCAAGACTCTTCGAGTGGAGGGCAGTTCTGCCTCACAGAGAGATGGATATGAGGATTGTCTCATGGAACATTCAGGGCCTTAGTGCTTTTAGGGTGAGGCGTCCTTAGAGGAGAGCTACAGTGAGCTATGGTGGGGGGACCTATTGACATTTTTTTCCTCTAGGAGCACCATCTTACAGAGGAGCGTACCCGTTTGTTGCTGTAGGAAGATTCTACTAGGCAAGAGTCATACCTTTTGGTCTCGATCCTTTGGCCTTTCAGGGACGCAGGGAGGAGTGTGTCTCTTTGTCAGAGTGAGCAACTCTTCTGCCGTCAGTGATAGGATCAGGAGTCATAGTTCCAGGACGTGCTCAATGGGTTACCATTCTGATTGGAGAGGATAGCGTTGGCTTCCTCAACATTTATGCCCCGAATGCAACTGTATAAGTAGATCTATCTTGTGGAGCATTGTACGATAGGCCTTGCCCCAAGCTGATTTTTGTTGGTGCATGGGTAGTCACTTCAACATGATAGAGGCAGCAGAGCACAGACTTGTTGGAGGCGGCACGGCCACAGTCTAAGGAGCAGAGTACTCTAAATGGGAGGAGATGATACTGATTCTTAGGGAACAAGACCCTTGGCATCTCCGAGAGTTTGGGCGCCTAGTAGCCTTGGAAGTCTTAGCTTTTCTCAATTGGATAGGCAGAGCACTAGCCCCAACCTCTCTCGGCTAGACCGATTTTATGTCAAATGAGTGGGCTTGCAGCCGTGGGCATGGTTGGTATTCTAGCAGACACTACATTTTCAGATCATGCCCCAGTTTACAGATATGGGCAAGACTAGATTTTTCCTCAGGCTCTTTAGCGTGCACTTTGGATGATGGCCTTGGGGAGATCAATATTTTCGTACTACAGGAGGCAGCCCACAGTAGATTGGAGGGATTTTGAGAGTAGGAGAGGAGTCTGAGGAGGGGCCTAGCCTCTTTACAACGTCTTCAGGAGAGTTCTATAGATAGCCCATGGATTGAGAGTCAGATTGAGATTTGGTCCACTGAGGAGAGGAGGGTGGAGTATAGATACCATGCCAGGCTTCACTCTGGACTCAGGCCGGTGTGATAGAGTTACTAGAGACTTCTTTGAGATAGCCGGCCCACACACAGAGGAGAGACGATATTCGTAGGCTACATGGCCAGGATGGGGCTATTGTTTCTGATCCCCCGCATGTGAGAGCCATCGCACGGATTTCTTTCGATCTCTTCACTGGTGCCCCATTATCCCCCCAGGTGATGGATTTGCACGAGAGAGTCTAGAGGCATAGGAGGGAGGTGGTCCCCCCTCCCTTTGGTCTTTCTTATTGACCCCTTTCACTTTAGAGGAGCTGGTAGAGGCGGTGAAGGCATTACCCAGGGGAAAATTCCTAGGGGTGGATGGGCTTCCTGTTTCTTTCTTTCTTTAACATTGGGACCTCATGGAAGGTGGCCTTCACACTGCCTTCAATGAGATTATGCTCATAGGTGCCATGCTAGAAAGGCTCATAGAGGGCTTGATACATTTGATCCCCAAGGAGGGTGGTGGTAGATTGGAGATCCGACAATGGAGACCCATCATCCTTCTAGGGACGGCCTATAAGAGTTTGCCAAGGCCATTAGTAGCAACTTCAGCCTTCTCTCCCAAACTTGATCCACGACACTTAGATTGGTTTTGTTTAGGATTGGAGAATTCTAGACAACATCTTTACCTTCTGGGAGGTGACAGCTTTGGCCAAGATGTGACAAAAGGACCTCATTGTGCTACTCCTAGACTTTGAGAAAGCTTATGACAATGTGGATTGGATATTTCTAGAGGGAACTATGAGCCGGATGGGATTCCCCACGGAGTGGATTCATGGAGTCTCAGGTGAAAGATACCTGCCCCCTTCGTGCAACGAAATCGGGGTGCTAGCAGCGGAAGTAGCACTTCTTACATAGGGCAGAGCCTCTCACTCTCGAGGTCTCACCCACGGATATCAGAACAAGAGACTAATCCCTTGGTTCTTCCAAAACCGAACCTGAAAAAACTTCCCTTACCCAGAAAGCACAGGCGATTCCTCCAGGATATTTTTATTCTAACGTAGTCAAGAGCCTTAACTAACTAAACTGATTCGACCGAACCTGTAAGTCACATAGTCAAATCAAGGAAGAAACTTGCACTTGGATCATAGAGATCAAGGAAGAAACTTGCACTTGGATCATAGAGATCAACGCTTTTTTCCTCATCGAGAGGCACAGTCGTTGATTCTTTTCCATAGAACAAGACTATCCAGGATTTACTTCATCTATCGTACCATAACAGATTTGAGTCTCATTTTAGGGATCCATCAGTCTAGCCTCAATCCCATGGGTTAGCCAACCGCCCCCAACCATTGTAGTGATAGGATCCATTTAAGAATTTGGTTATGTTTTGCCCCGGGAAAAGAGTTCCCGGTAGTCAGCACTTCAAGCAAACTTCAAGATAATCACACCACTTACACACCTAATATGAAATTGCTTGTTTCATAGATTTAGCTGTCTTTAAAATAATCTTTTAATGAAACCATAGTATCATCAATCATAATCCTCCAAAATATCCGGTTGAATTCTAATTTCCAATCATTCCTTCATCAGTATACCCATGGCATCATTGGCAACCAGAACGCTCACCACCTGTTCACTCAGGGGCCTTTTCAATAGTTCCTAGCTCATAGTACCCGGAAATATATTCACTTATAAAAATCCAAATGGACTCTTCGTTGAAGATCAGCAAGATCAACCAAAAGATCCATATAAAAGAGCCATGGACTCATCCGTTGAGGACCAGCAAGGCCAATCAACCATATCCATGGCCGAGTTCAGAAAACAACTCTAACTCCTTGTTCCATTTTCTTCCTCGACGCACGCATGGGTATCTTCGGTGACCCAGAGCCCGAGCACCCTCTAGGATCCTTCGCAGGTCACCTAGCGCTTCACTCATAGGCTACTTCCTTGGTCCCTCATCCACCGTACCCGAAGCTCACCGACTATTCTCTTTAGAACCAGATAGGGAGTTTTCTTTTGACCCCGGTGGTTCTCTTGGTTATCTTCATGACTATGATGATAACTTACCTCATACTTTGGGTGATACAAATGCATATGAACACAATGCTTCTCTTTTTTCCATATCCAATGAATCTTATGCCGGTTGCAAAGGGGCACATACATTGAGATTCAACACTAAGGTCAAGGGAAGAGATGCATTTGTGTTGGTGGACATCGGTAGCATAGTTTTGTGAAACAACAAATCATTAGGAAATATGAAATTGTACCTGGATGCATTGGCAATAAATAGAAAAGTTGAAGTAGCAAATGGGGATAGCATGGATTGCACAATGATTTGCAGAAATGTGGAATTGATGCTCTCAAAAGAGTACACTTGAAAAGTTAAATTGTTAGTGCTCGATATGGGGCCGATTGATATGGTTTTGGGGTGTGATGGGCTATCAACTCTTGGAACCTTCTTCATGAATTTGCAACACGGATTTTTGAGGTTTATGCATGGGAAGGAGACCATTATATTGCATGGTTTTGGCACCTCAAAGTTAACCTTGATCAATAGCACACAACTCAAGAGGGAATTGAAGAAGAGTGTATATATATATGTTTTGTAGCTTTGTAAGGAGGAGGACAATGAGAAAGAGATCAAAGTTACACATGTGGGCATGAAGAAGCTACTTAAAGAGTATGAAGATGTGTTTCATATGCCTGAGTGCTTGGCACTAATAAAGGAGGTTGATCATGCCATTGAGTTGGAGCTAAATTTAAGGCTAGTCAACAAACCTCAATAATATAGGTTGTCAAAAGTGGAGAAATATGAAGTGGCAAAGCAAGTTAAAGTGCTCATTGATATTGGCTGGGTGGAACCAAGTCAATTACCATTTGCATCACCCATTTTATTGGTGAAGAAGAAGGATGTGACTTTTAGAATGTGCATAGATTATCGGGATGTTAACAAAATCACCATCAAGAATAGGTACCCAATCCCAAGAAGTGATGATCTTTTGGATGAATTGAAGGGTGCCAAGTTCTTCACCAAGATTGACTTACGGTCCGGTTACCACCGAATAAGAATGAAAAGTGGAGATGAGCACAAGATGGCATTTCATACCGAAAGAGGTCTCTATCATTTCATGGTGATGCCATTTGGCTTATGTAATGCATCGGCCACTTTTTAAGAATTGATGAACAAAGTGCTATAGCCATTCCTCTTCAAGTTTGTATTGGTGTTTTTCAATGACATATTGGTATATAGCAAGAGTGAAGAGGAGCACTTGGTTCAGGGGTGCTAGCAGCGGAAGTAGCACTTCTTATGCAGGGCAGAGCCTCTCACTCGAGGCCTAGCCCATGGATAAAAGACAAGAGAGTAATCCCTCGGTTCTTCCAAAACCGAACCCGGAAAAAACTTCCCTCGACCAGAAAGCACGAGTGATTCCTCCAGGATATTTTATTCTAACGTAGTCAAGGTCTTCACTAACCAAATTGATCCGATACCGAACCCGTAAGTCTCATGGTCAGATCAAGGAAGAGACTTGCACTTGGATCATAGAGACCAACGCTTTTTTCCTCATCAAGAGGCACAGCCACATTGATTCTTTCCATAGAACAAGGACTATCCGGGATTTACTTCATCTAGCGTAACATAACAGAATTGAGTCTCAATTTAGGGATCCATTAGTCCAGCCTAACCCTATCCAATCCCATGGGTTAGCCAACCGCCCAACCACTATAGTGATAGGATCCATTTAGAATTTTGGTTATGTTTTGGCCCGGGTACTAGGGAAAAGAGTTCCTAGGCCCCCTAGCCGGTGCTTCAAGCAAACTTCAAGATAGCCACACCACTTACACACCCAATATGAAATTGCATGTTTCACAGATCGGCTGTCTTTAAAACAATCTTTTAATGAAACCATAGTATCACTGATCATAATCCTCCAAAATATCCAGCTTGAATACTAGTTTCCAATCATCGGTGTACCTATGGCATCATTGGCAACCAGAACGCTCACCACCTGTTCACTCAAGGGCCTTTTCAATAGTTCCTAACTCAATAGTACCCGGTAATATAATCAAGTATTCCATTCATTTCTTCCTCAGCGTATCTATGGCATCATTGGCAAACCAGAATGCTTACTGCCTACTCACTTAGGGGGTCTTTTCAATAGTTCCTAGCTCATAGTACTTGGAATTATAATCAGTTAAAAAAAATCCAGATGGACTCCCTATTGAAGATCAGCAAGATCAACCAAAGGTCCATATAAAAGAGTCATGGACTCATCCATTGAGGACTAGCAAGGTCAATCAACCAGATCCATGCCCGAGTTCAGAAAACAACTCTAACTCCTTATTCCATTTTCTTCCTCGATGCACGCGTGGGTATCTTCGACGAAGCCCGAGCACCATATGGTCAGCACCCTCTAGGCTCCTTCGCAAGTTACCTAGTGCTTCACTCATAGGCTGCTTCCTTAGTCCCCCTCATCCACCGTACCGGAAGCTCACCTTTTAAATCGAACCGAGGCTAGAACTGAGGCTAGTCAAGACCTCGGTCGACCTTGCTATGCGAGACGTCCTCCATTGACTCTCCGTCAACTGTTTCAACTTTATCACTTAGGTCTCCATGATCTCATTCACAAGATGGTCAAAATGCTTCCCCAACATTCTTGACATAAAACAGTCATTTAAAAACAAGTCATAAATATAGTTTTTAACGAACTCTCATCTTTCCACATTGTTCCATATCATTTCTCATTATTCCACATTCTTCCAAATCAATTCACTTTGCTTATTCCACATCCAATCATATCTATTCCTATCATCCTTCATCCATTCTCATCCAATCATATCATATTACATCTCATCCAATCATATCATATTACATCTCATCACATCTATCCATATCACATCACATTCATCCTCCACATCACATCTCATCACATCCAATTACATCTAGTCAAATCCTCATCATATCACATCCAATTACATCTAGTCAAATCCTCATCACATCACATCTCATCACATCCAATTACATCTAGTCAAATCCTCATCACATCACATCACATCCATCCTCATCACATCTCATCCATTCACATCTACCCATATCCATCCTCATCACATCTCATCCATTCACATCTACCCATATCCACATCACATCACATCACATCCATTCACATCACATCACATCTCATCCATTCACATCTACCTCGATCCACATCACATCATATCACATCTATTCACATCACATCTCATCCATTCATATCTACTCCGATTCACATCACATCCATTCACATCTCCATTCAAGTCTCATCACATCATATTCACATCCATTTACATCTCATCATATCATATTCACATCACATCACATCCATTCAGATATCATCACATCACATTCACATCCATTCACATCTCATCACATCCATTCACATCTCATCACATCTCATCACATCCACTCACATCTCATCACATTCATTCATATATAATCACATCCATCACATTCATTGCATCCACATCACATCACATACATTCCATCCACATCTATCCTTATCACATCACATTCATTTCATCCATATTACGTCACATTCATTCCATCCACATTACATCACGTCCACATCTATCCAAATCACATCTCATTCATTCCATCCACATTACATCACGTCCACATCTATCCATATCACATCTCATTCATTCCATCCACATTACATCACGTCCACATCTATCCACATCACATCTCATTCATTCCATCCACATTACATCACATCCATATCTATCCACATCACATCTCATTCATTCCATCCACATTACATCACATCCACATCTATCCATATCTCATCACATCCATTCACATCTTATCTCATTCATCCATATCCATCCATTGATTCACATTCACATCTATCCACATCCATCCATTCATTCTCATTCACATCTATCCATATCCATCCATTCATTCTTATTCACATCTATCCATATCCATCCATTCATTCACATGCATATCTATCACTTCACATCTCATTCGCATCCATTTACATCACATCACACCCATTCTCATATCATCACATCTCATCACATTCACATCCACATCCATTTACATCGCCTCACATCCACTCACATCTCCTCACATCACATTCACATCTTATCACATCTTATCGCATCACATTCACATCCACATCCATTTACATCGCATCACATCTTATCCACGTCTCATCACATCCACTCACATCTCCTCACATCACATTCACATCTTATCACATCCACTTTTAGTACGGTTTTCTACTTTCGATATCGATGGGACTTTTCTAAGTTTCTGCCACAATTGCTTGGCTTAGGTAAAGGTACTTTTTCTCGATGGATATTTTCTTATTCTTTCTCAAATTTCTCAAGTGAAATATATTCAATATTCTTCTTTTTGAGAGTAAAAGATTCATGGGATTTACAAAAATCAATTCTACCTATATTTTCCAATAAAATTAATAATGCTCAAAATTTCACTTTTGATAAATACTCATAATTTGAATTATGCCAAAAATTCCTCTTTTACCATTTAATTTCTTGGATCTCAATCATCATGGGAATTCCTCTTTTTGCATAAAATAAATTTACCAAAAATTTCTCTTTTACCATTTAAATACTTGATTCTCAAATATCATGGGAATTACTCTTTTTGCATAAAATAAATTTACCAAAAATTCATATTTTTCCATTTAGTTACTTGAATCTCAAATATCATGGGAATTTCTCTTTTTGCATAAAAATAAATTTACCAAAAATTACTCTTTTCTCTTAATCAATTAATTAAGCATAATTTTAAAAAAAATTATTTCTCATGAATATGATGAAAATCATTCTTTTTGCATAGGATGTCCAATCCTAGAATATGGTAGGAAGTCCTCTTTTAGCATTATGCATAAAAATAAGATATGTATTGTTTTTTGAAAATTTTGCCATAGCTTTGCTGCTATTACTGATAATTCTCAAATTTCTCTAAAGAATAAAAACTTGTAATAGAAATATGATAGTAGTTCCTCTTTTATGCTTAAAAGCAAATTATGAATTTAAATCATAATTTTAACCATAATCATAAACTTAATTATGATTATTCCACTAGATTAAGCTAATTTCATTATTTCTCTTTTCCCAACTTGATAGGATAATCTATTTCTTATTTAGAATCAATCAAAGTAGTTTTTAACTACTTATAAATAATCTAAAAGAATTAACCATTATTTTGTTAACATAAAATCATAAAAAAATACCATTTTCTTAATCTCTAGCTTATCAAGCCTAGATTTTAGCTTTGAATTAAGAGACTATCATTGAGAAGCATCCTTTTTCAAAGGATTTAGCCATAAAGATGGTTATTCTTTTAGAGAGAGAGATTTACTTAAAGAAAGCATTACAAATAAGCATAAAGATAAACTTTCTCTTAATTAAGCAGCATTAATACTTTAAGGGAAAGCTTGATTTGAATTTAAAAAAATTCATTTAGAAAGCTTCTCAAGCTTGAGAGGGGTTGGGAAGAAGAAAGTCATTGAGATAAATTGGAAAAGGCCATAAAATTTGATTTTACCTCCAAGTTTGGCTTGATTCTCTATTAGCAGAAGTGAAGCCCTCGACCAATCAATTGGTCCACCAAGAGGAGAAGAGAAACTCCAAGAGTTGTTGTAGAGAGAGAGAGCTCCAAGCTCCCAAGAGAGAGAAAAATTTAAGGGATAATAGAAAATATGATTATTTAATATGGTACTGGCATGGTATAGCTCCAATATTTTTTTTACAAAAGACTAAGGATCTATTTATAGGTGAGGGAGGCCACTAACCAAGTCCAACTGGGTTCTAGAATTTTCTAGGTTCAGTGTTTGTTGACTCAATTTGGACAAGATTTAAACCAGTTTGGCTACCTTTTTGATTTGGTTTGATCTAGGAGAGATAAAAATATCACAATTTTTTTGAATTAAAAACCCTTCCACACATGTGAAATAGGTGCCTACCTCAAGAGTCCCCCTCTCCTTACCAAGGTGTAAAAAATGCATCATTATTCTAAAATATCTCATAATTTTTAACTAATAAACCTTGTACTCAGTCAACTCTTCATCTTATGTGCATTTACTCATTTTTGGGTATTTTCTTTTATTCTTTTGGATTTATCTCATGCCAACACTTGGATTAATCCAATTGGCCCATTGGAACCTTAATTGGACCATAATGCAATTTTTTTTTGAAAATGTAGACCCTTAGGCTAAGATCCCTTATACACATTTTCAATTAGTTCCTAATGCACCTTGGAAAGTTCATTTTGAATTTTTGTTTCAGGGGAATCCATTTTAGACACTAGGAGGATTTTTATATCCAAAGATATCTCAATTTTGGATTATCTCTCTCTAGACATTCTCTCTCTCTCTAGGCCAAAACAGGGTAAAACAAGATCTTTCTTCTATTTTAGAGAGGGGAATAATTACAAGAATAGAAAGGGAGGTTCTTACACCTTTACACCTCAAAAGTTGGAGGGAGGAATCTTACAACTTGGTGGGAGAGAAGGGCAGTAGGGCTGATCCAAAGAAAGTAGCATGTGTCAAAGAATGGCCAACCCCTAGCAATACAACTCAATTGAGAGGATTTTTGGGATTTTCGTCTTTCTATAGAATATTTATGGATCACTATGCATCTATTGTGGCACCTCTTACTGATCTACTCAATAGGGAAGCTTTCTTTTGGGATGCTCGACAAGAGTTTCAATGAACTCAAAACATTGCTCACATCGGCTCCTATTCTTGTTTGCCCCGATTTCTCAAAGGCATTTTATGTAAGAGAAGATGAAAGTGAAAGAGAGATTGGGTTAGTTTTATATCAATAGCATGGTGTCATTGAATTTGAGATTAGAAAGATTTCCAAGAACGAGATGGGGTTGCATGTTTATGAGCAAGAAATGCTGGCCATAATTCATGCAATCAAGAAATGACATCACTATCTTTATGGTGCACATTTCAAGGTGAGAAGTGATCATTGGGTGCTGAAATTTTTCCTCTCCCAAACAAAAGAGATGGTTGGCTACCCTTCAAGGATATGATTTTGAGATATCCTACACACCCGAGAAGGACAATGTAGTTGCGAATGCATTGTTAGGAATGTGGGCTTGTACTATGACTTCAATTATGGAAGTGTATAGTGAATGGATCAAAGAGATTCAAAAGGAATATCTTATCAATGAAGGTGCTGTCCATATTTACAGGAAATTCCAGCAAGGAGATGATGGAGAATTTCCTCATTTAAAATCTTTTGTAATGGTATCCTATGGCACAAGGATAAGGTGTACTTGGTTCCTACCTCATCCTACATTCCCGAGGTGACTTAAGAGATGCATTCTTCACCATTTTTGGGCCATCTTGCTGTGTTAGAAGTGTAGCTTGCCAAAAGAATAAGGATAGCCATCAACTTCTAAGTGGATTGCTTCATCCTTTGCCTATTCCAGATGGGAAATGGACTCACATTTCTATGGACTTCATTACGGGTCTACCAAGGACAAAGCATGGATGGGATCAAATATTTGTGGTGGTGGATATACTCACCAAATCAGCCCATTTCATTGCTTCAAAGATCACTTATAGGGCCTCTCACATTGCCAAGCAATTCATGGAACATGTATTCAAGATACATGGTTTGCCACTTAACATAGTTTGTGATAGGGATACTGAGTTCATGGGTACTTTTTGGAGGACATTATATGAGAACATAGGAACCCAACTCACTCCATCTACAGACTATCACCCTCAAACAGATGGAAAAATGGAGTGCACAAACAAATGGCTTGAAGTGTATTTAAGACACTATTGGCATGATATACAAACATATTGGGATGAGTGGCTCTATCTTGCTGAATTTTGTCCCAATTCAAGCAAGCACTTGAGTATTGGGATGTCACCTTTCAAGGCTCTTTATGGGTATCAAGTGCATGTGCCATCTATTTCCTTTCATGAGGACAAAATGGTTAATCCTTTGGCCAAGTAAGAGTTGGAAAGGATGAGACAACTTCTTCAACTTTGCAAGGACAACATGAAGAAGGCTGAAGAGGTCACGAAGGCAAATGCGGATGAGCATAGGCATAAGATGAAGCTTGAATAAGGTGACTATGTACTATTAAGGCTTCCTAAGAGCTGTCATAACATCCTCAAAGGATCTTCTTATCCAAAATTGGCTCATAGATATTATGGTCCATACATGGTAGTCAAGAAGGTGGGTGACTTGGCTTACAAGCTTGATTTGCCTTCTTTTACAAGAATTCATGATGTGTTTCATGTGTCCAACCTTAAGAGGTTTTTGGGAACTATTCCACAAGACATTGAAGAGCTACCACCCATGGAAAAAGAAGGGGAGATTGTATGTAAGCCAGAAAGGATTGTGGATAAGAGAATAAGGGAGTTGAGTAATAGGCACGTTGAAGAATTTCTTATTAAGTGGAAGCAATTACCCATGGATGAGGCTACTTGGCAATCTTTGGAGTATGTGAAACAAAATGGCCTATTTGAGGAAGGTGTTGCTTGACTAAGTGCCATGATTTTTATGGAGAAAATGGGAATTACTTGGGATTATATACATGCTATAATTTTTGGACAGTTTTGGTGAGGTCCATTGTTGGTGTTGATGCTCTACTCCAATAAGCTTTAATGGTCATCACACAATGGAAGAATATGATGTGGGACATGTTTGGCTAAGTGTATGCATCATTTGCAGCCTATTTTATGGGGCTTTTATGAATAATTTTTCAAAGAATTTCATCTACAACAAGGGCTGCCACAACAGTTCCACACATATACATTGGAGATGAAGTTTCATGGACTTCCTTACATTTGAGATCATATTTGGGACCTTTACCACTTCTCATTGATTTTGTTTGAGGCTATGTTGAATTATAGATATCTTGTATGATTTTGAGGAAAAAATATTTGGGAAGGGATGGTTTGAAGAAAAACTAAGGTCCAAAACATGTAAATAATGGGCCATGGGCAAGGCTACAATAAATAGGGCCTTGGGTTCATTGTAGGGATCTTTTAGTCATTCATATCTTGGACACTTACATGTACTCTTGGATCCTTTCATGGAGATGGCCTTTCATGGTCTAGGACTCATGGCAAGCTTGATAGCCATCCTCATGGTGAGAGGTTAAATCACTTAGACCTTATGCACATACCTTCTTTGCTACATGTGTATGTGGATTTCTTTTATTTTCATCATAATCACATGGATTTCTCATATGTGTAATGGATGCTAGATTTGGATTTTGTGTTGATTTCTTGATTTTTTTTCTAGATCCATTTCAAAATGCCTTGGCTCATTCTAGTGTGTTCACACACATAACTACCAAATATGGCTATAAATACCCCCTGGGAGTGATGATGTGAACAAGGGTGAGTTGGCATTAAAAATACAAAGATGTGCCAGGCTCTTGGGATTGTGAGGGAGCCCAAAATAATCTCCAAAGGGAAGTAAGTTCAAAGCTTTGTGAAAAGCTTCAAACTTCTTTGGTGAGAGAGCTTTCATGAATAAATATGTCATGTTGTCTTGTGTTGGCACATAAGCCAAGATGATTTCTCCTGCAAAGGATCTCTACCTGACATAATGATAACACACTTTAATGTTGTGTGAGCATAAAAAATTGGATTCCTCCACTCTAGCTGTCAGTAAATATGATAGTGGCTAAGGACTCACCAATACCCAAATCAGTAAGGCATCTTAGCCAAATGCACTCAACTATAGAGCTGTAAATGCTATTGTGTACTCGGCTTTAGCTAGAAGTGGCCACATCTTGCTGAGCTGTGATATACACAAATCACTAAGGCAAATGCAAAAACCACTCATGGACACTTGTGTGTCATAACATCTAGCCCAATCCAAGTCTGTAAATGTATGCAGCTATGATTTCCCCCCTTGGGATAAAACAACCCAAAGTGCTTGGTGCCCTTTAGGTAACGAAACACCTGTTTGACAAACTACGAATGCTTTGTGCCTAGGCTATGCATATATCTACTCAGTACTAAGACTGCATACCGAATGCCAAGTTTGGTGCTACATAAGAAGATAAGGCATCCACTAGTTTCTTGATACAGGCTAACATCTAAAGGGTCACCTGCATCTTCAAGGCTAAGTTGCAAATCAGGTTCCATAGGTGTAGCAATAGGTTTGCAGTCTCCAAGATTGAACCTCTTTAACAATGCCTCTATGTATTGTGTCTATAGCGTAACAATGCCATCATTATGCTGTTGAAACTCAATGCCCAAATAATAGTACAATGGACCAAGATCTGACATTTCAAAAGACCTCTCTACAAATCAGCCTATAAAAGCCAAAATATGATCATTATCAGGGCATGTGAGTAGCATGTCATCAACATAAAGCATGCTGACCAAAAATTCACCTTTATTCCTCTTAATGTAGAGGGTACTATCAATAGGACTATTGAAAAAACCTTGTGCAACCAAGTATGCATGTATCTTCTCATACCATGCTCTGGGATCCTGCTTAAGACCATACAAAGATTTTTTTAATCTACATACTTTTGATTCCTAAAATTTTTGAAAAAAAACATGAGGCTAAGATACACATACCTCCTCACGCAAATCTCCATTCAAAAAGGTAGTTTTGATGTCCAATTGATGTACATTCCAACCTTTATTTGCTGCTCTGCTAATGCAATGATACTCTACATGGTAGTCATACAACATGTGGGTGAAAAGGTCTCACCATAGTCAATGCTTGTACATAACCCATTGCAAAAACAATCCTTACTTTGTATCTCTCGACACTACCGATAATGGCCTTCTTACCCATGAGGTAAATTAGACAACTCCCAAGTACCATTTTTGAGAACATATGTTGCACACATGACTACTTCTAGCCAAAAACCATAAGGCAACTCCTCACATTTGACCATACAACATGCCATCTCCATGAGAGACTTGTTTTTGCATTTAGCTACACCATTTTGCTAAGGTGTATAGGGCACAATACATTGGTGTTTATTCCCATGATCAGCCATGTATGCATAAATCTCCTTAGACATATAAATCCCCCCCCTTTGATCAGTATGCAAGGTACTCGGGGGATTCATAAGCCATATCTTATGGTATCATGTGAGTGTAAGGGAGGGGGGTTTTTGTTGGAAGGGGGGGCTTAAGCTTATAAGTTAGGGGGTGAGGGGGATTTATGGTGGTGGGGGGGAAGGGGAGGAGACAAGGAAGCATGGGAGAATGAAAGTAGGGGTTTTGTTTCTTCTTAAAGTTTAAAACATGTGATCTAGTGGTGGTGTAGTTTGAAAACTTGATTAGTTTACTAATCTTTTAAGCTAACCACACATGGAACAACTTTTGGAGAGTACATGTAGGTCTTTGTGATTTTAGCACTTACATCCATGCTACTTACATGGACTGCAACTTGTCACATGTATATAACATCAATATTTTCTATTTTATTTTTAAACCTTAAATAAGGAGTACTTAAATTTCATAATTGGGACTGATATGCATAGAAAGGGGTATAGTTTATTTTTTGGAGAAACTTAAATAGGGGTTTTTATGAGTTTCATACATGTAAGTGACGTCCCCTTTCTATGGAAAGTGAATTCCTCAGGGCAAGGTACCAATCTTACATGTAGAAACATTTTCAACCATAGCAACAAAGTGCTTAAAGCACATAAAAACCTCTAATTTTTGTTTTGATGTATATACTCAGGTATGTTTGGAATAATCATCAATGAATGTGATAAAATAGAGGTAGTCCCTAATAGATGGTATCCTCATAGGACCACATACATCACTGCTGTGAATAAGCTATAATTTTTGGACAGGTCTAATAGAGGTAGCCCCTAATAGATGGTGTCCTCATATAGGACCACATACATCACTATGAATAAGCTATAATTTTTGGACAAGTATAACTGAACCATCTTTGGGAAGTGACGCCCAATGCATTTTTCCAAGAATACAGCCCTCACAAACATGTTTGATAGGGGCTTCAAGATACGGCAACTCAGACACACCATGTCATGTTTATGTAAACGCAACACTGCCAAAGTTCAAGCGACCAAAGTGTGCATGCCACAGCTTAGCATCACCCATTGCCTTTATGGTAGAGACTGTACATACATCATGCTTTTGTCTTTAGCTTCCCAAGCCCAGAAAGCATAGGCGATTCCTCCAAGAAAATCTTCTAACATAGTCAAGGGCTTTATCTATCCTTTGCATTCCAACCGAACCCATGGGTCACATGGCCCCGAATCAAGGAGGAACTTGCACTTAGTTCATAGAAATCATCGCTTTTTTCCCCTTAAGCGAGGCAAAGCCGTTGATTCTTTCCCATAGAATAAGAATCTTCGTGGGACTTACTTTAACTATCATAACTTAATCTTAATTGAACTTAGTTGTAGGAATCCGCCAATGCCTCAACCGGTCCATGGGTTAGAACCACTGTATTGGTGGGATTCCTTTTTATAAAAATTTGGTTGTGTTTTGTCCTGGGTACCAAGGAAAAGAGTTCCTAGGCCCCCTAGCCAGCACTCATGCAATTATATTAAACAGACACACCACTTACACACCCAATATGAAATTGTCTTTTTCTTAGATTCAGCTATCTTCAAGACAGAATTAGAATAAAACCATAGTGTTTCCATCATGATTCTCAATGTTCCAGTTCTATTGTTTTACAAACAAGTCTCATTCGGACTCTCCATTGAAGATCAACAACGAGATCCAATTTCATAGTTTTACAGTTCACTTAAATAATTCTCTTGCCAATCCATGAATATCTTCCTTGACATACCCATGAGTATCCTAGCAGCCCGTGAGCCCATTCATCGCCTGGTTAGAATCCTCTAGGATCCTCCTTAGGTTTCCTAGTACTTCACTCAGGGACTGCTTTGTCGGCCCTCACGCACCATTTTCAACCATACTGAGGCTGGTCAAGACCTTGGCAGGCTTTGCCGCCTTCAATGACTCCCCGTCAACTATTGCAACATAACTCTCCTTAGATTAAACCATAATCCAAATGCTTTCTCTAGCATTCTGGCGTAAGATAGTCCTTTAAAAAAATAGAGTTTCTATGCAAGTAAGATTTTCCCATTGAGTTTGGTTTCATGAGACTCCCTTATTTTCAACCTAGGCTTTCTCAATGAAAATCACGAATCACGTATCTCGGTGATCCATCCCTCAATTACAATGAATTTCTAACTTGTTTCTAGATGATTTTGGGTCTTAGGGAAAACTTCTCTAGATCAACTGGTTATCCATTCTGAAGAATTGGGATTGGTCATAAGTCTTGATTCAAGAGATAGGCAGGCATCTTACTGACCCACCTTTCTCACACGGTCATGGTCTATAACCCTGAATTACTCGGATTTAATCCTAGATTTGTTTCCTAAAGATTTTTCTCCTATTTACCTGATAAAAAATAACTGTGATTTCTAATCGTAAATGGTAAAAATCCAAAATTATGAAAATTCATTCTTTCTTGGACATAATAAAATTATAAATAATTCTATTCGTAAATAATAAAATTTAACAAGAATATTTCTTTTTTCAATGATCCTTTTTGTGAATATGTATACATCATTTATTTAAAATGTTCATATAGAATTATACTTCTTTTCTCTATTTGAACCTCGGCATTGACATGCCCTAAATTATCTACGTAAAATATGGTGAAACCTTCTCTTTTGTTACCAATTTTAATTTATGCATTTTACTAATTAAAAGTACAATAAAAATTCCTCTTTTTGATAAATCAATAAAAATATCCATGTATATACATACCATGAATATACTTATTTTGAAATATGACAATTATTCCTCTTTTGATATTTAAAATATTTGTACATAGAATATCGTGAAAACTCCTCTTTTTGCATTTTAATTTTTATGCATTCACATATAAAAATATTTATAACAAAAATTCCTCTTTTCTCCATTTAAACATTTATGCATAAATACTATAAAAGTATTTTTTTAAACGTTTTAAAATTTATTTTTGCCATAGCTCTGCTGCATTTTTTGAGAATACTTAAAAATTCTACTTTTAATAATTACTCCTAATTATCTAAAATAGGTTGGAATTTCCTCTTTTAATCTGAAAATTCATTATGCATACCTAAGCATAATTACATTTAAACCTCTTGTTTATTTTTAAAAATATCCCATTATCATTCCCATATGAAAATAATTACAAAAATGGTAGCATAAACTCTCTTTCAACTTAAAATGAATAATTATGAATTTTCTAATCATAAAACAAGCTTGAATGAATTAATCCTCATTTTAATTAGAATAAAAATTATAAAAATGCTTAATCTCTATCTCTAGCTTGTTAAGCCTAGAGTTTAGAAAGGGTGACCAATCCTCAAACTCAGATAGATGCTTTTGGCTCAACCTTAGAGGATAACACTCTGCTTTCCCAAAGAGAAACCATGGAAGGTATGGAGCTAGCATTTACGAGACATTATTTTCTAAGACTAGTGTCAAGAATAACTAATCAATAACTTAGCTTTACCAATTCAAACAACTTGAACACAAAATGAAGACTAGATCAACCATCTCAAGAACTTGAACAATTGATGCCCCATTGAGGAAAAACCAAGCCAAACCACACTAATTTTTTAATTCTTGGAAGGGTTAAGGAGCAATTACATGGTGCTTTATATGTTAAAAGGCATCAAATATCAGTCAAGTGTTGCTTGGCCTTAGAATTTGATGATAACTATACAGGCATCCCAACCACACATAGCCTAAGGTTAGAATTAATGAGGACCAAGATGGAACCCATCGTCAATAGCCAAGATTCAAAGAAGCCCAAGAGAACCAAAGTCATAATAAATGCTCTAATCAAAGGACTCAAAGGAGTACTCAAAGCTAGACTGTGAGAGTCAGGTCATTCTCATTTAGCTCTAGGAGATGAAAATTGATGTGTTGTGCTATGTGTAAAGTAAGAAAGATCCACCATATGGGTCCTCTATGGACACGGAGGCAGGTGGCTTAGCCATGCAAAATGGCATTAGAGTTAGGTACCACATATCAATATCAAAGAAAGTAGTAAAAAAAATAAAGCTAGCTTTAAAAATGAAAACTAGGGTGGTAGAAGAGGTGCAGACGTTGGAGCACAAGCATGAAATTTTCAAGATCGAATTTCACAAGGATGATGCACATGTTGGAAAATATGATGTGCATGTGAAAGGCAAATCGTGTTGTACCTGTCCAGATTTTGCAAATAGAAAATCCAAGAAGAATTCTTATCTTGCATGCAAGCACTTGTACTTTATATATTTGTATGTTCTTTGATTGAGCCAGAATGAGAATATATTCATCCACCAACCTATCCTTTCTAACTTGGAGCTCTACAAAGCATTGTCTCATATAGGAGAACCTACCCTAATTAAGACCATTAAATGCATGGAATTTCACATGCCAAATTTTAACATTTCAGGTCCTATAGTATTTTGGGACCTTTGTAAAAAGTTGTCATTAATGAAATCTTTTTTAAAACCATTTTTTAGTTATCTCATAAGCAACCTCATTGTAGAGGGTTCGACTATGCAATATCTTGTTTTGTGTTGTCTTTATTGTAGGCAATTGAGAAAGTGTAAGAGAGAGAGAGAGAGAGAGAGAGAGAGAGAGAGAGAGAGAGAGAGAGAGAGAGAGAGAGAGAGAGAGAGAGAGAGAGAGAGAACCATGGAATCGGGTGAGAAGATTCCATAAGGATTCTCGTCAACTCTCTAGCAAGGTCACATGTAACAAAACTTCTCGTGGTGGTAAGAGTGTGGGCAACACATAGCGGATGATTTGCAAAGTGTGTGCCTACACCATCATTTAAAGGTTGTCACAAGCAACCGAATGGCCTCATCAGACAATGGTATGGCCCATTGCTATGGATCTAACCTCATAGATGAGGAGGTGTATTCATTATGTGGAAAGGTGGATACCAGGTGGAGAGAGAATGTACAAGGTGTTATGCTCACGCCTCCTACTAGCGATGGTGCTACAAGGTCCTCTACCATTGGAATCGGGCGAGCAGATTCCATAAGGATTCCCTTTAACTCTCTCTCTCTCTCTCTCTCTCTCATAATGAATACACCTCCTCATCTATGAGGTTAGATCCCATATCAATGGGCCATATCTTGGGTGGTTGATTGGGCTTTTGGTCTATGTGGGGCATCCACAATATAGTAATGAAGGACATGATTTAGGAAAAACAACATCCATTGTCTGATGAGGACATTAGGGTGCTTGTGATACCCTTTAAATGATGGTGCAGGCACACCCTTTGTAGATCATCCACCGACTATGTGTTGCCCACACCTCTTACCACCACCATGAGAAGTTTTGCTACATGTGACCTTCCAGCCAATGCATGTCCTTTGGATTTCCCACATCGCTTCATTCATCTTGCACTCAATCACACAAAACTCTATGGTTTTTGCTATTCTTTGAGGAGTAGTGGTTGTATTATGCTCCTTAAAATTGATCTTCCATGGCCTCCCTGCATATTTGTAGTCTCGTACATGTGCATTATACTCTAGATGATATGTTGCCTCATCACATCAATATCAATGATGACCACAGTGGACGGTCTCTTATTATGACATATAGTTTCTTTATCATTGGTCAAGGGGCATAAAGCAATGGTGAGAAGTAGCATGTGGCTCTTACTACTAGCGAAGGCGCATCACTAGAGGCTCTATTAATACATCAATGGTGGCACAATGGTCATGTCATGGATAGGAATGTTCTAACAAAAATAGACTCTTGTTTAAGCTAGTGGGAGGTGCGCATAGCACATTGGGGTAGTGTCATGACAGTGATAGAGAGAAGTAATGATGGTCCAATACCCAAGAACAAACCTAGCAGAGAGAGAGCATGGGAGTTAGTTTACAGGGGAAGGGTATTTCTCTTTATTATGATGCTGCATACACTCACACATTGGCACACACATACTTTATTGTGTGGGCCACAACCATGCTTTGCTACCAATAAAATAGGTAGGACCTATCCTTATGTGTTATGACATTATTTTTACCATCATTAAACACATGTCGAACTGCATTCTAGTTAGCCTGTTCCTCGTTTGCCCACCATGAAACCAAAGAAATCTGCCCTTTCACAACCATGTTTATCCATCACCTCATTCATGCACTCCCAAAACAAACATTGGGCATCCATATCATTCTCTTTCATTTTGCATGTCATAATTGTTAGAAGATCTTGCATGCTGATTGAAAACTCAAGTCATTTATGATGTAACATAGGTGAAATCCTTTTACTAGATTTATCACGACATTTGTAATATGCTACCTTGGATCATACACACATGAGAAGCCATGGTCACCCAATTTGATGTTCGGGTGTGGTCAAATTGTATCCATGCATGTCTACGATCCCCAAAGTTGGTCTATTGCATTCACCAAATCCAATCCAAAAGAGGGTTCAATTGTGGACATCTTGAAAACAAAGCACTTCTCACCTATAGACCCTAAACCTGGGAACTTTCTTCTATGGAAAAAGTTGTAAGTGAACTCTTGTTTCAGCTTTAATAGTGCATCCAACCCAAAGCTCTCCTTAGAAGGTCCATGTTGTAAGTGAACTCTCGTTTCAGCTTTAATAGTGCATCCAACCCAAAGCTCTCCTTAGAAGGTCCATGTTGTACCTCCCAAACATAATTATAAAATTGTTTAGGTTCCACACTTTACCTATCTAGATATTTAAAACTCGTTTACAAAAGCATAATTGTCCAACAAAATTAATTTACAGGCTATCTTCCACCAACGGTCCCATCAATGTTTACAAACTCTTGTTCCCCAATGAAATGTGGGGAACCACCTTCTTGCACTGAGCATTGCCATCATGCTTTCTTTAGCCACACACATTTGTACCTTTTTTGCCCTAGCATGGTGGTCTACTCCTAACACCCTAGACACCATTTTCTTTGTCTTATCAATTAGTCCCTTGGATGTGCTTCCTTGTACATTATGTTCATGGATATATTGAAGTGTATCATTAATCGGCTTGTCATCTCATCGGATGGCATCACATAATAGATGTAGTAATTGAATGAAGTGATGCACATTACAGGCACTGAGCAATAATGGCAAAGGAGATTTCCAGACACACTGTTACACTTCTCTCCATTGGTCGATGGCTTTAGCATGCAAAATGTGATGTGTTTGAGACCCTATGGTTCTTTAGTCACAGGCAAAGCTCA